>NC_142035.1:48164136-48467167 GCF_982192425.1 Myodes glareolus | reverse complement strand
ACTCTTTCCACCTCTATCCGTTATAGTGCTTGGCCAGCAATAGGAAAAGAGATGCAAATAAAAACAGATAACAAATAAAAAAGAAGTTGAAGTCAAAATATTCCTATTTCCAAATGATATACTTCTGTATATATGAGATTCCAAATCCCTACAGAAAACTCATAGATCAGCAAAGTGGCAGTGTAGCAAGTCTTTATCTGTCCTGCCTGCCAGCTCCCAAATACCCGGATGGAGACTTCTCATTAAATACGAAGCTCAGCTGATAGATAGCTTAGGCTCTCATAATTGAAATTAATCCATTTCTATTAATTTATGTGCTGTCACGTGGCTCATGGCTTCTTAACTCATCTCTTACATGTCAGGTTTCCTCTGTGTCTGGCTGGCATCTTCACCTTCTTCTTCCCATCATTCTTTCTGCCCCCCAAAATCCTGCCTAGCTATTGGCCATTTGGCTTCTCATTAAACCAATCACATTGACATATCTTTACACAGTGTAAAGGAATATTCTACACATTTCCCCCTTCTGTCTAAATAAAAGGGAAAGGTTTTAACTCTAACGGAATAAAACTATAAACAACAAGAATAATTATCAAGTAAGAATTGCGTTCACACTGTCCAGTCCATTTGGCAAAGTTGGAGGAAATACTCCATTAACTATCCTCTCTTGATGAGTCCAGAGCTTTGTACCTAATTTACTTTCTATCAGGATCACGACTAAGGGAAAACTCTATCTCTACTTATCTAGTCTTCAACTTCATCAAAGACCCCAGTAGGATATAATATTACCTGAGTAGACAGGAAGTGCAGAGCAAGTTAGCACAACTTTCCCTAAAGGCAGGCAGCACTAGAGAAAGCTGCTGAATGAATAAGCAGATGACTTCAGTAGGGACAGTCACTGGTGTTGGCTCAGATCCATAGCGTAGATTCCAGGACCCAGAAGCACTTGCCTAGCGTGCACAAAGCTCTTGGATTGATGCTGAGCACTGCAAAGAGAGGGGGCAGCAAAGAGATCCAACTGTCCATTTTTTGTAATCTACATTTTAAACAGAAGCCCAAATGATAACTTATACCTTTGTCCCAATCAGGGACTTAAGTAAGACACTGGGAAAGAGCCATGCAATACGACTCACACCTTCCCTGGCTGGATGCAAGCAGTATCATTGTCAGGAGATGAGCCTGCAGGTCCTACCCGTCCAGGGCCCTCATGTATAAGTGATGCCTGAAACGTGAGGCCACGCTGCTCCTTGGCAGAGAAACCAGAGCGGAGGAATGTGTGGATGGATTGACGGGCTGAAAACTCATTGTTCCCTTTCCCATCCTTCTCCCCAACGAAAACTACCTCTACCTTCATCTCAGAGAAGCTCCAACTGCTGCCAGTCCCAGCAAGAGAGGCCAGAGACCATGACAGCATAAGATCACCCCAGGTTGGAGAGACATGAAGATATGAGCCAGTGTGAGGACCTTGATATTCTGATGACCATGAGCCACCAGTTAAAGAACCCGGAGGAGGAAGGTGAGTCCTCGTCTGGATACTCCAGGGTCCTGCCTACCAGGTCTCTTGGCACAGCGGGTATAGGGGAAGCAGTCTCAAGAGGCCTGGGAAGGTCCAGCATTAGAGTTCAGATCCTGCAACTTGAGCTGAGCAACCTCAGGGTGGCTACCTCGTCTCTCCCTACCCAGCAGTGGCATGAGGGTCGTTGTCACTTCCTTGCAGAGCTCCTAGAGGAGCTGAAAATGACCTGTGCAGAGAATCATGCAGAGCCCACAGTAACGAACTTACTGGAGCTGGCCACCCATCTGTGTGATCTCAGGAGCTTTCCATTTACAGATGTCTCTCCGCAACAATTCTCATTCTCCATGTCTGTCTTTCTGTCTGTTGTTCAGAGGGAGATAGGAGAGAGTTCTAAATTTATGACTTTTCCAAGTTATTAGGGAAATGTTGGACTTGGAGCTTTTTGAATAGAGTAACTGGAGCCCTGTTCCAGTCTGCAGCTCTCATGGTGAAACGGGATGCTGCCAGGAGAATTTCCAGAGAGCGACCATTTGCCTTCTTCCTGGCCTTGGGCGCATGGTGAAGTGAGAAAGCCCTCAGAGCAACTCTCCTGCATGGAGGATGAGGATGGAGGGGGTGAGGTGGTGTGGAGGGTGCTGGGTGCTGGGTAGTGTGCCAGGCTCATGTTAGCCCTGCACTTTAGACATCCCACATTCTCCTTCCTCTCTCCTCTCCCCGTTCCCTCTTTCCTTGCTCAATAACAAGCATTGAGTCTTTCCTGGAGAGCAGTTGGTTTAACTGGGGAGGAGGCCAAGCAGAGATGGTCTGCTGCTCAGTCTCTGCTGCAACAGGGACACTCGCAGAGTTAGAGACACTCTGAGCTTTGCCTTGGTAAGCTATGAATAGTCATTCATAGGGACTCGCAGCACCTTGCAGGTGGTACAGCCCCGACCCACACCCAAAGGCCTCCTTCCCACCTAAGGGCACCCTCTCATCTCCCAGCAACCTTTTTGTATCTGGGGCTCAAGCAGCTCCCCCTGGGAATGTGATTACAGCATTTTTGGGAGCCTGTGAGGAAGCCAACCAGTCCCTAGGAGACAGGAGAAGCTGAAGAGGCCCTAGAAGCTACAAAGAGTGAGATTCTCCTCAATTGCCATGACTCCAACTTCTCCTTTTAATTAAACATACCCTAAACACAGAAGACTGTGCTAATGAACGCTAAAGTTCTGCATGCCACTGGCACTTCCTGGTTTCCTTGTGCATGTAATTGCTTCCCAAGTGACGGGATTGCAGCCATGTACCACCAGGCCCAGCTCCTTAGAAATATTTTGAAACACTTAATTTGTATAATCATTTATTTTTGTGTTACAAACCAATTCCACAAGCTCCTTTAATCTTTCTTAATTTGAGTTTTTTTATACACTAGTATCTTGATCATTTCCCCTCCCTCAACTCCTCTCAGATACCCCCATCTCCCTATCCACCCAACTTGATGTTCTTTCTTTCTCAATCTTCCTCTAAAAAAAAAAAACTCACAAAATGAAAATCATAACTAACAAGCAGAAGACCAATAAGACAGAAAATGCCAAGACAAAACAAAACGAATAGAAATGAAGTAAAGTCCACATGCAAAAACAAAACAAAAAAAAATCATGTTCATTTTTGCCAACTACTCCTGGATGTGGGGTCTATCTTGGAGTGAGGTTGATACACTCAGTGACACTCCACCAGAGAAAACTAATTTTCCCTTTCCCAGCAGGCATCAGTTGCAAATCGCTTCTTAGTTAGGGGGTGAGACCTCATGAATACTTCCCCTCTCAATACTGGGACCCTGTCTGTCTTGACCCCTTGCAGCTCTTGTGTGTGCTGCCACCGTCTATTTGAGTTCAAATGTGCATCCATCCTGTTGTGCCTAGAAGACACCGTTTCCTCAGAATCCTCCATCCCCTCAGGCTCTTACAAGCTTTCGGCCTCCTCTTCCCCATTGATCCCTTTGCCTTGAGAGGAGGAGTTTGATGAAAGCATTCCGTTTAGGACTGAATGCTCCAAATCTCTCACTGTCTGCACATTGTTCAGATGCTGGTCTCTGCGTTGACTCCCATCTACCGAAAGAAGAATCTTCTCTGATGTGGGTTAAGTGACGCACTAATCTATGGATGTAGCAATGTCATTAGGAGTCATTTTATTGTTATATTACTTTATCAGAATAATAGCATTTGGCTTTTCACTAAGCCATGGCCTATCTAACCTCAGGTTCTTGGCCACTTTAGCAGTGTTAGGTATGTGTTCCACCTCATGGAGTGGGCATTAAATACAATTTTTAAAAGTGGTTAATTGCTTCCATAACATTCGTGCCTCTAATGTACCAACATATCTTGCAGGAAGGTTGCTGTTGTAGGTCACAGGGTTTGTATCTGGGAGAATTTGATGATAGCCTTTCACCTCTGGCCCTGCAAAAGTTCCTTAAGCTACCATGAACTCTATTCAGTGGGGCTGTGGCTTCCAGTTAGGCACCAGCTCCACTTCTCTGTGTCGAATGATATAAGTAAGGGTTTTCTTCAGCAATAGGGCCTTACCATCAGGTTATGGAGGGCAACCAATAGCCTGTAATGTTTGGGAGGTTCCATGGTACCCTTTTGGCCAATAACTCAATAAGATGCAGCCCATTCCTGGCACTAGAGGTTTCACTTGGTGGCATAAGATGTCTAGTCGTGGCATCATCTCCCCTACTATTTGGTGACTTGATTTATATTGCTTTCATGTTGCATATATTTCGGGAAGCTTCCACAGCAGTAGGTTTCCATATGGCTTTTCAAAAGGCCTTTAGTGTTAGTTGTCCCTCCCTTATTTCTTCCCTAACACCACCTCTCCCATTGAATGGGGAGAGCCCTATTTAATCTTCCCATTCTAGTTTCCTCTCTCTCCGTAACACTACAATCCAGTTCCCTTCCTTAGAAGATCTTCTCCTCCGCTCCCGTCCTAACCTCTGTGATTACTCAAATCACATGTGTATTGAAAGTTTAAATACTAACATCCACACATAAATCATACAGTATTTGTCTTTTGGGGTCTGGTTATCTCACTCAGGATGACTTTTTTTCTAGCTCAATCCATTTACCTGCAGGTTTCATAATTTCATTTTTCTTCCTTAACAGTAAAATGTATTACTCATGTATTACTCAGATGCATTTTCTTTGACCAAGATATCCATTTCTTTTACCTTGTCTTTAACACCTGAAATTCTCTCTTCCATGTCTTGTAATCTGTTGGGGAGGCTGTCTTCTGAGGGTTTTGTTTGATATCCTAAATTTTTCAAATTTAGTTTTATTTTAGTCTGAGTTTTCTGGTGTGGAATAATGCTCCCGCACACTGTAAAGATTTGTCACTCGAGCTGTTTTAGTAAAACGCTGATTGGCAAGTAGTCAGGCAGGAAATATAGGCAGGACAACCAACCTAAGACTGCTGGAAAGAGGAGGGGTGTAGTCAGGAGTCACAAGCCAGACACAGAGGGAGCAAAATGAGAAAAGGTACCAAGCCACATGGCTAAACATAGATAAGAATTATGGGTTAATTTAAGTGTAAGAGCTAATTGGTAGTAAGTCTGGGCTACCGGCCTAGCATTTATAATTAATATAAGCCTCTGTGTGGTCATTTGGGAAGTGGCTGCCGGGTATTTGGGAGTTGCTGGCGGGGCAGTAACTTCAGTCAACAGTTCTCTTTAGTGATTGTACTTCTTTGTTAAAGTCTAGTTCCATATCTTAGAATGTTTTCTTACTTCATCCAACTGTGTTTTCACAATTTCACAAGACATTTGTTTATTCATATTTTCTTTGAGGTCCTTGAACATATTCACAATTACTGTTTTGTGTCCTAGTCTTGTACTTCAGCTAAATTGCTTTTCTCAGGGCCTATTGCAATCATATTGCTGGCTTCTGGAGGAGGCACATTGTCCTGGCTGTTTGTGTTTGGTTTTGCACTGGGACCCAGACATCTGGAGTTTCAATGTTTGAAGTCTTTATTGGTATGAACATCTGGTCTCAGCTTCATTGGGTGGGTATTCTGTTCTCGTATTGCTGTTGCCTACTCTAGATCCTAGGCAACAGTGGTGGCTGTTGGGTTGCTGGTAGAAAGTTTTTCTGAGGGTCTGCAGGTGGCACAGGGAATAGAGATGGGCTAGAAAGAAGGACTGATGGTATAACAGGAAAGAGCTTTGGGGACACTGGGTTCATGCCAAGAGTCAGAGTCCCTAGGGAATGGGGGTACGATGGGAGCAGGGGTTCCTACAGGCAGGCTAGAACTAAGTCTAAACCTGGAGAGATGAGGGTGAAACAGTGAGGGGGACCCCGAGTCTGCACCAAGAGCTCCTCAATCTTTAAAAACACTTTTGGAGCGTTTCCTCAAAGCATCTCAGGGATCAGTCATTTTATTTTTTAATAGACTTTTTTTTAAACCTGTGTGGGTGGCTTGACGGTATGTCTGTGAACCCACATGCATGCCTGGTGCTCACAGAGACCAGGGACGGGCACCAGATTCCCTGGAACTGGAGTTACAGATAGTTGTGGGGAAGTGAACCCAGTTCTCTGGAAGAGCAACCAGTGACTTTAACCATTGAGCCATCTCTCTAACCCCTATATTATGGTTTTCTTTAACAGAAATTTTAGACTTATAGAAAAACTTGGCATAAATTGCCTTTCTGTATCTTGCATTAGTTCACTGCATGTTATGACCAATATTGTTACATCCTTTTCAAAGTTCAGGATCCAACACTAGAATTCATTCTTCCTGTTGTATCTTCTATGGTTTTGAAAATGTATAATGTCGAGGTGCCCCATGGATTGCAATCTGTCAAGGACCAGCTTCAACCAAAAATATAAAATAAAATAAAAATAAATAAATAAAGCTCATATGTTTTGGGGCAGGAGTATGAGGTTTAGAATTAAGCAAAAAGAACAGAACTGTAAGAGAAACAAGAGACAGAAACACAGAACAGCATTGGGAGGGACATTCGGTGAATACTGAATCCTCCTCGTTTATTTTCCACCTGCTTATACGTTCCACCCCAAAAGAGGAGGGGAGGGGGGCAAGAGACTTCATTAACACGATATAAGGAATGCACTTGAATTCTCCAACCTTTGGTCTAGGTGGATCGGATCCACCTCTATATCCAAAATACTAATTAACCACGCCCTCGGTCAGAATCTCTCATTTGTAGCCACACTTATTGTCAACATCTTTGAGAGAGCAAAAATAAGCTCAAACTCTCTGACCTCCAGTCAAGGTGGAGGTGGAAGAGGCTCACAACTGTGGGTCCCCACCGCACAGTGATTACAGCATCCTTATTAAAGTACACTGTCACAGTACTGTACAGAGCTGCATGTTCCCAAATGCCCTGTGGTCCACCTGGTCAATCTCCTCCTCCACTCAGTCCTGGCAGCCGCCCATGGTTTCACAGCCTCTGCAGTTCAGCTTTCCTAAAGCATCGCGGAGCTGCAGTCGGACAGAATGATGTCTTCACGGGGGCCAACTCTCACTTAGAAATGTGCCCTCGGGGTCTCCCAACACCCTCTCCACATAGCTTGACAGCTCGTCTCTTCTTCTCACTTAGTAGCACCCTATCATTATGTCTCAATCTTGTAGTGAACTCAGGCCACTAGGTGTGTGACCTTCACATACAGCAAATCTCTTTTACCCTTAAAAGAGACAGAAAGACTGGAAGCGGATGGAGTCAGACATTTCTTTGACCTTGGAGCCGTTAGTTCCATTCTAACAAATGGTCCTGTTAAGAGCTGCATGTGGTAAGGGCAGTGTCTTAGTTAGGGTTATTATGGTTGTGATGAGACACTATGACCTTGGGGGGACTTATTTGGCTTATCCTTCCACACTGTAATCCATCACTGGAGGAAGTCAGGACAGAAACTCAAGCAGGGCTGAAACCTGGAGGCAGGAGCCTATGCAGAGGCCACGGAGGGGTGCTGCCTACTGGTTTGTTCCTTGTGACATGTTTATCCCCACCAGGGAAGGGATGGCACCACCCACAATAGGCTAGGTCCACCCTCAATCCCTAATTAAGAAAATGGTGTACAGCTAGATCTTGTGGAGGTATTTTTCTCAATTGAGGGTCCCTCCTTTCAGATGACTCTATCTTGTATCAAGTTGACATAAAACTAGCCAGGACAGACAGCATAAAGTTCTGAGCATGCTTCAGAATGTGCTGGTTCCTCCCTCCCTAACGGAGGCTCCAGTCTTCAGTGTGCACTGCTAGAGTTCCTGGCGGGAAAACACATGAAAGTATTGAGGTAACGAGGAAATGGAGAGGACACTGAGAAGGGACGGAGCCTCCTCCTCTTGAGATCAGGTTTTCCGTTGTATGCTGGTTAAACACCAAGAAACTACAACACAGCTGGTAAGGTCAAAATTATTCACGGAGATAATAATGATCAATTTCCAAAAGCCCTATCAAGCAAGGATGTTTGAACCAGGAAAATAAGTAAAAGATATTTATTTAAGGTAAGAATATTTATAACGTTAGATTTAAACATTAGCACCTCTCTCTCATCTTCAAACCCAAATAATACACATCCTAAGACCGCTTTACAATTTCATTTCCAAATGAGACCATGCTAAGAAAATCAGTAACCCAGCTTACATTTTCTTCTTGCTGACTTGCTGTGGGAGTTCCTTCAGCTCCTTCAGCCAATCGCCGCTGAGTTACCAGCCCATTGGGGCGTGGTCTCTCTCCCTTTAAAAAAAGCAACGGCTGTCCTCCACTCTGTCTTTGTCTTCCGGCTCCGTTTCCGGCCCCTGGACTCCTTTCCTGTTCGCACGGAGGGGCTGTTGTCTGGGACGGTAATCTGTAAGTTTTTTCCCCTTTGAATAAATAACCATTCTATTAATCATAATTCCAAACTGGTGTGGGATTGTCTGTGACTTACGCCTTCATCTGGCGCCCCACGTTTGGTTGTAGAACCCCCCCTTCCCCCCAACTCAACTGCTTGCTACCAGTTCGGCTAGTCACGAGACCTCCCTCAGCTGCGGCCTGTGCCCTGTGTGTGGAGCCAGCAGTTCAATTAAACCCCACGCCTCCCAAGCTCCACAGGCTCGGGACAATCTCTGCAAGCCTGGTTTGCTCTTTTCTGAGTTGTTTTTAAATTTCCCTTGTAAGTGCAGTGCTTTAGTGGCATGAATCAGAACGACTCGGTCACGTGGAGGCATACGCGGCTTCCGGGTTGCTCTTTTCTACCCCTGGATTCTGGGTTTCTGGTTCCGTGTATGGAATTGATTTAATTAAACTTTCTTTCTTGAGCAACTTATATTTCCTAGTTTTTAACAAATACTAAGGCAGACACTGAAACAGGACCTGTTTAAGTCACCTTTGCAGTGGTTCTAGTCGCAACTTGGCAACAGCGCCGCCAACTAGACAAGAGGTAATATGGCAGTTTTTGTTTCCAACGCCAATTTTACTGTTTTCTTTATTAATACAATGGATTATGTCATGCAAGGTTTATATGACTATGGGAATATATTAATTTATTTGTTACTAGGTTTCAGTTTTCTTTTCAATATTTTATCATTAAGAAAGATACGATTTTTATGGACTAATATTGAACAACTAGTTGAAAGGATTAAAATTATTGAAAATCAGGGGTTATCTGAACAAGTGGATACTATGATAGACAAAATTGACTCCATGTCCAAGGGTACTAGGAAGTTACCTGAAAGGGTACAGGCTGTTGAATTTGACGTTCAGACGTTACCACAAAGTTTTGATAAGGTAACAGATAGAATGAACCTCCAGAATGGGAACCAAAAAACTGATACCTTAGTGAAATTACTAGAAACACGGGTAGGTCAGGAGATTCAGGATTTAAGGGATACAATGATAAAAAGATTAGAAATGATTGAAGAAACTATTGGAGCTGGTGAACAGAGTAAGAAGGCACAAGGACAGGATACAATGCCACCACCAGCTGTTAGAACTGGCTTACCCAGGGTCCTAACAACATACCCTGTAATTTATTCTGACAAAGGGTTAACTTCCAAAGGCTCAAAGGGAGTTAAAGAAGCTAGGTGGACACCAATAGCAATGAATGATTTAAAAGAAATTAAGCAAGCTGTCGTTAACTTCGGCTTGCACTCTGCATTTGTTAAGGAAATGATAAGGACTTGGGCTTCTAATGTCAGAGCTACCCCCCATGATTTCTCTCAGCTAGTGTCTGCAGTTTTAGATGATGGGCCTTCCTTGATGTTTGGAATTTATTTCAGAGAAGAATCCAAACATATGGAACAGCAAGGAAGAGCAAAAGGTGTGGAGGTTTCCCAAGATCAAATTCTTGGTGTAGGAGCATATGCTGATCCACAGGTCCAAGCTCTTTATGATGAAGAAGTGCTGTCCTTATGTCACAAAGCAGCCTTGAATGCTTTGAATAGAATACAAGATCCAGCAAAAAGGGTCGAATCATATACCAGGGTTAGGCAGGGACAGAGAGAACCCTTTACTGACTTTGTGCAAAGATTAATTAAGGCTCTGGACATAGGGGTAACAGACCCAGAAGCTAGACGAATACTTCTTGAATCTCTAGCTTTTGAAAATGCAAATACTGAATGTAAAAAGATAATTGGGCCTTTAAGATCTAGATCAGCACCAATGGAAGAATGGATACAGCATACAATGAATGTTGAGATGTTTAGCTATAATGATGAATCCTGGGTAGGAGAAGCGATTTCCAAAGCTATGAGGAGACATCAAACTACCAGGTGTTTTAATTGTGGTAAATTAGGACATCTGAAAAGGGATTGCAGGCAAAGAAATCCTAGGAATAATATCTCCTCTGGGAATGACAAAAGTAGGAGATCTCAGCCTTCAGGTATATGCAGGAGATGCGGTAAAGGCCGACATTGGTCCAACGAATGCAGGTCAACAACAGACAGACAAGGCAACCCGATACCATCGGGAAACTCCTTGAGGGGCCTCTCGCAGGCCCCCAAGCCAAAAGTGGCCCAGTCATTCCCAGTTACAGTCGAAAATGTGTCTCACCAAGAAAATTAAAAACTCCAATGTCTGCCGTAAAAAGTAATACTGGTCTAAATGATGAATTACATGTGGAGAATGAGTCAAAAAATTCAGGAGGACAGAGTAAACGTATATTTTGGCAAACGTATATTAACGATCAAAGACCAAAGCTAAGAGTCTGTATAAATGGCATTTTTATTGAAGGCTTATTAGACACAGGTGCGGATGTAAGTATAATTACTCCAGAATCCTGGCATCCGAATTGGCCTCTTCATGAGGTAGATGTTCAGTTCCTGGGAATTGGAACCCTATCTCGTGTAAAACAAAGCACAAGATGGGTGGAATGCATAGGGCCTGAAGGGCAAATAGGAAGATTAAGGCCATATATAGCAAATATTGCAATAAATTTATGGGGCCGTGACCTGCTACAGCAATGGAATACCCAGATTAACATTCCTGTAGTTCCAGGAACTCACAATTCTGGGAAGGATATAATGAGGTATTATGGAAAAAGGTCACCAGCCATTCAGGCTGTACAAGAACACACAGCCAATAGCAAACCTTTAGAGGTACCAACAGCCCTACCTTTAAAATGGCTAACTGAGAAGCCAATATGGATCAAGCAGTGGCCTCTAGCTGAAGATAAGTTACAGGCTTTGGAACAGCTGGTACAAGAGCAACTAGATGCTAACCATATTGAAGAATCAACCAGCCCTTGGAATTCTCCTGTGTTTGTTGTAAAAAAGAAATCTGGTAAATGGAGAATGGTGACAGATCTAAGAGCTGTCAACAAGGTAATTCAGCCTATGGGTCCGCTACAATCTGGAATTCCTTTGCCTTCTCTATTACCAAGAGGATGGCCTCTTATAGTTATTGATTTGAAAGATTGTTTTTTCACTATACCTTTGCAAAAAATGGATAGAGAAAAATTTGCCTTCACAGTGCCTACTTATAATAATTCTCAGCCTACTAGGAGATATCAATGGACTGTCCTCCCACAGGGGATGCTCAATAGTCCCACATTGTGTCAATATTTTGTTAATAAGCCACTGGAAATAATTCGTAAGCAATTTCCCAAGTCCATAATTTATCATTACATGGATGACATTTTATTATCTGATTCAAATAAAGATATTTTGGAAAGTATGTTTGAAGAAGTAAAGAAAGTCTTGCCTAGGTGGGGATTACAAATTGCCCCTGAAAAGATTCAAAGAGGAGATTCTATTAATTACCTAGGCTACAGAATAGGGTTAGAGAAAATTCGAACACAAAAGGCACAAATTAGGAGAGACCGGTTACGGACTCTTAATGACTTCCAAAGATTGTTAGGAGATATTTCCAGTCTACGACCAGCTGTTGGGATAACACCTGATCTAATAGTTCATTTAAACAAAACCTTAGATGGTGATAAGGATTTGAATAGTCCCAGAAAATTGACAGTTGAAGCAGAAAAGGAACTGACAATGATTGAGGAAAAATTACAGGAGGCACATGTGGATAGGGTCAACCCGAATCTTAGTTCCATCCTAGTCATACTGCCTTCCAGAATTTCTCCTACAGGGATTTTAATGCAGAGGGAAGATATTATTTTAGAGTGGATATTTATACCTCATAAACCAAGTAAAAAATTAAAAACTTATGTAGAAAAGGTTTCAGAATTAATTATAAAAGGTAAACTGAGACTTCGTCAACTAGCAGGTATAGACCCAGCAGAAATTATAGTGCCTTTTACTACTGAGGAAATAAGAAAGTTATGGGAAGATAATGAACCATGGCAAAGAGCTTGTGCTAATTTTTTGGGAGAAATTAGCAGCAACTATCCCAAAAGTGATAGACTTAACCTCATAAAGAGAACTTCTTGGATTCTTCCTAGAATTGTACGTGATGCTCCAATAACTGGAGCTCGGACATTTTATACCGATGCAAATAAATCAGGGAAAGCAGGTTATAAATCGGAAGAATTGAGTAAGGTGGAACAAAGCCCTTATAATTCTGTCCAGAAGGCAGAATTATATGCCATTCTTATGGTGCTAAGGGATTTTAAAGAACCTCTTAATATAGTTACAGATTCACAATATGCAGAAAGAGTTATCTTGCATATTGAAACCGCTGAATTCATACCAGATGACACAGAGTTGACTTCATTGTTTATCGAGGTACAGGACATAATTAGGAATAGGCTTTGTCCAATGTACATAACACACATCCGGTCCCATACCGGTCTGCCTGGGCCTCTAGCACAAGGTAACGCTGAAATTGACCAATTATTGATTGGAAGCGTTCTGCAGGCCTCAGAATTTCATAAAAAACATCATGTCAATAGTAAAGGCTTAAAGAAAGAGTTTTCCATTACATGGCAACAAGCTAAGGACATTATAAAGAGATGTCCTACTTGTTCTTTCTATAATCAAACACCGTTGCCTGCAGGGAGTAACCCAAAGGGTACTCAAAGGAATGAAATCTGGCAGATGGATGTGTTCCACTTTATGGAATTTGGTAAATTAAAATATGTACACCACACCATAGACACGTATTCAGGTTTTCAATGGGCAACTGCCCTGAGCTCAGAAAAGGCTGATTCGGTAATCACACATTTATTGGAAGTTATGGCCATCATGGGTATACCTGCACAAATAAAGACAGACAATGGTCCAGCATATGTATCTAAGAAAATGAAACGCTTCTTTGCTTATTATAATATAAAACACGTTACAGGTATACCAAATAATCCTACAGGTCAGGCAGTTATAGAAAGATCAAATCGTACTATAAAGGATATGCTAAACAAACAGAAAGGGACGAAAGATACCCCCAGAAATAGATTGCATAATGCTTTATTAACCTTGAATTTTCTTAATGCTAATGAGAAAGGAACAACAGCAGCAGAGAGGCATTGGATAATGGAAAAAACTTCTGAACTAAACCAACCTGTTTATTTCAAAGACGTGCTGACCTCTCAATGGAAGCCAGGAGATGTGCTACGTTGGGGAAGGGGTTTTGCTCTTGTTTCCACAGGAGAAGAAAAATTGTGGATACCATCAAAATTAATAAAGGTTCGATTTGAAGAGGAGAAACCTCTTGGAAAGGAGAAATGACAGCATCTACAATGATGATAACCGTACAGGTGGTAAGAAAAGCATATAGAATGGGGGCAGGGTTCTGTTCTTATCTCCACAGGAAAACACTGATCTTTGAAAAGTTCAAGGGACCCTGGATATTTGAATACTGACAGATGGAAAATAACGGCCCAATAGGGACTATCAAGAAAACTGAATAGGTTCTGTAAGTACCATATACTAAATCATATTTCTAAATTTATAGAGCTGGTTTTAGAGTTGGACTCTGGCTCAGTCCCTCTCTAATTCCAAGCCTGTTGTTTAAAGAAAAACCCAGAGTTTCTGGAGTTTCTGTCTCATGTCAAGAGCCATGATATGGGACAGAAAGAAATATGAGTTTAGAAAACATCTTTACTTTTCTTCATATCTATCATACCTTCATTAAATATATCTATCATGTCTCTCATTGAATATAGGTATTCATGTATATGTCTATATAATTAATGTTTAAGTTTTCCACAATGAACAATGAGTTTTTCCTACAGTGACATTTGAAGTTTCCAGGAAGAAGATGAGGCCCCATAACAACAACTCCACCTGGTTGATATGACGTCATGATACTGATAGCACTACTACAAGACCTGTTTTGGGTACCAGCTGCACAAGACGGTTCCAACGTGCTGAAATGGTGCACATCTTGTACAACATTCTGGCCAGACCTCCACAAAATACTCAGAGACTATTTGCAATTTTAAAAGACATTGATCTTGAAATTTAACCATCATTTTACTTTCACAGGATCCCCCAGAAAGAACGTCGCCCCCATGACAGCTGGAAGTAATTCTAGAGAACGACGTCCCCTCTCCCAATAAAGTTTGTCCTTGGGTTTAGGGACATCATTTAGGGGTTGGTTATAATTAGTATACGGTTGAGGGTTGGGGGAGGAATTTTATAAGCACAGGAATCTTAAAAAAAAAAAAAAGAGGGATAATTGGATTATGGGATAAATAGATTTGTACTTGTGAGTTATTGCTTTTAGACAAACATATTGGTATCGATTCTTATATATTGATACAAAGTTAAATTATGTTGACTATTTTATGCATGCATGCTTCATGCTTCTACCTCTGTTTAAAACATTTTTATGTATTTGTATATATATATTGTATTGATATATGTATATTTACCATATTGCATTGTACACTTCTACCTCTGATTAAGATACTTATATATTGTTTATGTATTGATATATATATTTACCATATTGCAATGTATACTTGCACATTGTTTATATTTGGAGGTCACATTGTCCTCATTTATTGCACAGTTGTTTATTATCTCAGTTTTTAAGTTAGATAGATATTGAGAATTATATAGATCAACAGTCATCTAAGTTTGTCATTTATAATTAGACTAATCAGGTTCTTTAGATATATAGAGATTATATTCAGTATAGATAGATAATCTTCAACCTCTTCAAAGAGCTGTAGAAAATGGCCTTTAATCTAATTCAGAGTTCTATGGTAGGGAAACACAATCACTCCTGGCAACACTGATCTATGCCCGAGAGAATGTTGAGCACCAAAGACACTCCACCTGGAGCCTTTCTTCTTGGCAGAACTGGCCTTTGGGTAAAGAAATGCTCATACCTCAACTACTGACAGAGTTACAGAATATCCGTAAATGGATAAAACAAGACTGTCATATCCTGCCAAGACAGGGTAAGATAGTTTTGAAGTTTCTTGCCTTTGAAAATGGTATGTCAGTTACATCAGGCCTTAGCCAAAGTTGGTTGCTTCAACGCTGCAAATGTGACTTTGGGTGTTTGTCCAGGTAGCCAGTTGTCTCTGCGATTTGGTACATGTTCTGGAAGTTGTTTGATTGCACTTCCTAATTACTCAGATAACATTATTTCCCTTCTCAGATCTTCGATGGGATTGAAGATTATATAAATGTAGTTACTTTCCTTTCATGACTTGGCCAAGTTATTTGTTATACAAGACTTAAGCTAGTTAGAATAGGATATTTGTATTTATTGTATATAATTTCGTAGGTTTGTACTTATTGTATATAATTGCGTAGTAGGCTTAGAACTCTCTTACTTAAACAAAAGGGGGAGATGCTGTGGGAGTTCCTTCAGCTCCTTCAGCCAATCGCCGCTGAGTTACCAGCCCATTGGGGCGTGGTCTCTCTCCCTTTAAAAAAAGCAACGGCTGTCCTCCACTCTGTCTTTGTCTTCCGGCTCCGTTTCCGGCCCCTGGACTCCTTTCCTGTTCGCGCGGAGGGGCTGTTGTCTGGGACGGTAATCTGTAAGTTTTTTCCCCTTTGAATAAATAACCATTCTATTAATCATAATTCCAAACTGGTGTGGGATTGTCTGTGACTTACGCCTTCACTGACTCTCCAACTGCTGTGATAAACACCGAACCATAACTGAAAGCAACTTGTAGGAGGAAAGATTCACTTGGCTTCCACTTTCAGGTCACAGTGCATCACTGAGGGAGAAACTCGGGGCAGGAACTGAAGCAGAAACCATTAGGAGTGCTGGCTTGCTCTCTGCCTGGCCTCCAGCTGGCTTTTTTATATAAGCCAGGACCATTTTCCTGTGTCAATAAACAATCAAGACTGTCCCCATGGACGTGATAACAAGCCAATTTGATTGAGGAAATCCCTCAATTTAGGTTTCTACTTCCTAGGTGACTCTAGATTGTGTAGACTCTAGACTGAACTGACAATAAAAACTAAACATATTTTACTTCTATTTAAATTTTTATTTATTTTTTAAATTTTATGCATATGAGCGTTTTGCCTGCATGTAAGTCTGTGCACCACATGTGTGCAGTGCCTGCAAAAGCCAGCAGAGGGCACCAGATACCCTGGAACTGGAGTGACAGACACTTGTGATCCTCCATGTGGGTGCTGGGAATGGAACTCAGGACCTCTAGAAGAGCAGCCTGTGCTCTTCACTGCTAAGCCATCTCTCCAGCCAGCCCTAGTTTTCACTTAAATTTTAAACTTTGCTTAACGTTTAAATCTTGTTGTAAATTATACCCTTTGAAGGTACAACTCAAAAAGCCACAGGATCATAATTATAGACATTGAAAAGACACTTGAGTGCAGCTTTTCTCTCTCTTGAGAAGCTCATGTCTTGACTACATTCATTCCCAACCTCCAAAAATACAAGTTTTCTTTTTGAGACAGTCTTTCTATGTAGCCAAGCACTGATTTGCTTCCACTCTTTAAAAAACTTAAATTTATAGGGGCTGGAGAGATGACTCAGAGGTTAAGAGCACTGGTTGCTCTTCCAGAGGTCCTGAGTTTAATTCCCAGCAACCACATGATGGCCCACAGCCATCTATAATGAGATCTGGTGCCTTCTTATGGCATGTGCATACATAATAAATAAATACACTTTAAGAAAAAATTTATATGCTTACTTACGTGTGTGTTTACTTGCGTGTCTCTGTGTGTGTGCATGTGTGTTTGCTTGTGTGTCTGTACATGTGGGTGCAAGTGTCTGTGGAAGCCCGAAGATGGTGTCTGACCCCCTGGAGCTGGAGTTATACACAGTTGTTAGCCTCTTGACATGGGTACTGGGAGATGAACTTAGGTCCCCTACAATAGCAGTATTTGCTCTTAACCATCACCCTCTCTCTCCAGATATGCTCCTGCCCTGTTTTTTGAGACAAGATTTTATGTATCCCAGACCAGTCTGGAATTCAGTGTGTATCTGAGGTTGAGCTTGAACTTTTCACCCCTCTGTCTTTGGCTTCCAGGTGCTGAGACCACAGTTGTGAATGTCCAGGCCCTTTTTAATGGGCTGGGGAGGCAGTTCAGAGGTTGAGAGTACTGCTGTTCTTGCAGAGTACCTGAATTTGATTCCCAGCAACCATGTTGTTTAAATCACAAGAGCCTGTGACTCCAGCGCCAGGGGATCTTAACACCCTTTTCTGGCCTCTTGCTGGTACACACACCTACATGCATACACACAGAGAGACACACCCACAGACACACACAAAATAAAAGTAAAAGTATATCCTTTAAAAAAAAAACCTGAAATAGCTCGTCTTCCATCATAAAATTGAGATCAAAGGACAAAGCCTTGCATGGAACTTCTCCTATGATCTAAAGAGCATCTGGGACTTACTTAATCGGTTGTGGCCATGGTCATGGTGTCTCTTCGCAGCAATAGAAACCCTAACTAAGACAGAGGCTGTTCTCATTCAAACCACCATAGCATTGGAAGTCTGCACATGAATCTACCATGATCCAAAGAACCACAAAACGGAAGGAAGAAAGGCACCAATATAGATATATTCAAGGTGTAGGTAAGATCGGGGGGAAACCAGCAGGTTAGAGGAAGACAGTAACTCTCTCATACCAGAAGCTTCCAAAATAGGTCTTTGGGGTTGTGGGATGTACAGGTTCATGGTTAAGATTTCTATAGCAAGACAGATTAACAAGAGACACCTGTACAAATCCACTTAAGTTTTATGAGAGCTAAGAGCTTCAGAAACAAAGACCTAAAACTCTAGGGAGAATTGGACTTTTTTAAAAAACTTTATTTTATGTGCATTGGTGTGAAGGTGTCAGATCGCCTGGAACTGGAGCTACAGACAATTGTGGACTGCCCTGTGGGTACTGGAAATTGATCTCAGGTCCTCTGGAAGAGCAGCCTGTGCTCTTAACCACTGAGCCATCTCTCCAGCCCCCAAGAATTGTACTTTTATGAACTATGTTGAAGAATAATAGAGCATGAGCTAATATTGGTCAGGCATGAGGAAGTTCTGTCTGCTCAGCTTCTCTATTCCTAATAGTGGAGGACGGGACCCCTCTCTGTCAGAGTGGATCTCCAGGGATATGAGGGAGAGTCAAGATCGTCTGTGATTTCTCAATTTTCTTCAGCATGAAGCTCTCAATATACCAAGGTGCTATATTTGAGGGCATCATGTTCAGAGCTCAACAGAGCTCGTAGGCTCTAGGAAGCATGTTGGAGTTTTGTTGCCCAGCCCCTACAAGGGAGTGACACTTTCTTGGGCTGTGTCTTGTGGAGACACCACTGTCCATTCTTTGCTTTTGCAGGTGACAAGTCATCAAGGAGACCCTCAAAGAAGCAAGCTTCCACAGCTGCACGTCCCCAAGACAGACACCAAGCACAGTCTAGCCGGAAGGAGCTGACTAAGGGTAGTCCCAGGCCGGGGTCTTCCCGGAAGAGGCAGGTGGAACATGGAAGCTGTCACAAGGGGCTTAGGGGACAAAAACCAGTCAAGGTGGAGAGACCTTCCCAGGGGAGGAAGAAGGACCAGAGGACTTCCCTCAAGGAGCGGAGAACACCTCCAAAGAAGGAAAGGGTGGCTCCGCGGAAGGAGACAGACAAGCAGCTGAGGAAAGCCAGGTGTGTTGTAGCTCACGCTGGGACAATCTCCCTCGACCCGGCTATCCTCTTCCGTGCCGTGGCACGGGGTGGTTTTCACTTTCGGGAAGAAGTAGCTACTGCTCTCGCTCCTACTTTCCCAGGCCGTCATATGTAGACCAGCCCCAATACACCGTTGATTATAGCAGCTGGTATTGCAAGTGACGCTCTGGGTGTGGGGAGGTGACCCGGGCCAGAGTAGAGATAACATCTCAAGGTTCCCGACTTTCAGCTGGAGACTCACTACCACTCCAGATGAAAACAATGAATGGCGTTGGATTTGGAAGTTGTACAGGGATCATGCACACTCCTCCCTCTTGTGTGTATGTACCCTTCTCATTTCTAGAAATATGACCATCTAGAACTTCAAGAGTTCTGCCAGTTCTGAGGCTATGGGCATTTGGGTAATTGACCTAGCGTCCTTTGTTTCGCTAGTGTATGGGGGTAGTGGACAGGCAACTGATGAAATGAATCTACAGGTCGTGTTCCTTCCATTTTGTGGCTTTTGGTGACTTCTCTTTGTCACTCATTGGAGATAGTCTATGATTTACTCGCTTCTAGGGATATTTGAAGAACCCCTTATGACGATGATGGGGGAGACTTTTGAAGCAGGCATGGAAATCAGGGTAATGGCCAACACTTGATGTTCCTTCTGGGTTCCAGCAAGCTTTCTTTGCCCATATTGCTGACAGAATTAGTTAGGGCCAAAGCCTAGACCCTGACACATTCAATAAGAGATAAGAAGAGAAAGGGGGTTTATAAAATGTAACCACTTTGGGAAGAGGAACAAAGAGGTCCAGTAGCTACTATCCCTGCCACCCCAAGTCTGTCTGGAGGCCCTGACACAAAGTTTAAGTTTAAATAAAGGGCAGGGAGTAAGTATAACTAGGCAATCCTGGTCAAGGCATGGTACCTCCCATCATTGGTTCAGGTCCAATAATCTCTCCTGTAAGGTGGTCTGATGAACTCTGAGAATGACGTGAAATCTTTTCCTGTTCCTTCCTCTGGCTGGCACCAGGATTCCGTCTTTTGCTTTTGTCAGAATGAGGTTCCTTGGAAATTCTAATTCCTGGGGTTTATTGGGTCAATAATATCATAACCAAAGTGAAAGGCACAAGTGTTTCTTTGGAATATCTTCATTCCAGCCTGGAGAGGTGACTTCGTGGTTAAGAGCACATATTGCTTGCTCTTCCAGAGGGTTCAAGGTCAGTTGCCAGCACCTATGTTGGACAGTTCACCAAAGCCTCTAACTTCAGCTCCAGGGATCCAGAGCTCCCTTCTGGCCTCCTGTGCATCATACTCAGATGCACACACCACATACTGACAACACATTTGTCTGTCTTGCTTCCCCAGTGCTGGGATTATAATCACATGCCACCATGCCTCGAGTTTTCTTTTGGTTGTTTGTTGTACCCGAGGATTAAACCCAGGTTCTTTCATACTATAAGCACATGCCCTACCATTAAGCTACACCTTAAAGCTTAAATGCTTTGTTGATTGCCCTTGAGCATCTTAAATTTTACAAGAAACCCATACCCCAAATGACATGTGCAATAGAAGGACTTACAGACAAGAACTCAACAGTGCCATTTTTAGCTGGCTGCTGTGACGGGGATGAAAATACTCAGCCCTGGTTCCCCAGATGCTGATTGCCCAGTAGGAAAGATGAGCCTCAATTAAGACAAGGCAGAGAGCAATGTGCACACAAGACAAGATTTGATAGTGTTGTACCGCTGGGGCCCTGGGGCATCGTGTTTCCTCTACAGAGAAGGTGAGCATTTCAGTAAGTATCTGGAGAGCAGATAGAATTTACACAAACAATGACAACTCCCTCCAATGAGGGAAAACATCATTCAAAGACCCAGTGACAACCATCACTGTGAACGTGTGAGGTGTGACCTACCGTGCCTATGGCTAGGCTTTCTGCATCCAAATTTCCAAGAGTTAAGAGGCTAAAACTCATAGAGATTTCTGTAATCTGATCTCCAAAACCTGAAGTAGTAGTAGTTCCGGTTAATCTTTTTATGAGCTTTATTGAAGTTTTCCAACATAATGTCTTAGTTCGTATTCTACCACTACAAAGAGACACCATGACCAAGGAAACTCTTACAGAAGAGGGAATTTAACTGGGAGCTTACAGCTTCAGAAGGTGAGCCCAGGATCACCACAGTGGGAAGCAGACAGGCATAGCTCTAGGGCAGTAGCTGAGAACTTTACATCCTGTTCCACAGATAGCAGAAAGAGAGAGGCAATGGGCCTGGCTTGAACTTTTAAAAAGTCAAAGCCCACCCCCAATGACACACCTCTTCCAGCCTTCTAATCCTCAAATAGTTCCACTGACTGGGAACCAAGAATATATGAGCCTGTGGGGAGTGTTCTCATCCCAATGGCCACACGCAACCTTTCTCCACACTCCTTTCACCTGCCCTGTTAGCTACTGTGTCTTTATCACAGAGAATGTACCGAGCACACACAGTAATTTGGACCCTGTATTAGCTGAGCAGCCAGTATTACCAGGGCACGGAGAGGGGCATAGCATGGGCATTCTCTGCAGAAGTTCTCTATAGTTGTGCTAGCCAGTACAATAGCCACTGGGCACTGAGCACTTGGAATGTGGCCAGGGAAACAGAAGAAACGAGTTTCTTACTTGATTTAATGTATAATCTGAATTTGACATTAAGTTAGTAAATTTATCTAACTTGGACCAACAAATAGAGTTTTGAAACTGACCTTAACTGACTTTGGAATCAAAATATTTTGATAATGATATAAACATCAAAGAAAAATAGCTGTATATCACTTGATTTGGAAGAATTCTGGAACTAGCTCTTGTAGACTAGGCTGGCCTCGAACTCACAGAAATCCACCTACCTCTGCCTCCCAAGTGCTGGGATTAAAGGCATATTCCACCACTGCCCATCTCAGAAGAAATTTTTTAAAGCATGTCTAAAGCAGTTTGTGTACGCGTATCTACTTTTTCAATTATTATTTTACAAACTACAACTCCAGAGCAAACATTTAAGATGGAAATTTGATATCTGAATTGACATGTGCTGTAAATGAAGAGTGTGATGATATTAGAGTGTGAAGACAGTACAAAAAGACTATTAATAGAATATTTGGGCAAGGCAGTGATGGTGCATGCCTTTATCCCAGCAGTAGGAAGGCAGAAACAGGCGGATCTCTGTGAGTTCGAGGCCAGCCTAATCTACAGAGTGAGCTCCAGGACAGGCTCCAAAGCTACAGAGAAACCCTGTCTCAAAAAACAAAAACAAACAAACAAAAACACCCCCACCAAAAAAACTTTAATTAAAACTCACCAATTTTGTGAGCTTTGGGGCTGAGGTATGCAGCCATAGGAAGCCTCTGGTGTGTCAGAGGGCTCCTCATGCTCTTGTGTCAATTCATGCTCCTGACTTATCCGTAACCCAAACTGTAACCCGGCTCTGAGTTGAAGTGAGATAAGTGTCCTCGGCCTAGGACACACCTGCTCTGGGCCCTTCACTGAACAGGGCTTCTTGGAGTTTCCCTGACCAGTGCCCAGGCTCATGAATAGTTATTCTGACAAAGTTCAATGTCATATGACTGGTGCATTTAGATTTCATTGATCATTCTCAGTAGTATGTTACATTCAACGAAGGTTTCTACCAAACTGTTGATACAGGGAAAATCAAGGTCCCTTCTTGGGATTCTTTATTATTATTATTAAAAGAATTAAAGCATAAACTCAAATGAAAACTCAAGGACAATGTTATTAAGGTTTAAAATAACCCCAGAGCGGGCCAGCTATACACCGCAGCTGCTACCCAGAGAATGGAGAGGAAGGGGAAAGCCAAGCCACTGACGATGGTCTGGGAGGCAGACACATGACGAGCAGTCCCATGGTGTCGGGGAGACTTCAGAGAAGGCAGAAGGAAGCCCAAATGTTTGGTAAGTTCAAAGTGCTAGGGAAAACACAGTTGGAAAAGAGAAAGAAGAAAAGCTATGCTTTTCTAGATAACTCAAAAAAGCAAAACAAAACAAAACAAAAAAAAAAACAAGCAGACTAATACGGTACATGACTCTAGCCAGGTTAGCTACTGCACTGGAAACCTGGAAGAGGGGATGAAAGGCACAGGCTGTTGAATTGAAGGAATAATTAATTTTTCTACTCATCTCCAGCATGGTGTATGATAAGCCCACTTTCCTAAGGGTGGTTCCTAGGTTAAGAGATTGACCCTACCCAACTAGAATGTTAAGTCTCCACCCAGGTCAGAGATTCCTTTTTCTTGACCAGAAGGAGTTGTTGTTGTTTAATAAACTTTTATTGTCGTTATAACACTATGTTTAAAAAGAAACAACACAAGAAAATAGGTGAATTTAAAAAAATCAGAGAGGCAAATACTCATCATGTGCATTTGAATACTTAGGAATCCAGGGGAAATCATTATTTAAGGATAATTTACCCTTGTTAAAGCATAAAAATATTATTTCTTCCATTTAGTATAGGGATTAAGCTCTAAATTCTGAATGGTGCAATAATCTTATGACCCTAGCATGCTCAGTGCTTGAGGACACCACTGTCCTTTAGAAGTGGGAGCTAATACCTGTGGTCACATTTTACCATTTTTAATGGGAACTTCTCAAATGAAAAACATGCCATGCTGTTCATTATGAACTATTGGGGACAATAAGGGCTTCTTTGGAATTTAAATTTGTAATGAAAGTATTTTAAATGAAGTTTGGAGATTGAAAAAAAAATTGTTAGTGTGTGTGTTGGTTAGGGTTTCTATTGTTGTGTTGAAACACTCTGACCAAAAAGCAAACTGCGGGGAAAGGGTTTATTCTGCTTGTGCTTCCATATCAGTGTTCATCACTGAAGGAAGTCAGGACAGGAACTCACACGGGGCCAGAACCTGGAGACAGGAGCTTATGCAGCGGCCATGGAGGGGTGCTGTTTTCTGGCTTGCTCCTCATGACTTTGTCAGCTTGCTTTCTGATAGAAACCAGAATCACCTGCCCAGGAATAGCACCACCCACAACGGGCTGGGATACCCCCACCAATCACTAAGTAAGAAAATGCCTTTCAGGTTTACCTAAGCCCAGTGGTCTGGAGACATTTTCTTAATTGAGGCTCCGTCCTCTCAGACAACACTAGCTTGTGTCAAGCTGACATAAAATTAGCCAGTACAGTATGTTGGGGGGTGGTCAATGCCACTGTGCATATTTGAAGTTCATAGGACAAGTTTGTGGAGTTGATACTCTCCTTTTGCTATATGTGGGTTCCAGAGATCAAACTCCATCAGGATTCTGCGGCAAGTACTTTGCCATGTAAGCCATCTTGTCAGCCCTGAAATCCTTACAAGAAATAAAGAAGAAGCAAATGAATGAGTGAATGAACAAAGAAAAAATTAAACTAGAAGTGGCTTACCAGTTGGAGACCAACTTTTATAAAAATATCACTTATGGGGATTGGAAAATAAGTAAAGAGTACAAAGATATAAGTGAAAATAACAAAACAGAAACACAGGATAGTATTGGGAGGGAGTTCCAGGGAATACTGAAATCGCCCGCATTTAATTTTCAATTACTTAAAATACCCCTGACTCCAAAAGGTAGGAGCAAGATAAAAAAAAATGCATTAACATGATTCAAGGAAATGAACAGAAAACAAAACAAACAAAAAACAGCAGGGTAGTGGTGTTTAATCCCAGCACTCAGGAGGCAGAGGCAGATGGATCTCTGTGAGTTCAAAGCCAGCCTGGTCTACAAGAGTTAGCTCCAGGACAAACTCCAAAGCTACAGAGAAACCGTGTCTCAAAAAACAAAATAAAACAAAAAAGGAAATGAACAGACCAAATGAAGGTTGTGGGCTACATTCATTGTTAAACATTCTGTTGCTAGAACAAGACAAGTAGCGCTCACATCTTAGACCAAAACATTCTGTAGACAAACCACTCCCTAGGTGGAATCCATTGTTATTCCCCTAAGGGAACTGGAACTTAGTTGGATCCTTAGACTTTTGTTTGGGGTAGACACAGATCTACTTCTCTGTTCCTGAATTACAAGGGCTGGATATTAACCACACCTGTTGACAATAACCTTGAGAGCAGAACTCTGATCTAAATCTAGGTGGGCCCTTTTTTGAGGTAGAAACAGACAGTAACCTTAAAGAAATAGAAGTTCCAACTCTCTGACCTTTGGTCAATGTGGAAACAGGCTCACATTTTTGGGCCTCCACACTCATCCTTTATTTCTATTGGACACCACTGTGCTATAGTGTGTATGGATGGAGAACTCAGAGAAACCAAGTTTGAGAAGGCAACTTATGGCTACAGGATACAAGTCTGGCCTCCTCTAGTGGGCAGTGGGAGGAGCCACGGCCTGTTTCTGGTAGGGATAAGCTCCACCAACTTTGAGTGTCAAAGATCTTGCTCATCTTTCCTATGACTTCCTCCCTTGTCCAGAGCCCTTCTAACCGTCACCTGAATCTGCATGGTTCTGTCCCTAGGTCCACTTCCTTAGCCTCCAGTGCTTCTACTGGAGGGTCCCTGTCTGAGGAGGAGCTGGCTCAGATCCTGGAGCAGGTGGAAGAAAAGAAGAAGCTCATCTCCACCATGAGGACCAAACCCTGGCCTATGGCAAAGAAGCTGAGGGAGCTCAGGTGAGTGGGCTGTAGGCAACGTTTCTCATGGCTGTTGGGTCCAGGGGGGTCGCACAAAGATGAGAACACCACCAAGTCTAATAAACCAGAAGCAAACTTTATTCCAGAAACCAGATCCTAGGAAAAACAGAAGCAAACTTAAAAAGAAAAAAGAAAAATAAAACACCGCGGGGCACAGAAGCTTATCAGCTAGCTGAGACCACATAACAGTTTCCCATAACAGAGACGGTGTCTGACCCAGAGGTCACATATCTCTGTCTCCTAAAGGTTAAACTCAGTTCACATCTACTGTTTATTAAGGATGGTCAGGACACTGCTCTTAATTTGTAGAGAGACACTCTGGCCTTGTAAATAAAACAGCCAGTTGTAAAATAGCCTACGCTTCCCAAGCATCTGAGAAAATAGCTCACTGTGAATGAATAATCCTTGATCTGCTGAGAAAGCTGCTGATAGTCTGTTCTTATTCTCCTAGACTTATAACTTTATATTTCTTTATTTTCACATTTTTATTTTCTTATGCCTGGACTCTTCAATGGCTACTGAGGAGGCTTGTCTTCTGCAGAGAAGGGGTGTGCCATCCTCTTCTTAGCCCTGGTGGGACTGAACAGGAAAGATCTGACCTTCCAGCCTCCCCATTGTAAGCATGGCACAGAAAGATGCATTAGAACCTGACAACCTTTCAGACTTATAGGCATCCATCTGTGCCCAGGCCTTCCATTGCTTACAGCCATCTCCCCTGTGCCCTACCCCATGTGCTAGTTTCCTCTCTCATGATCCAACACAGAAATGCCTTCTCCAGGAAGCTGTCTATGATGTCCCTTCTCAGCAAGGGCAACTACTGTCTTGTCTGCTTTAAACACCTACAACCTCCCCTATGCAGCTGTCTCTCGCTTGAATGACTTGTGCAGCAAATAGAAAGGTCTGTCTCTCCTGCTAGCATGTCACTGTGTCCTAAGGGAAGGCCACACTGGGAATGGTGCTCTGTTGGTATGGGTTTGGATTGTGATACCACTCCCTAGCTATGCCATTTGAATCTTATTTCCAACTCAGCCTTTCCCTTGATTGCATATGAAAGGCTGGCACACCAAATATTTTCTTCCTTACTTCATTTCTTCCTTCCTCCCTTCCTTCCTTCTTTTCTTCTTCTGGGTTTTGGTTTTGGATTTTGGTGTTGTCAGGGTTTTCTGTCCTGCCCAGTTCCCACAATCATTAAGTCTCAAGAAATCACACAGAGGTCTACATTAATCAAAAATGGATTGGCCTATTAGTTCAGGCTTCTTATTAACTCTTATAACTTATATTAGCTCAGCCGGGTGGTGGTGGTGCACGCCTTTAATCCCAGCACTCGAGAGGCAGAGGCAGGCGGATCTCTGTGAGTTCGAGGCCAGCCTGATCTACAAGAGCTAGTTCCAGGACAGGCACCAAAAACTACAGAGAAACCCTGTTTCAAAAAAAAAAATGAACAAACTTATATTAGCCCATTATTCTTATCTATGTTAGCCACATGACTTGGTATCCTTTTCAGCAAGGCTGTCACATCTTCTTCTGAGGCTGGGAAAGGACTGTGGAAGAATGGGCTTCTTTCTTCCCAGAATTCTCCTGTTCTCATTGACCCACCTCTACTTCCTGTCTGGTTGTCCCACCTATACTTCCTGCCTAGCTACTGGCCAATCAGCATTTATTTAAAATATAATTGACAGAATACAGAATTGTCCCACACCATTTTGGTTTTGGGGGGTTGTTTTTGTTTTTTGAGACAGAGTTTCTCTGTGTAGCCATGGCTGTCCTGGAACTCACTATATAGACCAGGCTGGCTTCAAACCTGAAGATCTGCCTACCTCTACCTCTACCTTCTGATTGCTGAGATTAAAAACATGTGCTATCACCACTTTGTCCAAATATTTTCTTATTCCTGAATATCTCAGTAGTTCTGAGCTAAACCAGGATTCACAATGCATACTTTCTGGTTATCTACTAGAAAAAGGTCCTTCCCATCATTACCTTTCCTACCCCAAATCTGATCTCCATTTTCAACCACGGTGATTCACATTCCCCCTTCCTTCGTGTCAATCTCATTTTCCCAGACTCCCCTCAGACACAAATTTTCTCATGCTCAAATTAAACTCCTATTATTATGGAGAGTGATGTCGGAGTCATAGCTTGACATTATTTCAAAAACCAATGAAAAGATTCTGACCACATCAATACTATATGAACTCTGTGTTGTATGATGTTTTACTAATTTGGTGTTCTGGGGGGCCTGCCACCCAGCTCCCAAATGAATCACACACATGGAGGCTTATTATGACTTATGAATGTCTGACCTTAGCTTTGCTTGCTTCTTGCCAGTTTTTCTTAACCTAGATTAACACGACTACCCTTTGCCTCTGGGCTTTTATTTATCTCTAATTCTGTATACCTTTCTTTGCTTCTTTTTCCGTGGCTTGCTGCGTAGCGGGGTGGCTGGCCCCTGTTGTCCTCCTCTCCTTGTTCTCTCGGGCTCCCTTCCTTGTTCCTCCTTCTATTTATTCTCTTTGCCTGCTAGCCCCACCTATCCTTGCTCCTGCCTGGCTATCGGCCCTTTTTTAGGACTGTCGGGTGTTTTAGACAGGCGCAGTAACATAGCTTCACAGAGTTAAACAATTGCAGCATAAACAAAAGCCACACCCCAGAAAATAACATTACCCAAACCCCGACAGTGGTTCTAACAGGCAGAGTTGGCTCTGCTGCAGTCTTCCATGTGGCGGAGGAAGACAGCTCTCTGCAGTACCCCAGACTCCTGCCTGCTGCATTGACCTCCAGAAGCTCCTGGTGTGATAGAAATCTCTTACATCTACATTACCGGATACAGCAGTCCATAGCCTCCTGTGACTCTTGAGCACCAGACGCACATCTAGTGTGACTAACAGCTCTTTGTTTGTTTTTAACATATTCAAATTTATGATCAGCACCGTGGTGATAATAGCTGTGTAGTTGAAATTAGTGAGAGTAAATATTAAAAGGCTCTTGCTTCAAAAAAGCTGAGGATTTACTATGTTACTTAGCTTGATGTGGCCATCAAGGTATACAATAAATATAGACATTTGCCGATTCAAAACAGTTTGGACAGTAGGCCGGGTTCTATACAGTGACTGGCTTCTCCGAGAGGTCCCCTCCCTCACCCCCAGGCTGGGTTCCTCCTCCTACACCACTTACCATTCTCACACCACCTCATACGCACGCGCAGCCTAAGCACAACCTTTGTTAACAGCGGGAGAGGGTAATCTGGATACCTGAGGAAAAGTGATCTCCGAGAGGTTGAGGTGTCAGGGCCTCTGCTGTTGGCAGGGTTGGCAGTGTGCATGTCAAACTGGACCTCCTTTCTCTTCCTCCCTTCCCTCCTCCAGGATGCCTAATGCCTAGAATAAGTTTCCCCAGCCTCTAGGCCTCTGCTCCAGCCAGGCGTCTGCCTAAAGATCTTTCCTTTCTTCCAGTTCACCTCACTAGAACCAGACATATGCCAGTACTTAGTAAGTCCTGAAACTCACACTCAGTTGTCTCATCCCAAGATACAGCTATTAAAGTGGCTACCTTTCTTTCCTCGCTAGAGGTGTGTTCCCACTTCCTGTCTGGCAGTCACTAGGTCTCACCTTCTCCTTCAAACATTTTGACTCCTCCCCCCATGGAGGAGCCCCTCCTCGGCCTTCCTTCAGTGATGCAGCTTTCCTCGGGAGCTGGCTTCGGTAAGCAGGATGATCAGTAGCTGCTGTGGTGTGACCACCTGAGCACTCATTTCTGAGCGCCTCTGCCCCAGCTGCAAGGCTGAGTTGTGACTGAGCTTATCCAGTTCTGAAGAGGACCCCTGAAGTGGTGTCACAGTGCCCTGGCCTTCTCCACTCACAACTTCCTGCTCCTTAGTATCTTCAGCCTAAGAACAAGGGAACACACAGTACAAACTCTGAAGTGTGGCCTTGTTGCCCATCAGAAGCTTCAAGGCCCATCCCTTACTGAGTTCGCTCTGTCTCTTCAGCTGGCTCTCACAGAGACACTGGATATGTATTCTGAACGGCCACCTCTTTGGTCATCTGGAGATGCTCCTGGGCTGCACACAGGCCACCGGTGTTCTGCTAAGCGTGTTGACACTCACACATAGCTATCAAGGCTGACAGGCAGGCCCAGGCCCAGCACTCCTGTGCCAAGGCCTTGGGCAGTTTGCCAGCATCCTCCCCAGGAGCACTGAAGTGTGTTGATTCCTACCTGACTAATTCTTATGCACACAGTGAGAGCTGACCAAGGGTCCTCTCTGCAGGGAAGTCCCCATTACCCCTTTCCGTTTTCAGGCTATATGCTCTTGTTTGCAGAGTTGTGCCTAATCGCTATTTGCTGACTATTCCTTCGATGGTACAGTAGGTGTAGCAATCCCATTTCCTCAAAACAGCGCTGTGATGCGGGTACTATTTTATTCCCATTTGTACTGATGAGGAAATTGAGTCACAGAAGCACCAAGTAATCTACCCAATGTTCCACAGCAAGTTAAATGGTCCAGTCTGGATTTGAACTCAGAAACTCTGGCCCTAGAACCTACACTGTTAATCACTTCTCCAGAATTATCGTCACTGTAGAATGTACCTCCTTGACGGCTGTAGACTCTTCGGGCAATTAAGTCTCTGTCTTGGTTACTTTTCTATTGCTATGATAAGACACCATGCACAACCAAAGCATCTTATAAAAGAAAGTGTATTTGAGGCTCATGGTTTCAGAGGCTTTGAGTTCATGACAGTGAAGCTGGGGTAGCAAGCAGCCAAGTGTCCAGAGGATCCGCTGAGAGCTCACATCCTGAGCCACAAGCAGGAGGCAGAGAGCACAGTGGGGGTGGGGTGATTCACTTGAAATCTCAACACCTACCCCCCCAGCCACCTGGTGACACACAACCTCCAACAAGGCCACATCTAATCCTTTCTAAGCAGTCCCATCAACTGGGGACCAGGTATTCAAACCCATGAGCCTAGGAGGACCATTCTCATTCAAACCGCTAGAGTCTCCAAGTGCAGAAAGCATTCCTGGAGACTTCATCCTCATTTTTAGAAGTGATGCTATGAGCCCCAACCTCTGACACACTTATGAGGCTAGATGACCCACGCGTATGGCTAGCGACTGTCTAAGAAGGATGGCAAGGTACCAAGAATGATAGCCAACAGAGTAAGCCTGAGCTTATGCTCCTGCCCCTTCCAAGTGTCTTTATGAACTGGCTCCTTCATCGCTCAGACTGGGTCCCTTCTCCTGGCCTTTCAGCCTCACAGTCCTCGTTTTTTCTCACAAATGTAGATCTCAAGTGCCCTGGGCAGAATTAGTAAACAAGAGTCAACGTTGTTATTAAAGCTTGAACTTTTATGCCAGATACCATGCTGAGTCCTGAAAGATGAGGTTGGGGAATAGAGATGAATCAGAGAAGCATATGGACATCATTAACAATGGGACAAGGTAGGAGGTGTCATTGGCATAATAATGTCTGGTGCCCGGGAGTTGAGGCTGTTACCGTAATCCTGGTCACGTGAATTGCACTTTGCCCGAAGACTGGTCTTAGAAAATGATCTGAAACGGGGAGTGGGGGCTCTGAGAGTGTAGCATGATAGTAAAGGGCTTGCCTACCATGAAGATCAGTTCTAGGCCCTCGGCTCCCAGGATCAATCCTCAGCAGATGGGGGATTGGTTATAGAAGCAATTCCTTCAAAGAAGGAAGGTTTATTTCGACTCACAAAGGCATCAGTATGTCATAGCAGAAAAGGCGGAGCAGAATTCATGATGACAGGAGCCATGTTAAATCAAAGAAGAAACAGAGAAAGCCAGCTGGAACCGGGGATTGAATAGGACACTCAAAGCCTGCCCCTTCAGATCTACTTCCACCAACCAGCCTTCATCTCTTAAAGACTCGACAATTTCCCATACCAGCACCAGCAGCTGGGGAACAAGCACTTAAAATGTGAACTTGAAGGGGTCATTTCAGATTCAAAGCACAGTATTCCCACAATAGTTAAATCTCTGGGGTGGTAGGGTGTCTCGGCTGGCAAAAAAAGTGCTTGCCACATGACCCTGTCACCCTGGACTAGATCCCCAGAACCCACTGCAGTTGATGAGAACTGACTCCCAGAAGTTGTCCTCTGACCTCCACACATGCACAGTGGCACACATATGCCCATGTACACACAGACAGACAGACACACACACACACACATTTAAAAAATAAAATCAAATCAAAGAGTTATTCTGCTTTTAGTCTATCTGATTCCTATTCTCTAACTAATCTACTTTTCCATGGTCCTAGCCAGATGACCAAAATAACCACCACTCCCATTTTTATTTAATTTAATCAATTTATTTATTATTTTTGGTTTTGTTGAGACAGCCTCTATGTAGCGCTGGCTGTCCTGTGACTCTATGTAGGCCTTGCTGACCCCAAACTCAGAGAAAGCTGTCTGCCTCTGTCTCAAGTGCTGGGAGTAAAGGCATGCGCCACCACGCCCTATGACCTCCCTGTTTTAAAGCTGTTAATCTTCCTAACATAACACAACAAACTGTCATATTACAATTTACTCACAGATGTAACACCAAGGGGCAAAGTCTTGGAGAGCAATGACAAAATCGTGCCTATCAGTAGCGAACGTTTGCTTGGCATTGGTGACTTTGGAAGAAGTTTGGTGGATAAAATGTACTATTTCAGAAAATCGATACACTAACACAGGGTATAGACATGTGAGACTTTCAGCCTCGCAGTTTAGATTTCTGATTTAATTCATGTCTCTCCTCACCTCCTGCATGTTCTTTCCTGACCAGGGCAGCCCAGGCGTTCGTGGAGAAGTATGAGGGAGCCTTGGGGAAAGGGCAGGGCAAACACCTGTATGCCTACAGGATGCTGATGGCTAAGGTAAGTGGGCTCCTCAGACAAGCTCCTGGACGAGCCTGCTCAGGGCAAGCACAGAGGGACCACCACAAACACCAGCCAGCTTGGCCGTTAGTGCCAGGTTCCCCTTAGAACCCTGAATGTGGGGTCCGGCAGATCATCCTGAGTCCTCCAGGGATGGAAGTCAGCTGCCCCTTGCCACATACTCCACACTTATCTGTGGAACGTCATTGTGTGTGTGTGTGTTTCCTCTACAGTAAATAAACCCCCAGAATGAATGGTGTTAACATCACTGGTATTTATTTTGTCTTGCAGCACTCAAATCAAGGCATCTTGATTTGGTGAAAACACAGCCAAGCTGTGGGATCATCAGGTTATGAGACTGACCAGTGATGTCCCCATAAGGGCTTGGCAGTGCTGCTTTATTGAGCTGGGTCAGAACCTGCTTCAAGTGGCTGGTGTTTTGTGTGGGTCTTGTTGAAGTATCCTTTCTTCATTGTAGTTAATTACCTCTGATTGAAAAGCTATGGTTCCTCATTCATTTAGTTCCTACGCGGAGCCTGTCTGGGGCTTTTGTTATGAATAACCATTTAACATCATGACAGCTCTAGCTTTCTCTTTTTAGCTTTGTTAAAAAAAAAAAAAAAAAAAACAAAAAAACAACTCTTACACTTTGTGAGTGGACTGGGGACCAGTGGGGATGGGAACATAAGCGATGTGGGGGTTGGGGAATAGAAGGGAAGAGACTGAAAGAGACTACTGGAAAGGGGAGCTATTTTGGGGTCAGGTAAAAACTTGGCACAAGGGAATCTCCCAGGAGTTTACAAGGATGACCCCAGCTAAGACTCCTAGCGATTGCGGACACAGAGCCTGAACTGGCCGTCTCCTGTGATCAGATGGTGACTAACCCAACTGTCATGAGAGAGGCTTCATCCAACAATTGGTGGAAACAGATGCAGACAGACCCACAGCTGAACATTAGGCGGAGTCTGGGGAATCCAGCAGAAGGGAGGGAGGAAGGATTGTAGGAGCCACAGGGGTCAAGGACACCACAAGAAAACTCACAGAATCAATTAACCTGAGCTCATAGAGGCTCACAGAGACTGAACCAACAACCAGGGAACCTGCATGGGACTGACCTAGGTACACAGCATGTATGTTACGGTTGTGTAGCTTGGTGTTCTTGTGGAACACCTAACAGTGGGAACAGGGGCTATCTCTGACTCTTTAACAGACTTTTTGGATCCTGCTCCTCACACTGGGTCACCATGCATAACCTTAATACATGGGGGGGGGGGGTGTTTTGTCTGACTGCAACGTGATATGCCATGCTTTGTAGATACTCATGGGAGGCCTGACCTTTCCTAAATAGAAACAGAGGAAACTGAATTGGGGGGTGGGGACAGAGAGGGTGGAGGTGGAGGAGCAGAAAGGAGAGGAGGGGGGAAACTGTAGCTGGGATGCCAAATAAATAAATATTTTACATAAGAAAAACTCTTCCCTTGCTTATGATTTCACATTCATTCTTAAAATCACTTTGCCAGATTCCAAAATGGGTCATTAAAATTTTGATTGAAACTGTATTTTAACTGATACATAAAAACACAAAAATCATTATGTATCAGTTAAATAATTAAATATTAACAGTGTAGCATGAATGGGATAGTATTCCATGCATATACATACATACATACATACATACATACATACTGTATGTCATGTAAACTAAATAAATTAATTAACCAGGTTAAATAATTCCATCTCCCCTAACATATATCATTTCTTTATGGTGAAAACTTTCTAGTCTTTTCTAGTAGCCTTTTATGATAGACAGAACGCTGGCATCTGTCAATCAGCACTTCAGACATCTTGCTTCTATCTGGCCCAGGACCCACCGATTAACCTCTCACACCTCCCTCTTTGGTCCACCCTGCCCACCCCCCTTGGCGACCATCACTCTCAACACTCATAAGCTCAGTTCTTAAGGTTACACGTGTGAGTGCAAATGATCTTAGATCCTTGGTGTGATTTGATCTATGTATCCTTTGTATCCAGAATACTATCTTTCTCAAGGTTTTACATCTTTCAGTATGATTTGTCAAAGAGATTTTTCCATGTTTTAAGTTTATTTCTACGTAGGTTGTATCCTAGTTGCTTTTGTAAATGGTATAATTTTTCATTTCTATAACAGTTAGTTATTAAGGTACGTGGGAAAGTATAGATTTGCGTATCAATTTTATATCTAGTTCTCGTGTGTGTGTGTGTGTGTGTGTGTGTTGCTGGAGATGGAGCCCAGAGCCTCAGACATGACTGGCAAGCATTCTACCACTGTCTTTATATTCTCTTATTGTTTCTATCTTCTTAATCAGTTTCATTTGATTATGTAGATGTCAATTAGGGTTGCTGTCTTATGGAGACATTTACGTAATTGAGGTTCCTGATTCTCACATGACTTTAGCTTGTGCTGAGTTAACATAAAACTAACCAGCAAGGGCTGTTCCCTTGTCAGCTTGGCACACAAACACATCAGTTAAATCACATTATTTTCTTTCTCATTCATTCCCAAGATTACAAATTAATATTGACATCACATTAAAATATTTTACAAACTTAGAAAGTCCTACAGTCTTTAAATTCAAACAATTTGAAATTTAATTTAAAATTCGGTCTCTTTAAATATCCAAAGACTCTTTTAAAATCCAAAATCTCTTTTAAAGTTCAAAGTCTCTCAACGTTTTTATTTTTAAAATCAAAAATAAGTTAAATGCTTTCTTACTTCAAGAGGGAAGAACCAGGGCACAATCACAACCTAAACAAAGAAAAGCTGCACTCCAACTGTGTAAATAACTCAGTGTCCAAGGTCTGGATGCACTCATGAACTGAGCTCCGCCACAGGGCCTGAGACACTTCTCTGGCTCCTCCCTCTGCAGCCCACAGATTGTCTCCAGAGCTCGGTCCAGTTCTCCTCCACGGCTGCTGCTGTTCTTGTGGTCATCCCATGATCCTATCATCCCCAAAATGTTGGAATCTCTTGCTGCAACTGGGCTGCACCTTTACCAATGGCCTTACCTAGGCTCTCTTTGGGACTCCAGTCCTGTCACACAGTGCCAAGCCTCAACTGCCATCCGTTGTAAGCTTCCGCACTTTTCTGTGGACACCCGAACCTCGAAACAGGCGCGCGCTTTTCCTGACTCGAGCCCACGAGAACGGAAGCATGTCCTAGGGATTTGAACACATGACACACACACAAAGAGACCGGGCTCATCTGCCAAGGAGCAAGTGGCAAATGGCAGCTTTATTAAGCATAAGTCGGATATATATACTGTGGGGCAAAAGGACACCAGCCCCCTATCAGGATCAAGGAAAGAGAAAAGTCAGGGGGCCGCACCCAAGGTCGGAGAGCAGCTGAACAGAGAAAAGAGGAACCTTTCCTTCTCTGACCAGGGAACCTTGCCTGCGGCGAGAACCTTGCTTGCAGGTGGAATTACCATAACAGTAGAGGGAGAGTTCTCTCTAAGCTACACCCTTGGGCCGTAGGTGAAATTAACATAACAGGAGAGGGCAGCTCTATGCTACACCCTCAAGTTGATGCAGTGGAACCAGGAAGCAGAACAGCCCTGCATAGCGCCTCGGAAAAATGGGGAGCCTGTGTACCTACAATCCGTGACCCCTTCATGCCTTCAAACCCAGCACACTACCTGGGTGACTCTTACACTACCAAGTTCAGCTGCCAGCATGAAGCACAACCTTGGCTGCCTCAGGAACACAGCGTCTGTGTGCTAACGTTGAGGACACATTTCCCAGATTGCACCTCAGTGATGCTGGTCATCTCTCAGTCAGAGCTAACTGGGATCAAGTGCCCGAGTAAAGCAAAGGTTTGATTTCAGCGGTGCTAGTCTTCTGTTAACCATGGCTGATTCTTCAGTCCTGGCTAACTGGACCCACAAACTCTTAATTCAAAATATGCAACGGCCTCCACGGAGTCTTTAAGTGACTCTCAAGCGTCCTCTTGGAACTTCACAAGGCGGGCTTCTCTCAATGAGCTTATCCCCAAGGTTCCATCCACAGAATAGCTCACTAAGCTTTGAACACTCGATGGTTTTTCTAGAACAAAGTTCCAAAGTCCTTCCACAATCCTCCCCAAAATGACATGGCTAGATCTGTCACAACAGCACTCCATGATCCTAGGACCAATTTATTATGTCTTAGCTAGGCTTCCTATTGCTGTAATCAAACACCATTGCCTGGTTCGGATTTTTTAATATGGGCACTTATTGCTATAAACTCCCCCTCGTAGGACTGCCTTGGCTATGTCCCAGAGGTTCTGACAGAATATGATTTCATTGTCATTTGTCTCCAGATTTTCTAAATGTCTTCTCTGGTTTCTTGGATGACTAACTGTTCATTCAAAAATTTGTCTTTTAGCCGCCAAGGATTTTGTGGCTTTTGTAATTTCTCTTGTCTGGATTTCTAATTTTATTCCACTGTAGTCTGATAGAACACAGGGAATTATCTCTTTTTTGTGTGTTTGTTTAGATTTGATTTATGTCCTAGGATCTGACCGCTTTTGGAGAAGGCTCTGTGTGCTGCTGAGAAAAGCAAAATGTGTATTCCCTATGCATTAAGTAGAATGTCCTCTGTGTGTCTGTTAGGTTCATTTCATTCAAAGTATATTTTAGCTGTGAAGTTTTTTTTTTAAGATTTATTTATTTATTATGTATATTGTGTTCTGTCCGCATGTATGCCTGTAGGCCAGAAGAGGGCACCAGATTTCATTACAGATGGTTGTGAACCACCATGTGGTTGCTGGGAATTAAACTCAGAACCTCTGAAAGAGCATTCAGTGCTCTTAACCTCTGAGCCCTCTCTCCAGGCCCAGCTGTGAAGTTTCTTGATTTTCATTTGGAAGACCTATCTAAATGTCAGAGGGGAGTCTGAATTTTTGTGTCAGGGCCTCGGTGGTCTGTCACACCTTTCAATGTTCCTTTGATGAAATTCAGGCCTCCAGTGTTTGGTGCATAGAAGTTTACAACTGTTATATCTTCTATATGAACGGTTCCTTTTGTTAATGTGTAGTGTCCTTTTCAATGTCTTCTGAATAGTTTCGGTTTAAAGTTTATTTTGTCTAATGTGAGAATGGCTGAGCCTGCTTCTTTTTATCGAGTCAGGGTTTCTCTGTGTGTATCCCTGGCTTTTCTAGAACTCACTCTGTAGACCAGGCTGGCCTCGAACTCACAGAGATCTGCCTGCCTCTGCCTTCTGAGTGCTGGGATTAAAGGCATGTGCCACCACGGCCCAAGGAGCCTGCTTCTTTATGCTTTCTGTTTGCTTGCTCCTTCATGTTGCATCTTTTAGAAGTTTTTGGTATCTTTGCCAGCTAAGTGTGTTTATTGGAGACAACATGTAGTTTTTTAATCCAGCTTTAGTCTGTATCTTTTTAGTGGTAAGATGAGGCCATTTTCATCTAAGGTTATTATAGAAGGGGGTTTGCTATTTCCTATAAATCTGTTAGGTGATGTTCTGGTTCACTGAGTTATCTACAGATAGAAGTGTGTGTGTGTGTGTGTGTGTGTGTGTGTGTGTGTGTGTGTGTGTGTGTGTGACTGTAACATATTCCGAGATAGCTCAGAAGAGGGCCGAATATTTAGGCTCACATTTACAGTTTCCTAACCTATGAGTAACCTTGCTACTTTGGGTCTATGGATCACATAGCAAAGCAGTACTGCACCACGTGTCCAGGGCACAAAGAGAGAGAAAAAAGACCAGATTTGGTGATGATGTCTGGAACCCCAGCACTCGGGAGACTGAAGCAGAAGGACCTTGAGTTCCAGGAAGCCTGGGATCCATAACAAGAACCCGTCTCAGACAGGGAGTGAGGAAGAGACGGAAGGTGAAAAAAACAAAAAAACAAAAACGGGAGAGGGAGAAGAGGACTAGGGTCTCCCTGTCCAGTTTGGGCGGACACACAGTGACCGAGAGATCTCCCACTAGGCTCCATGACCTAAGATTTCCACCATCCCTCTGTAGCGCTTCTCTGGTAACAAACCTTGCGCGCATGCGCATTTGAGGGAACATTCAAGCTCCAAACTGTAGCACTCCAAGGGAAGGAGGAATTCTTTTCTAACTCCCTTCTGCCCAGCAAAGAGCAAAGTCAGTGATTTCACCAGGAAAAGGATGAGCAGACCTGGGCCAAGATCTCTCCGCACAGTTCAGCAACTCTTCCAGTGAACCGGGGCTCTTGACTCCCTATGAATGTGAGTGAGTCATGAGCTTTCTTCTTCCTTGATTTTTGTTTTATTATGGAGAGAGTTGTATCAGAGGGCCCAGAAAATGTACGCAGAATTTTAAAATTCATATCAAAATGTCCGAATTTGAATTGTCTTCCGCACTACAGACTTGCGCTGTGCTGTAGCCCTAGCCCTGGCTCTGCAAATGTTTCTGTCCCCACACCCCCCACTGCCTCTGCCCTGCTTCTCCCAGCACCCTCCCCTACTGCTGCCAGGCTTCCTGCCCTTAGCACCCAAGCCCCATTCCCTTCTCTCTGCCCCTTACTTCAACATTTCAGCATACACACATATAAGCACACACACACACACACACACGTGCACGCACACACACATACACACACGTGCACACGCATACACACATACACACATACATACAAGCACACACACATACAAGTACATACATGTGCACACACACACACACACACAGCCCCACTTCCTTCGGCATTCCCCTTGACTCAACTGTGCCCCTTGCTGTTTAAGGTCAACATGTTGGTGACTGAAGGTGTTATCTGTTTCATTTCAGAAATGGATCAAGTTTAAAAGGGACTTTGACAATTTCAAGACTCAGTGTATTCCGTGGGAGATGAAGATCAAGGACATTGAAAGTCAGTACTGTTTTTAATTGCATCACTGTTTTTAATTGGTTTCCTCAGAGAAGTCTCCCAAGGCTTAGATTCTGAGTATACTTGGCCTTCTGGTTAGATAATTCATAGATTCTTCTGCATCGGGGGAAAAGTGGGTATTGGATGAGTATAGGAACCAGATTCAAATCCAGATTACTCACTTGCTGATGTGAGAGCTCAGGTGGCTCAATTACCCACAGAGTTTCAGGTTATCTAGCTGGAATAAGAAAATCGAGCTCCGGGTGTTTATTTGACACTCCGGTGTGAAAACCACTTTTGCAGGCACGCTGACACATTCACTGTGCCATTTTTCTCCCCCAGGTCACTTTGGATCTTCGGTGGCATCGTACTTCATCTTTCTCCGATGGATGTATGGAGTTAACCTCGTCCTTTTTGGCTTAATATTTGGCCTAGTCATCATCCCAGAGGTAAGGACAGAATTTCCTGTGCCTTCAGATAGTGTTGGGGCTTTACTACAGTCGGCATCTTCAGGTACACTTTCCAAACACTCTTTTTTTTATTTAGCTATAATCTCTCATTCTTTTTAATTTTTTTTCTTTTGAGATAAGGTATTGCTATGAAGCCCAGACTCCCCTCAAACTCACAATCCCCCTGCCTCATTCTTCCTGATACCTGAATTATAAGCATGCTCCACAATGCACAGCTCCGTCTGAATTCAACATTCATGTCAGTTGCCTTGGTTGTTCAGTACAATGCATGGAACTAACATACTTAGGGTTCTGAGTTAAGAAACTGATAACACATTTCTGCCTTTCATCTGTAATTAAAAGGAGTAAAAACATTAAGATTTCAGTTAATATTTTTATTTTACCCTGAGGGAAAAAGAGAGAGAAACAGGCCAAACTAAACAAAAGGAAGTGAACTACAAGGAAAAACAAGGAAGCAGTTAGGAGATGATCTCTCTGTTGAAGTGGAACAGGGCATAATTCTGGAGGTTTACAAGGTCCTGTTGCTTGTTTGTAGTGTGTCAGGGGGCATGTGTATTATATGAGCACATGTGTGTATAAGTATGTGTGCCTGTGCACAGGCACAGGGGCCAGAGGAAAACATAAGATTTCCTGATCTATATCACTTTGTCATGGATAAGACAGAGTCTGTCAACTGGACACAGTGATGCACGGCTTTAATTCCGGTGCTTGGGAAGGCAGAGGCAGGAGGATCTCTATGAGTTCAAAGCCTGGACTACAAAACAAGCCCCAGGTCAGTCAGGGCTACAGAGTGAGAACATGACTAAACAAGCAAGCAGGGGAACACAGGCAGGTTCTCTCGCTGAACCTGGAGTCAGGTAGGTAACCAGCAAGCCTAGTGATTCTCCAGTCTCTCTCTCTCTCCCTCTCTCTCTCTCTCTCTCTCTCTCTCTCACACACACACACACACACACACACACACAGAGCACTGATGTCATAGCATCTGCGACTGTACTCAACATTTTGCATGGGTGCTGGGCCCTCACGCTTGCACAGCGAGGACCCTCACCTACTGAGCCATCGCCCCAGCCCCAATTCTGTGGGGTTCTTAAAAGCTATATAATAGTTGGATAGAAAGTAGTGAAGTTTCATTATTATGACTGACTGTACCTATGTATTACGTATGCTGCTTTATGTGTAATATATTGCCCAATAACAGTGTAAATTAAAATCTGATCAATAGAAACAGAAGAGTGTGGGTGACACGTGCCTGCAGTACCAGTACTGGGGAGGTAAAGGCAAGGTAGGAGGGTCATTGCAAGTTCTAGGCCAGCCAGGACTACAAATCCAGACTCAGAGAAGGCTGGTAGGGAGTGAGGGGAAGGAGGAACAGATCTGAAATCACGAACCTATAAATCAACAAGAAAAGAACTTTATGTAGTGAAATATCAAAACCGATGCTGCAGAAACTCAGAATAGTATCATATGTCTTTACCTTTAGTATCTGCCAACATTTTTGGAATTTTCACTGTAGCCAATAGATCCAAAAATTGAATATTTTGTATTTTTTAATAAAAATACAATTTGTCTATAATATCACCACAGAGGCCCCTAAATCCATGCATTCAACCAAAAAGTGCTCAACTTTAAATAAGACTCTACGGAGCTGGTTATAGTCACTGAATAGACAAACATTGCCAACAAATCTCTACACACCTACTATCTGATTTATAATACACTCAAAAATGTCGACACAAAACTATAAATCTATAACATAACTAGTGAAAATTGGCAGACTGGGAGATTTCCAAGATGGGCACTGGAAAGTGGAGAAAATAAGATGATAAGTGGAAAGACGATGTGGAAGAAAAAATGAATCTCCTTTTTTCAAAAGCCAACCTGGCATCTGGAAGGAGAGCTCAGCTGTTGAGCATCTGCTGCTCCTGCAGAGGACTGGAGTTGGGTCACCTCAGGTGCCTCATAACCACCTGCCGCTCCAGCACCCGAGAATCTGGCGTCCTCAGGTGGCCCCTATACTCACACACACACACACACACACACACACACACATAAATAAAAAATAAATATTTTTTTTAAAGCCAATCCATCCTAAATCAATCTGTAAGTTTGAGCCGGTTCTTATCTTTGTCGAAAGGGTGTGAGGGAGAGTCATCCAATAGACGAAACTGGGATTTGTTAAAGCGTTTGGGGTTATGCTTTGCACTTTGTCCGCTTACACTCTGCCATCTGTCCCATGTGAGGTGCTGATGGGCATGCCTTATGGAAGCATTCCCAGAAAGACAGTGCCTCGAGCTGAGGAAGAAAAAGCCATGGACTTCTCCGTCCTCTGGGATTTTGAGGTACAAACCTTGGTATCAATGCGCTTCCATTTTGTGACGATAGAGCCGGTGTCCGGTGTCCGTCCCTCTCAGTCAAGTATCAGTCCCCTCAGAAATGGAGGGGCAATTGGAACGATTTCCCGAGGTACCCAGCCAGACTGCCCCCGGGGCTTTTCTTTGTCCTTCATTTCATCCGGGGACCCTAGGGAAACATCTTAGCAGTAAGTAGATAAAGCAAATGCTGCATTTAGCTGTTGAAAAGCGATGTTTTCTTCAGATAGGACCCTTGTAGCAAACCAAAGTTTTCCCACCCCTCCTGTCTGGGCTGTGCTCAGCTGACAACGGCTGCCCTCAGGACGCCCTGCCTTGTGTTTGTGTACTCGGTATCGTCATTCATTTTCTCTGCTGCCAAAGTGAACTTCGTAAAAAACTGGAGCATGTCCCTCTCGTACTTTGGCTGCCCCTTGTTTCCCATTCCCAGTGGCATTAAAGCCAATATCCTTCATCGAGTTTACAAAGAACAGTGTGCCGCTGACTCTCTAAATCCTCCCAAGTGAGCGCCCCATATTCTGAAGTCAGGGGTCTCTGAGCACACAGCAGGCTGCAGTGCTTCACTATCCCGCTAGTGGGCGCCCCCTGGAATCTTTGTCCACCCTCTATCCATCCTCACCCTCCTCTCCTCTGCAACTTCAAAGGGTTCCCAAGGTCACCGTAGCCTGGCAACAGTGCTGCTTACAACAAGCTATGGGGCTGGCATCCTCCATCCTCAGAGTCACACTTGAGTCTCCTCAGAAATGAGGGACAAGTTGGAGTAATTTCCCAAGGTGCCCAGCCACATTGCTGCCAGGGCTTTTCTTTACTTTTTTTCTTACCCAGCAATCCCTGTTGAAATCTCTTACCTACCAAAAACAAACAGAATTTATTCAACAACAATCCCTGATGCTGCTTTCAGTAAAGAAATATAAAAAGTACTAAAATCTAAATTAATACTATACCTAACTAATTTATTTTATAAGTTTACTCAATACTAAAGCCAGTGAAAGTAAAGAAGAAAAGAGAGATAGATAGGAGGGCCCGAGGGTGGGCGGGCTTGCCAGTGAGGCTGACAACCTGGGTGTGATTCCCAACACCCACGTGGTAGAAGGAGAGAACCGATTCCCATAGTTTGTCCTCTGACATCCACATGTGCCTTGGCACGTGTGCATCTGCACACACACACACACACACACACACACACACTCACACTGAAAATTAAAACAAAACAAAATGTTTAAAATGTTAAAAAAATAAAAGAAAAAATTTGGGTTGCACAGCTTTCTGAGGTCATTTTGAAATGTTACAAAATTCCACAAACTTTTGTCTATTTCTAGCACACTAAGAACCTAGCTATAGTCGAGCAGGGGTGGGGGCACAAAAAAAAATAAAATAAAAACAAAGAGACCCTGGCTCCAGAGTTCTGGTAGCTTCCCAGAAGAAGGGGAGGAAGGACTGTAGGTGCCAGAGGGGTTGACACCAGAACACAACTGAGCAGGTCTTGTAGGGGCTCCCACAGGCTGAAGCAGCAGCCACGCCTGCGCAGATCTGCATTAGGTCCTCTGCATATGTGTTGTGAAAAACCTTCGGGGTTTTGTGGGACTCCTAACAGCGAGAGAGGGGGTGTCTCTGACTCTTTTGCTTGCTCTTGGGACCCTTTTCCTCCTACTAGGTTGCCTCTTCCAGCCTTGATATGAGGGTTTGTGCCTAGTTTTACCAAATCTTGTCAATTCTGCTTTTTTTTCTCAAGGGAAACAGGAGCAGTGGCTCTAGGGGAAAGGGCAGGTGGGGGCGGACTGGAAGGCGTGAAGGGAGGCGAGACTGCTGGCAGGATGTATTGTATGAGAAAAGGATAAGTTTCTTTAATAAAAAGGAACTGGATGGTACTGGCGCACACCTTTAATCCCAGTACTCGGGAGGCAGAGGCAGGCAGATCTCTGTGAGTTCAAGACCAGCCTGGTCTATAAAGTGAGTTCCAGAACAACCAGGATTGTTACACAGAGAAACCCTGTCTTGAACCGCAACTTCCCCAACCCCCACTCCCAAAAAAGAACTTGGCTATAGAACACCATAGCTTGGAGCTTTGCATTTTTGAATGTGCGTCCTGGGCACACATGTTCACACACAGACACGCGCTCTCCTCTCCTGCCGGAATCGCCACACACTCTGCAGTGGAAGAATAAAGAAAGAACAGACAAGGACTGTGGATGGCCTCTGGAGACACTGTGAGCTGAATATGTAGGATCCTTCCTCTCTGTAGACTTGCTTTAAAACTCCGAGACAGAAACCCCTGATAGAACGAAAGTGTGCAATCGCTCTCGCCTCTGAGATTACAAACCCAGAGACTTTGGATGTCTTTCCTACAGGGCTACGTCAAATATTCTGCTCTCTTCTATGGCTACTACAACAATCAGAGGACCATCGGGTGGCTGAGGTACAGGCTGCCCATGGCGTACTTTATGGTGGGGGTCAGCGTGTTTGGCTACAGCTTGATGATTGTCATTAGATCGTAAGTATGAGTGTCTTGTCCGTAGGGCTTTAAAAAAAAAAGATTTATTTATTATATGTATAGTATTCTGCCTGCATGTATGTATGCCTGCAGGCCAGAAATTGGCATCAGATCTCATTATAGATGGTTGTAAGCCACCGTGTGGTTGAGAGGAATTGAACTCAGGACCTCTAGAAGAGCAATTAGTGCTCTTAACCTCTAGGCCATCTCTCCAGCCCTTGTTTGTGGGTTGCAATCTTTCTTCATTCAAACAACGCTCCTCTGATTCCTCTATGTGTCCTTACTTTCTTGGGAATACTCTGAGAGGCAGCAAACAGGCAGCTCTACAAGCCTAGCAGTTCCTGCTGATCCTGCTATGGCACAATATCTGACAACGGCAGGGTAAGGGCCAGAGGGCTTATGTGAGCTCTCCATCACGGCAGAGGAGTTCTAGCGACAAGAGCTTGAGGCATCTGGTCACGTTGTGTCCACAGTTAGGAAGCAAGCAATGATTGATAGTCCCCTGAGCTTTAGCGTTTTCCTTTTTATACAGTCCAGGAGCCTAGTCTATGGAATAGTGTCATCGACGGTTGGGTCTTCCCAACTCTGTTACCCTAATCTAGATAACCCTTCACTATCGTGTCCACAGGCTTGTCTCCTAGGCGATTCTAGATCTAATACAATCAGTATTCATGCTCCTACCTAGCAAATGCAGATTATGAAATATAAGTGATAAGTCAGACAATATGTGAAACTCTGGGAAATGAGCTTTATGGAATGAAACTCCTTTAAACGAGGCAGAGAAGAGCCAGTTATGCTGAAAGTTTAAAGTGTAAAATGTGAGTGGGAAAAGCACACATGCAAAGACCCAAAGGCAGTGAACAATTCTAGAATTCCCATCTAGATAGACCATCCAATTACCCAAACTAGCAAAGGACCACTGTAGCATGAGAGGGAATGTAGAAGCTTATAAAATGGCTGGAGGGCTGGAGAGATGGCTCAGCGGTTAAGAGCATTGCCTGCTCTTCCAAAGGTCCTGAGTTCAATTCCCAGCAACTACATGGTGGCTCACAACCATCTGTAATGAAATCTGGTGCCCTCTTCTGGCCTTCAGGCATACACACAGACAGAATATTGTATACATAATAAATTGAGTTTTCTAAGTATCTTTAAAAAAAAATAAAGTGGCTGGAAGTTTGCTGCCTGTTTCTTCTCTCCTGGGCTCAGCCTCCTCAGAAGGAAAAGTAAATAAAAATGCCAATCCTGTCACTTATAAAGAAACAAATAATAGACCTACACCGAAAGAATTTGTGTGGCAGCAGTTAGCTATGGCATCCTCTCTGGCCCCAGCTCTCCCTATCTCTGTGGTCAAGATTGGCCTTTATACATCGCTGCCTTTTTTTTCTGCATGTACATAAGTGTCTTCCTCAATCACTCTCCATCTTATTTTTTGAGACAGGAGCTCTCACTGAACGAAATTTACCAGTTCAGCCGGGCTGTCTGGTCAGTAAGCTCTGGGGATCCACCTGTGTCCACCTCCCCAATCCTGGAGACTGGAGATGCAGACAGGTGCCATCCAAACTTGGGTCCTCTTGCCTGTACCAAGCACTTTAACATTGAATTCATCTCCTCAGCTTTATCTGTTCCTCTTAATTCATATTCTTAGTCCAGTGCATGAATGTGGGATGTTTCTGTAATGAACCAAAATTGCCTAGGCCCTGTGAGAGAGCAAGTCCAAACAGTCAACAGCAAGACACAGTTAGGGAGGAGCAGAAAGCCCCCACACTTTGTGATGGAATCCACGATTGGAATTCTGTGATTCCCACAGGTCTGAGCTCCAGGGAGTATGAAGATGCTGGGTCAGAGAGATGGAAACAGGTAGCCAACAAGGAAGGTCTGGGTGCTTTCATGCAAACTTGCTAAAGGAAATATCACCCAGATCCTCCAAACAACATCCTCAAGAGTTACTGAGTTTTTAAAAACACTTATTATTTTATGTGTATGAGCACTTTTGACTACATGTCTGTATGTGTACCACATGTGTACGTGGTGCCAGGGAAGTGAGTAGAAGGCATCAGATCCCCTGGACCTGTAGTTACAGATGGTTGTGAGCTGCCATATAGGTGTTGGGAATAGTTAGAACCTGGAGCCTCTGTAAAATCAACAAGTCCTCCTAACAGTGGAGACATCCCAGTCCATGTTACTGAGCTTTATATCAGAAAAATGCATACCTCTAACCAAGAAAATTAGATGGCTTAGAAAGACGTATTTCTGTTCAAGAATGGAGTTCCCAAGTTCTCTGACCATATACACGACTGCGTCGAACCTCTAGCAACCAAAGCAAGGGCAGAGAACACAGCGAGGTGTCCTAAATCTCACCGACTCGTTTGCCAACACACACCATGGGTGCTTGCAGGGAACTGGGAATTTGGGGAGAGCAGTTCTCAACTGTAAGCAAAATCGTCCTAGCTGATGTCCTCCCCGGCTTGTCCCTCCGTCGCGTGTCGTCTTCTCCTTGTGCCCAAGACTGACTTAGGCCAGGGATTCCGGCGGCTGATGTAGCAGAAAAGAGGCAGGTGTGAAATCAGTGATATGTGTTCTCCAGAATGGCCAGCAATACCCAAGGCAGCACCAGTGAAGGGGAGAATGACAACTTCACATTCAGCTTCAAGATGTTCACCAGCTGGGACTACCTCATCGGGAACTCAGAGACGGCCGACAACAAATACGTCTCCATCACCACCAGCTTCAAGGTAGTGACCCTGGGGCTTTTCCTCCTTCCTGAGGTCCCCCTGGCCACTGGGAAGCTTTCCTCAGCTGGGTGAGCAGAAATGAGGTCTCCAAATAAGCCATGAGAGGAGCTGTATCAGTACACACCTAAAAAGACGCTCATGACAGGGCCATGCTAAGACTCTTTCTTATGTACCAGAGAATCCTGACTCCTTTTTTTAAAAGATTTTTTTTTCTCACACATATTACATCCTAACAACAGTTTTCCCTCCCTCCTCTCCTCGCAGTCCCTTCCCCACCCCATCCATTCCTCCTCTGTTTCCCTTCAGAAAAGGGCAGGCCTCCCAGGGGTATCAACAATACATGACATATCAAGTTATAATAAAACCAGAACCCTGACTTCTGAACTCTGGTCCTGCCTCTTCCCTCAGGACACTGCTGTCTGGTGGAGTCCATGGAAGGGTTTGCTTGGGGCAACTCCTGTCAACTTTCTATGTTTGCTAGGATTGCCTAAGGGGCTTTAAAACTGTTCTGCCCAGGGCCTTCGGGATTCTGATGTGATTGGCTAACATTGTCATTGTTGTTGTAGGTTATGTGTTTGCTTGTGTTTTAAAGCTTCCCAAGTAAGAGAACACCCATTTAAAGATGTGGAAATGAAGAGTTAACCTTGCCTTTCTTACAATCCATTTCTCTTAAAATCCTCATTATTTTATTCACAAGAAACTTGAAATGGTCTGAGGAAATATAGTTCGGTCAAAATAAATAATCTAACCAGCATGGTGGTATATGCTTATTAATCCTGGTGCTTGGGAATGCTCATAGGAGGCATACATGAGTTTGATGCCAGGCTGGGCTACATGGCGAGACTGTCTCAATCAAAAAATCATGAACCAGACAGTAAATAAACGAATAGAGGCAGAAACTATAGCGTGGAAACATTGTGTGTTATATTGTCCCCCTGTGGCTGTAAAAACAACTACAAGCTTTTAAGACAGGGGTCTCATTACATAGCCCAGTATGGGCTTGAACTTGTGATCCTCCTGACTCAGCTTTCTGAGTGCTAGGATTGGAAAATTATCCCACTATACCTGGCTTCAATTCCAAGCTCTGGTAGTTGTGTATTCCTCCTGTCTGCTTTGGCAGGCTGCCTTCCCCAGGCCTGCACTGGCTTGTACAATAGTTGTGCTTAGCTCCCTTACATTTTCCCTTTCTAACCCTGCCCTCCCCGGGAGGATAAATGGTCTTCTGCTCACTGCCAGCAAAGAATTTGAGTTTACTACCCACTAAATGGGTTTACTGGGCCTGAGTCCTATTCACCCGGCAGGGTGTGGATGGGGAGCCGACTCAATTCTGTCCTCATCTCTCAGCAAGCGGTGGGTGGCCATCTGCAGCCACAGGCAGGGAAGGCTGGAACAGCCATGACTCTTCCTCCAGACCAGACCAAAGGTCATGCCCTGCCTATGAAGCTCTAAAACTATCAGTAAGACAGCATTGTTTACCGAAAGCAGAGGCAATACGCATACATAACCGTGGGGAGTCTCTGCGATCACCAAGCCGGCAGAGTAATGGTTAACATGAAGCAGGAAGGATGGCTCAGTAGCCAGCGTTGGTTCAGACTTCGAGAGTCTGACCCCAGTAGTTTATTTTAGGTGTATGTAGCAGAGAATGATTTGGAGAAGATTTTCCTGGTGATAAATAACTCAATCCCATATACAAAATACAGCTTAAAACAGGACTACATTGAAAGTCTTTGTAAAGCACATGTGACAGCTTCCAAGATGGGTTCTATAGACTATACGTGACATCTTAAGGGTCTAGAGGAGGTCTAGTGGGGTCTTGGTCGTACAGATAACACAAAGGTCACCAGGCTATTAACCACCTCCATTCCCAGTATCTGGTCAGAAAAGAGGTTACACATGTCTCCCTTGAAGGGACAACCCTTTGTATTTAACATTCCTGGCTTCCCTGACGCTTATCTGTGAACATAAGGACCTCTGTGTCTCCTACACATAACGGGATAGATGTGAGGATTCTGCAAGCTAACATAATATAACTGCCTGATGAGTTAGCTAAACATCAGAGCAAAGTCAGTAACTGGGGATTAGTGAGAGGTCTCATCCCAAGCACTTGGTCCAGGAGACCATGTCTTCTATCCTCGTCTGCCCCTTACTAGTCTTCATAATTACTAATGCAGGACACAAACAGCAAACAAAAATCAATTGTATTTTGTATTAACAAAAAATAATTAAACTGATTTTAAAATTCTATTTATAATAATACCCAAAACATAAATGTCTATCAATAAAGTCCCCCTACCAAAAAAAAAAATATGAGACACAAAACAAACAAACAAAACCAGCACTCAGTATTAAGAAACCCTAAAAACAGGAACTTTCAAAATATAGCTTGGAGACTAAATCCAGATACTTTTATAAATAAACCTTTATTGATACAAAATCATGCACAGTAATACTTACATATTATCTATGATTATTTTCATACAGTAATGACAGTGGTGAGTAGTGAAACAGAAACGTGGACTTCAGGCTAATAATGTCCACTATGTAAATTTTATAGGATATTTGACAACTCCTGTATTTGAGAGCTCAAGACTAAAATTTTAATCTGAGGGGCTGGAGAGATGGCTCAGCAGATAAGAGCAGTGGTTGCTCTTGCAGAGGACCTGGGTTTCATTCACTTAATACACGTGGTGGCTCACAACTGTCTATGACTCCAGTACCTAGGGATCTGAACCCTCTTCTGGCCTCCACAGCACACATGTGGCCTGTGACAGACAGTCAGGCACAGACATACATGCAGGCAAAATGTGCATTCACATAAAAATAATAGAATAACAAAAAAGTTAAATGAATTAATTTTCAAATTTGAATTTATTTGGTCTATTGGTTTAAAACAACAAAAAGAAAGAAAGAAAAGAGAAAGGAAGGAAGAAAGAAAATTTATGGAAAATATTTAGTGCCGTGTCTAGCACACAGTAAATCTCAGCTTTCATTATTACGAAATAACCAAACCCAAGATAACAATAACAGTAAAGTTATATTTTTATAGAAAATCTGATGTGGGAGTCCCCTCTGTGTGCTGGGATTACCATTAATGAATAAAGAAACTGCTTTGGATCTATAGCAAGGCAGAACTTAGGTAGGCAGGGAAAGTTAGGCTGAATGCTGGGACAAAGAAGGACAGACTCAGAGAGAAGCCATGGAGCTGCCACTGCCAGAGACAAACGTGCTGAAACTTTGCTGGTAGGCCTCGACCTCGTGGTGATGCACAGATTAATGGAGATGGGTTAAATTAAGATGTAAGAGTTAGCCAATAAGAAGTTAGAGCAAATGGGTCAAGCAGTGATTTAAATAATATAGCTTTTTGTGATTATTTTGATTCTGGGCAGCCGGAACAAACAAGCAGCCTCCAACAAAAATATCTATAACCCTCTATAGGGTATTCCATCACCTCTTCTGTATCATTTATTGAAATACAGAAAAGTATTCTCAGGGATTCTCAACCATGGTAACTGGGTTCCTGGCCTGATATTATTCATATCTCATTTTTACATGCCAAGGAATCTATAGTGGATGAACAAGAGAGTAACAAAGAGGAAAATATCCACCTGACAAGATTTCTCCGTGTCCTGGCCAACTTTCTCATTCTCTGCTGTCTGTGTGGAAGTGGGTACCTCATTTACTTTGTGGTGAAGCGGTCGCAGGAATTCTCCAAAATGAAGAACGTCAGCTGGTATGAGAGGAATGAGGTAAGATGGACTTTTCCAATAAAGCCGAGATTGAGGGGAAGTGTTGGAATCTCTCCGCTGTCAGCATAAGTCTGATGACTCAGCAAAGTCCCTAAAAGTCTGAGTCCCAGGCCTTGCTTTAAAAGGTAAAATTAAGCCAGGCACGGTGGCACATTCCTTTAATCCCAGCACTCAGGAGGCAGAGACATGAGGATTTCTGAAAGTTCGAGGACAACCTAGTCTACATAGTGAGTTCCAGGACAGGACTGCCAGGCTACATGGTGAGACCCTGTCTCAAAACAAGTAACTATTACAGGGTGGAGAGATGACTCGGTGATTGACAGCAATCTTGAAGACCTACATTTAGGTTCCAGCACTACATGGTGGCTCACAAACATCTGTACCTCCAGTTCCAGGGGACCCAACACCGTCTTCTGGCCTCTGCAGGCACAAGGCATCATGGATACACATACATGTAGGCAGGCAAAACACTCAAATGTATAAAAATAAACAAATAAAGTAATTACTTTTTAAAGGCTGATGATACTCTAATTTTATTTTCCTTATAAATCAGTTGGTCCTGTTGCTGGAAGACTGTTTTGTTCCTAGTTCAGTAACTTGACTCGAATATACCATGGAGTTTGTCTTTCTGGGTGAGAGTCTCAGCGAGATAGTGTATACATTCTGATTTTTTTTATTTTGGGCAATTGTATTTTTGTTTTATATTTAGAGTTTATTGAATTATGATTTTAAAAATTTGTCACATCCTTTTTTGAGTATGGCTATCTAAAACTCTCATTTTTCTTAAACTTTTAACTTCTTTATTCATTTATCTTTTACTTCAAAGTTCCCCTCCTTTCGATGTTTTCAGGTGGAGATCGTGATGTCTCTGCTGGGGATGTTCTGTCCCCCTCTGTTTGAAACCATCGCTGCCCTGGAGAATTACCACCCGCGCACCGGGCTGAAGTGGCAGCTTGGCCGCATCTTTGCTCTCTTCCTGGGAAACCTCTACACGTTTCTCCTGGCCCTCATGGATGATGTCCACCTTAAGGTAAAGCCCACCCGTGCCACGGTGCCTGCAGTCCACTGTATTCCCTTTTATGATAGAGTAACTTTGCTGAGCATCATTTCTATTAATTAAATAAATGTTGGCAGTTTAGGAAGGAATAGTAAAAGGAGAGATCTCTAGAATCCATAATGCAAAGGCCTCAGCTGCAAACAGTTGCTCCAGTTCTTTCCTGCTTTTTTTCCTAGGCTGCCTTTTTCCACATCATGTCTGTATCATTCAGAACTCTTAATATTTTACATGCAGGTTTTCCCATGTTGCTTCATGGCTGTCATAGCTAGTCAATAACCAAGTAATTGTCCACTGATGCGGTATGTCATGGTTGACCCAACTGCTCATCAGTGCTTGTCAGGCATGTGTGGGACACCTGCATGTTTAGTCCTTGGGTACAGCAGGGAACGAGACACAGTCCTGTCCCAAATGGCTTCAAGCTCAGGGTCAGGAGGCAGACTCATTCAATACAGTATGACGGGAAATATGTTTCAGTGGGACCAAGTCCAGGGAAGTGTGTCAGAGCACAGGAGGAGTTCAAATCCTCAGCTTGGGGAGTCTCAGCAGATACTGGAGGAAGCATAGGAACAGCTGGTGCCAACAGGAAACTCTGGGATGACTAGAGAATAGAGAGAAAGGAAAGGAACGGAGACAGTGGAGGGAGCTATGAGTCTCCTCGCTCATCTACCTCACTACCCTTCTGCAGGAACTTTCCCCTGAGGTAATAGGAACTTTTTAGGAGGTTCTAACAACGTGAGTGAGTGCCTGGCACTGGTCCACAGTCCTTCTACCCTCCCTGGCTTCCCTCCTTCCCCGAGAAAGTGTTCCCACCCTTCTGGGCCTCACATTTTACTCTGGGGTACAGTTACCCCTTGCCTTTCTCCAAGACTAGTTGGCTATTTCCAGATGTCACGGCCTTGAAGAAGTCCTCTGTGCTCCCTGTTATCTGATGAGGGTGCTCCTCGGTCCTTAGGGAAAATTTTCACAGCTCAAACCACTTTGTTTCCTAGTTGGTCATCTCTATTACATACTAGACCATGAACTACCTGAGGGAAAACTCTCTTGGACACTCACATGTCACTACTCCCATGTATGTACAGACTGGACCCTGAATAAACTCTTTTCAAGACAAATGAGTGGATAGATGGGTGAAAGGACTGATGGACGCTAACTTATGGAGAAAACTTTGTGGAGAAGATCCAGGGGTTTCAGGTCATTGCACCTTCTCCTGGTGGATTGAAAGCCTGAGAAGTTCATTTCTTAAAAGATAGTCCAGTATGAAGGGAGAAACCAAACGGCAGACTTGGAGCTAGTTTTACTTGTTCCCATGGAAACAGTTGAACTACCCCTGGCTCCTTCCAACTTCCCATCACTATGTTCTCTTCCAGCTTTCTAATGAGGAGAAAATCAAGAACATCACTCATTGGACCCTGTTTAACTATTACAACTCCTCAGGTGGGAATGAAAGTGTGCCCCGGCCACCACCACACCCTGCAGACGTGCCCAGGGGTTCCTGCTGGGAGACAGCCGTGGGCATTGTGAGTAGCTACGCTCTATGAAAAGGTGACCCTTGTTCTCAGTTCTTTGTTGTGCCTTCTTTGATCTTTCCATTTTGAAAACAGCCCTGAACACTCAAATGTCCATTAAGTAGACATTGTTTTTCATGTGTATTTTTTATTTATTAATTTTACATCCCATTCAGTTTTCCCTCCCCCCTCTCCTCCCAATCCCTTCCTCCTCCCCCTCCCCTCTACTCATAGATTAGCGCCTAGCCCAGTTGTCATCAGAAGGGCTTCATCCAGCAACTGATGAAAACAGATGCAGACCCACAGTCAAACATTAGGTGGTGCAAGGAACCCTGCAGAAGAGAAGGGGAAAGCATCGTAGGCGCCAGAGGGGTCAAGCAGGCATTCCTTAATCATCTTGGAAGGTCCAAGATGAACAGAGCAGACCCTGTACATCCTGGAACTTCATATATTATATCTGCTGTCTTTAAAGTTGTGATTACGTTGTTGTGTGACCAGACTTTTCCTGGGGAGATGCAACACACACATCCACTCACCCCAGATAGGGAGCTCAGGACAGACCAAAGTGCAGACACCTCCAAATCCAACCAATGAGTTTTATAAGGGTTACTTGCAGGAAAGGCTAGTGAGGTTACTTACAGGAACAGAACAGAAGTGACTCAAAGGCAGCTACATCACTGATGCCCACCCCAGAGTGGGGGAGAGCTCACTGAAGCTGGGAACCTGAGCACACCGCACAGCCTGCGAGCAGTTCTCCAGACACCTCAACTGATCTAAACCCCTCTGCACAGCAGCTGATCTTGGGGTCTTTTTTGCAGCTCAGCTTACCTGAGTGTTTTCTTCGCAGGTCAGCTCCCTTGAAAGTGACTCCCAGCAGACTTTATTATTTATTTATTATTTACTCTTGGGAGAGAGGAGCGTAAGTCCAACTGTTCAGTTTCAGGGACTTCCTGAAGTCATTTTGAGTTGTTTATCTTCCTGTTTAAGGAACTTCCCTGCCGGATGGAATATTTCAATCTTGGAAAAAAACTGCTAGATAAGAGAGGTCTGGCAGATCCTTCCAGTTAAAAACAAATCAGAATATTATATATATATTCTGTGTAAGTGGAAAAAGCTCTGTTCTTTTTATTTTGATTCTGTTATGTGATGCTTTGGTTTATCTTCTCTTTATTCCAAGAAAAAACTGATTAGTAGGAAGTTGTCCCAAGTAATTGATGGTCACATTAGTCCTAGTGGGATCAATCAGGATATCAGAGCAGATGGGGTAAACAAAGGGTGAGCCCTCAGGTCTAGCAGATCTGAGGTACAGAGCACTGGTCATTACTAATAACCCAGGCAATTTGCATACATGACAGATAGGTACCCCAATAACTCAGCAAGCATCATATTCCTGACTCCTAAAGGCACAGATATTATTCCAGTTATTTAAATAATTGGTGATTTATAGAGCTGAGGCTTCTCCAAAGGCTGGGGTCCTTTCTCTGTTCCACCACTCTGCCAGGAAGAAGCAGGCCACACAGACAGATGCAGGCGAGTAGGAGAGGTGTGGACAAGCTCCCGTCTAAGCACCCCTTCTTTCCCCTTGTTCCTCCCGCAGGAGTTTATGAGGCTGACTGTGTCTGACATGCTGGTCACGTACCTCACCATCCTGGTGGGGGATTTCCTTCGTGCTTGTTTCGTCCGCTTCATGAACCACTGCTGGTGCTGGGACCTGGAGGCTGGCTTTGTAAGCTGTTTTCTCGTATATTCCACAGTAAGCTTGGTCACCACACTCTCTGGCATTCGTATTCAGGTGCACTCTCGTCCGTTCCGTGTCTGTGTTCCGTGAAGCAGTGTGGCTCGTCACGTGTACTGAGAGTCCTCTTTGCATTCACAGAAGCAGCGCCACCTTTTCCCAGCGTGACCTTCATCTAGAAAATGGAGGCGTGGGGGCCAAGGAGGTGGCTCAGTGGTTGAGAGCACTGGCTGCTCTTCCAGAGGACCTGGGTTCCACTCATAGCGCCCACTTGGCAGCTCACAACTGTCTGTAATTCCAGTTCCAGGGAATCAGACACCCTCTTCTGGCCTCCATGGACATCAGGCACTTGTGTGGTACACAGATATGCATGCAGGCAAAACACAATACACATAAAATACCAAAATAAAAAAGAGTTTTTAATTTTTTTAAGTGGAAGAATTCAGTTTGGAGGAAAAGGGAACCACATTCTTCAGCCCTGAGCAGGTGACTGGTATAAATGCGTATAAATGACCTCTTATGAGGAAGGCTGGAATCTTAGGACAGTAAAACATTTTAGAAACCCCAAAACAACCAAGAACCTGATGTCCCTTTTCCTGTCTTCTGATTATGCTTTGAGAAACCTCTTCGACTCTTAACACCTCCCCACGAGATACCTTCTTCCCCCATCTGCCTGGTAAAATGCTTGTCCCAAGCATATGCCAGTTCCTCACCACGTGACTTTCTATGAAATGTCAGAACCCCAGGCCCACTCACTGGCCCAGTGAGTGTCTCTCTTCCACAGCACCTCATTCTTCTGTTCATCAGTTGGGTTTGGAAAGGAAGTCTCCTTACCCGAGTTTCTGCCAAAAGACGACCTATGTAGCTCTTAACTCGACCTGTGATAGAGCCTGACACTAAGGGCCACAGGTTTCTGGCATACATTTGAAGTAAGCCTATTCGACCCCTCCTCAACACCAACAAAACCTGTAACTGTGCCTGAGAACAGTAATGAAAGAACACTGTGCTCAAAAAAAAAAAAAAAAAAAAAAAGATGGCATCTTTGGTAGGAGGGCGCAGTGTTGCTCTCTTCAAAGTAATTTCTAAATTCTATAAGATTGCAAAGTTATAATAAAATCTGCTGAAAAGTAAGCATATGGAACATAAAGGAAAACAGTTTAGAGAGAAAAAAGGGATGATACTGACCACTCTCTTTTTAAAGTCTAGTAAGACGCCAGGCTTGGCAGATGGAAATCTAGCTCGGTGGGTAAGAGTGCCTGCTGCACAGGCACAAGGACCTGGGTTCAGATTCCAACAGGCATGTAGAAACCACACAGGGGCCATGCACACACCTGTAAAGAGACACAGGGCCATGTACACACGTGTACTCCCAACGCTGGGTTGCTGGAGCTTGCTGGCTACCAGCCTAGCTTACGGCTTCACGAAAGCCACTGTCTCAAAGGAATGAAGCAGAGAGTGATAAATATTCACACACATGGGTGAAAATATGCACGCACACACACACATGCAAACATCACACTCGCATACACACACATACGAAGAAAGCAAGAGGACCAGGAGCATGGAGCCAGCCTGGGTTGTATAGTGAGATTCTATTCCAGAAAGGAATATGATGGTGCTGTAGTAACTAAATGGGAACTGATATAAACAGGTTTGTCCATAGAGCAGAAGACAAAGCCCTGAGACTGGTATAAGCCAGGGGAGAACTGTTTAATGAAGAAGCTGTTTCAAATCAGTAAGGAAGAGAAACATACTATAAAAATGAGCTGTAGGGGCTGGAGAGATGGCTCACTGGCTAAGAGTACAGGCCGTTCTTCCAGAGGACCCAGGTTCAATTCCCAGAATCCACATGGCAGATCACAACTATCTGAACCTCCAATCCTAGGGGATCCACACCCACTTCTGGCCTCTGAGGGAACCAGGCACACATGTGGTGCACAGACAAATATACAGGCAATATAAAATAGAATTTCAAATGCTTTACCTTGTCTGCAGAGTGAGTTCCAGGACAGCGAAGGCTACACAGAGAAACCCTGTCTCGAAAAACCAAAAGAAAACAACTGGTTTTAAAAGTGAGCTGTGGGGCTGGAGAGATGGCTCAGCAGTTAAAGGCTAGGCTCACAACCAAACTATAAAAATGACCCATGCATGGGGAGAGGACCATATCCCTCACTCCCTTCACCTACAGGCCTGTTTTTGTAATATCAGTTTTAAATTTTACGTTCTTAAAATCCACCCCTCACGCCTCTAAATCTTTGCCGCTGTGCTCACACTTCGTAGCCCACCCTCCCCCATCTGTGCTCTTGCCCTTCTCCCACTGGTGTCCGTTTTCCCCACTTCAGGGCAGACTGGCAGCAGACCTGAGCACACCATGAGGACTCAGCTCTCGCGAGCTCTGTGTCCTTCCAGATTCCTGTCGAGAACCAAAGCTATGAAAGAGTCAGCTTCAAACCTGAACTCGCTTGTGCTCTTCCTACAAACTCCTGTCAGACTGTGGGAGATGAGAGGAAGGGCAGGGAACGAGTCTGCTGTCCTTGTTTTAAAGCCAGCTTCTCATTTCGAGTCTCAATTCATTCTTCACATCTCGTTCATTTCATTTGCTTTCTCCCTTGATTATAATTTTAAGGTAAATTTCTGATTAAAACATTATTTAAATGTTTTCTTAAGAGCTAAAGTCTTCTCCAAAACAAAGAATCAGCCTGGCGGTGGTGGTGTGTGCCTTTAATCCCAGCATTTGGGAGGCAGAGGCAGGAGATCTCTGTGAGTTTGAGGCTAGCCTGGGCTACCAAGTGAGTTCCAGGACAAGGTTCCAAAGCTACACAGAGAAACCCTATCTTGCAAACAATTAAAAACCAAAACCACCTGAAGAGGTAGAAACAATTACAATTTGTTGTTGTTGCAAAGCTTCAGTTTTAATAACTTCACAAATTTGGGGACTGAGGAGATGCTTAGCAGTTAAGCGCACTATTGCTCTTGCGCAGGACCTGAGTTCGGTTTCCAGCACTCACACAGCAGCTAATGTGTCTATAACATTAGTTCTAGGGGTCTGAGGCCCTCTGCTGACTTCCAGGGGCACTACATATATGTGGAGCACAGACATGGGTGCAAACAAAACACCCATACACATAAGATAAAAATTGATTAATTAAAAACTTCAAAACTTTTCTTTGAAAGTTGAAGACAAGGATGGGGAGATAGTACAGTTGGTAGAATACTTGCCTAACATGTCAGCGGCCCTGGGTTCAATCCCCAGTGCTTCATAAAACAAGTATGATAGGTCACGTCTGTAATCCCAGTACTTGATAGGTGTAGGCAAGAGAATCAGAAGTTCTAGCTATGTAACAAGTAGGAGCACAGCCTGGGCTATGTGAACCCTATCTCAAAATAAATTCATACACACACAGAGGGAGATATACATATGCATAATACATACATACATACATACATGTCAAAAGAAACAGTCTTTTAAATCTATTAAAGAAACAATCCTACTACCGGGTATGATGCTTTAATCTCAGAGTTTGAGAAGTTAAGTCTTAAGGATCATCATAAATTTGAGGTCAGCCTGAGCTATACAGTGAGACTATCAAAAATCAACAAAACAACAAAAAAACAGAATCCTGAACCCAAGGCAGGCATTTTGGGGTGAGCTGTCTTGACTTGGACAGGATCTAGCTGGAATCACCTAACATTTGCTCGCCCATTCCCTCCTCCCTCACTCTTCCCCTTCCTCTCCCTCCAGCCCTCATATGCCGAGTTTGATATTAGTGGAAATGTGCTGGGTTTGATCTTCAACCAAGGAATGATCTGGTGAGTTGTCTCTTTCATCTGAGGAGCATATAATCTGGGGAGTCAAAAAACTAGAACCTCCAACTTTGTCTCTCAACGAACTTGGGGGGCAGCAAATCGCCTCGGCTCTCTCAGCTCGGTTTCTGATAAGAACTAGAGAGTAGTGCAGTGTGAGAAGCGGAACAGTGTAAGTTAACCAGTGAGCTAGAGAGAGCTGACATGGGGAGAGAGCAGGGGAGGAGAGGGAAGAGAGAAGGAAGGAAGAGCAGAGCAAAGAGGTAAGGAAGGAGGAGAAGAAAGGGGAAAGATGGGGCAGGGAGAAGAGGAAAGTGAGGAACAAGGGAGGGAGGGATGGAAGAAGGGAGGAAGGAAAGGAAGAAGGAAGGAAGGAAAGGAGGGAGGGAGGGAGGGAGGGAGGGAGGGAGGAAGGAAGGGAGGGAGGAAAGGAGGGAGGGAGGAAGGAAGGAAGGAGCTTACTCCTCTGGAGGCTGCATGATAGCAGCCTAAAATTTTGAAAATGCAAAGGACTGTCTCCAAGCCCCTGTCTGCCAGTTGGCTGCTTATGGATGCCAGAGACTGTGATCTGTCGAAACCTGCTAGGTAAGCAGTAGTAAAATCCTGGTCAGTGTCCCAGCCAGTGGTGCTCACAGGTATCTCCCTCACTCGGGGACTCGATGGCTCAGGCCTGTGTCAAATATCTTAGGTAAACCAGAGGCCTCTGCTCTTGGAGTCTTCAGGAAGGTGCTTGACTGCATGTCCCTAATACACCTACCACATTACCTTCCGTTAGCCTCCCCTCGCCTGCCCTGCCACCAGGTCGACCAGATATCCTGTCTGTGACCTTTCAGGATGGGCTCCTTCTATGCTCCAGGACTGGTTGGCATCAATGTCCTGCGCCTGTTGACCTCCATGTACTTCCAGTGCTGGGCGGTGATGAGCAGCAATGTGCCCCATGAGCGTGTGTTTAAAGCCTCGCGATCCAACAACTTCTACATGGGCCTGTTGCTGCTGGTGCTCTTTCTCAGCCTGCTGCCTGTGGCCTACACCGTCATGTCCCTCCCACCCTCGTTTGACTGTGGCCCCTTCAGGTAAACTCTTTGTTGCTGGAGAGAGTTTTCCTCCTGAGGCAGTCTGCCCACGGGTCCTGGCTCAGAATTTCAGTCTAATTTCATGCCAGCCTATAAGTAGCTATGGAATTTCAGGCAAGCCATCGGAACTATCCATTTTCTGTAAAGGTGGAGATGCCCCGTGTGGTAGCAAGCGGCTACTTGAGGCTACCGGGTGCTTGAAATGAAGAACTGAGAAACATAGTTTCTCATTTTTTAATTTTTTTATACATTTTTATTGATTTTTGTTGAGCTCTACATTTTTCTCTGCTCCCTTCCCTGCCTCTCCCCTCCCCCTCTTCAATCCTCCCCCAAGGTCCCCATGCTCCCAATTTACTCAGGAGATCTTGTCTTTTTATACTTTCTACTTCCCACGTAGATTAGATCTATGTAAGTCTCTTAGTGTCCTCACTGTTGTCTAAGTTCTCTGGGATTGTGGTTTGTAGGCTGGCTTTCTTTGCTTTATGCTTAAATACCACTTATGAGTGAGTACATGTGATAATTGTCTTTCTGTGTCTGGGTTACCTCACTCAAAATAATGTTTTCTAGTTCCATCCATTTCCTGCAAAATTCAAGATGTCGTCATTTTTTTCTGCTGTGTAGTACTCCGTTGTGTAAATGTACCACATTTTCCTTATCCATTCTTTGATCAAGGGGCATTTAGGTTGTTTCCAGGTTCTGGCTATGACAAACAAAGCTGCTATGAACATAGCTGAGCACATGTCCTTGTGGCACCATTGAGCATCCTTTGGATATATACCCAAAAGTGGTATTACTGGGTCTTGAGGAAGGTTGTTTCCTAATTTTCTGAGAAATCACCACACTGACATCCAAAGGGGTTGTACCAGCTTGCATTCCCACCAGCAATGCAGAAGTGTTCCCTTTTCCCCACAACCTCTCCAGCATAAGTTGTCATCAGTGTTTTTGACCTTGGCCATTCTTAAAGGTGTAAGATGAAATCTCAGAGTTGTTTTGATTTGCACGTTTCTCATTTTTTCCATTGCAATTAATTTTGATTTTAATAACCACAAGTGGCTGACTTCTATATTAGATGATACAAGCACAACCTTTTAACAGTAGATAGTCTGCCGCCTGTGGTTATTGTAGCACAGGACGGGTGGCCAGGGAACTGAGATTTCGGACATCTGTTGCAGATCTAGATCACTATGTGACAGCCAGAATTCCGAGGCCTGCTGCTCACTTTTATAGAGTAACAACATGGTGCATTCACGGCTGCCTCGGTTTCTTCACTCGTGAATTCACTTATCTTTGAGAGAAGAGAAAAAAACAATCCTAGCGCACATGGAGTCTGAGAAAGAACAGCAGTGTCTGTCGCGGGGGAGAAGAGCTGCCCACAAATCCTCAAGCAGTTTGTTTGTGTTTGCAGTTCAGGTCTTCGTGTTTTCTTTTTCTTTTTCTTTTAACTTGTAAGGGAGACAGAATGAGTTTGATTCACTCTTCCTTCTATAGCATGACTAATAAAATCCCAGAGACAGATATTGGAGTTCAAGCTGAAAGATCAGAGAAGCAAAGCAGCCCTTACCTCTACGAAATCTTCAGACTGAAAGAGAGCGAGTTCCTGTCTCATCCCGCCTTATATTCCTCTCTAGTGCTGGGATTAAAGGTGTGCACCACTACTAACTGGCCTCTATGGCTAACTAGTGTAGCTGCTGGGATTAAAGGTGTGTGCCAACACCACCTGGCCTGTATGGCTGACTAGTGTGGCTAGCTTTGCACTCTGATCTTCAGGCAAACTTTATTTGTTAGATCATAAACAAAATATCACTATATCCTTCTCTCTCTGGATTTGTTGAAATTGCAACAGCAGCCTTTGCAATTGGCTAGAAGAAGGGAGACCAAAAAGGAAGAAAGGTACCAAGGACCCACGATATTCCCCAAATGACCATGCACTTGCCAGTGCAGACAGAGGTGGTGATGTGGCGGTAACCAAGGTATTCTGAAAGCTTAGACTGGGACAGTCACTGAACGAAGTACTTATTTATGTTTATAGCACCACCGTCAGGCGGGAGGCTCTGGTTATGCTAAGCCCTGGTTAACTGAGTCTGTCTGCAAGGTGCCTGATCATGTATATTTTAAACTTTACAAGTTACTACGGTTTGAGTGTGATTTGTTGTCTTTGAAATTAATGTTGAAATCCAGTTGCCATTATGTCTATTTGAGGAAGCCTATACTTTAGAAGGTGATTAATCAATTAAATGATAGCAGTGCCATTCTCTCATGAAATTGGTCTACCAATCATGGTTATGAGCATGTTCTCACTGATGGAACTGAATGAGTTGATTAAGAGTAAATTTGCTATAAAGTCTCTTCTTCACGCATCTGCCCACACCTTAATTTCTACCATGAATGACAGCAGCCACAGGGGTTAGGTAGCAAGCGGGAGACTCCATCAAAGGAGAACAGAAGGCAGGTGATGGTGAAAGCAGAGAACGTTCTGGGAAATCCAAGATGCTGGCTTTACATACGAAAGAAGGAGACTTGAGCCAAGGGACACAAGGCAAGCACTCCTCTGGGGTCTCCCTCAGGGGACTGTGGCCCTGTCAACAGCTTAGGTTAACCCAGTGAAACCATTTCAAACTTCTGGCCTCCAGGGCTGTAACACTGTCCATGTATATTATGCTAATCCATGAGTGTGCTAATTGTCATAGCAGCTACCACACTCACATTTCAAAGAGAAAATAATGACATAAGAGCATATTATTTGAAGTTCTCTCTTTTTTTTACTATTTTTACATTAAGTATGTACTGATAATAAACAAATAAATGCTATGACATGGTGATGTGCATGGCACCAGGAATGTTGTCATAACTAAAATATTGCAGATTGATTTTTTTGAGACAGAGCCTCTTTGCATAGCTCAGGCTAGGTTTGTACAATCCTCCTGCCTCAGCTTCCCAGATGCTGGGACTACTGGCATGCCACACAACAGTGCCAAGCAATGAAATAGCCACATATGGTCTCTGATGCAACTGCTTGGCTCTGCCGTTACAGGATAATATATACCAGTATCTCATATGTGATATAATGCCATTATAGCTTACCATATACACCCTACCAATGAATGAGCACGGCTGTGTTCCAGCAGAAGTTTATAGATGTTGAAATATAAAAAACAATACTTCAGATTTTATATGTCACAAGATATTATACTTGATTTTTTCCCAACCACTTAAAAAATGTAAAAAGAAAAAAGAAAGAAAGGAAACTATCTTAGCTCGAGGGTGACAAGCTGACCTGTCCCTGCGGCATTGCATGTCAATCTGATCTTTGCACAGGAAAGCTAAGCTGCTGACTCCAGCACTGTATGACACACACCTGCTGACTGTGTGAGCACTGTGCCTCGTTGCCTGTAGAGAGGAGGGGGAATCGGGGCACAGAAATTTTCAGGAGCTTCTCCAGAGATGAAGGCTCAGCCCGTGCAGTAGAAAGCCCCGTGGTCCCGAGAGCACCCCGTTTCCACTCTTCTAATGCAGTCTTCCTCACCACGGGACTGTGGACAGACACCCGAAATATATGTTTTAAAAAATCAGATTTCAAAATTGCACTTTAATTAATTTTTATAATTACCGTAGTAGTCACATTTGATGGTACAACTCTAGTGGAAAGAACCAGGACATGAACGCAGACATAAGGAGGAAGGGGAGACACCTCGGCTGTTAAAGTGCTTGCTGCACAAGCCAGGGTCCCAGAACCCACATAAAGACCGGGTAAGTATGGCTTCCCCCCTGGAGTCCCAGCCTCTGAAGGCAAATCCAGAAGATTCTCTGAGTAGGCTGCTAGATAGACTAGCCATATTGGCTAGCTCTGGGTTTGAAAGACCCTGTCTCCATTAAGGTGGAAAAACAATTGAAAAAGACTCCTGACATCAACCTTAGACCTCCATATGCACGGGCACACACATACATATTCACAGGAAAAGTAGATAGATGAAGGGCTGGAAAGATGCCTCTGAGGTTAAGAGCACTGGCTGCTCTTCCAGAGGTCCTGAGTTCTATTCCCAGCAACTACATAGTGGCTCACAACCATCTGTAATGAGATCTGGTGCCCTCTTCTGGTGTGTGTATATAGTGTGTGTATATATATATAATAAACAAAGAGAAATCTTTAAAACAATAAGATGGCCAGGCAGTGATGACACATGCCTTTAATCCCAGCACTCGGGAAGCAGAGGCAGGCAGATCTCTGTGAGTTCAAGGGCCAACCTGGTCTACAAGTGCTAGTTCCAGGATAGGCTCCGAAGCTACAGAGAAACCCTGTCTCTAACCCCACCCCCAAAACAACAACAACAACAACAAACAGTAAGATGATAGATGGATGGATGGATGGATGGATGGATGGATGGATGGATGGACGGATGGATGGGCAGACAGAGCTGGAGAGTGGTTGGAACACACCCTTAATCCCAGCATTTAGGAGGCAGAGGCAGGTGGATCTCTGTGAATCTAAGGCCAGCTCTGGTCTACAGAGCAAGTTCCAGGGCAGGCCCTAAAGCTATAGAAAAACCCTGATTCGAAAAACAAAAACAAAAAAAGATAGATACATAGATATATATACATACACAGATAGGATAGATGTTAGATAGTTCATGGTGTTCTACAAAATAAAGAATTTATCCGGGCTGCTGTTACGCATGCCTTTAATCCCAGCACTCGGGAAGCAGAGGCAGGTGGATTTCTGTGAGTTCAAGATCAGCTTAGTCTACAAGAGCTACAGAGAAACCCTGTCTTAACACCCCCCCCAAAAAAAACAAATAAAGAATTTGAACCCGAATCTTCAAACTCCTAAGTCTACTTCATAGCACCAAAATTACGATTTAAGAGCCACCAGTATCCAGGTGTCCCTGGAGAGCATTTTTAGGTCAGTCTTCACAATAATTCTAAAGAATTAAAAGGAAGGAACCTGGTTGGAAGATTAAACTACAAGTGTGCTCTAGAGGCGCTGTGAGGTTTCCACATTAATTTTAGGAGGGCTGCCTCCAGGTCAAGGAGCCAAGAGGTCTCCATGTTTGTCTTATAACTAAATCATGGACCGTTTTCTCCTGTCACAGAGGTGTGTGTAAGGTGCCAGGGGCCTGGGACTGAGGTAGAAGCATCCTCCATCTTAGGAGGTCAGAAATAGACCGGGAGCATGACAAGAGCCTGTTCCCTAAAAGGAAAGAAGAATGTATGAGAAAATCCACCTTTTCCTGGCTGAAGAGGTGTCAATCACAGAAGAGAGGTGTAGTTTGAGAGTTTGTGTGTTCCTAAGGGCAGGAAGCTAATGAATGCTATACAGCCAGCCCCAGCTGTCTGTCCTAAGCAGAACGGCAGCTCCTCGTGGGATCTTCTTTCTTAGTCCATTTGGAGCAGAGCTCTGGTTCTCTCAGAAAAGCAGTGAGGGGCAATTTTGGAGCGGTGGGGTCATGGACATGACTGTGTGTGCCACAAGATCTTCACAAATGCCACAGCGTGTCATCTCCTCTTTCTAGTGGGAAAAACAGAATGTACGACGTCCTCCACGAGACCATCGAGAACGATTTTCCTAAGTTCCTGGGCAAGATCTTTGCCTTCCTTGCCAATCCGGGCCTGATCATCCCAGCCATCCTGCTGATGTTGTAAGTGACCCAGGGCCCAGGCTCTGCCTCATGGGAACTTCTAGCAGCTGAGGCTTTCTGGACAGGGTTCCCCATTTCACTCTCTTAGTTTGGATTCCCCAGAAGTAGACCCTAAGACAGGGTCAAATGTAAGTCATTTATCAGGGAGTGGGGATGGTGAAGGATATGGTTATCTCTGTCATGGATGAGTCTGCTATGAGTCTTTCTGGGAAACAATGTGCCTCAGAGCTACTTGTCTAGGGATAAGGAGTTCAGGGCACTTGAAACCAGCCTGGCTGACTGGAAATGGGATCTGAACTTCTCAGAAAGCGAAGAGTGTGTTACACTTGGATGTGAAGTGTCTCCAAAGGACCACTATTAAAGCCTTGGTCCCCAGCTGTTGGCGCCATCTTTGGGAAGTTCAGGAAACTTTAGCGGGGGGGGCCGGGGGGGCTGGCTGAAAGAAGTGTTGGTCATTGCATGTGTTAGTTACGACTGTTGGGTCGTGGTGGCCACCATATCGCGTGTTTCATGGGCACCGCTGGGGAAATGTGAGCAAACATCTACCCTCTGAGAACAGCACCAAAGTCCGACTATGTGGATCAGTGAGCTGATTAGGATCACACATGGGAGTATGGCTGCAAGGCTACTAACAGAAGCAGAAATGGTTCGAAGACAGCTGCATCACCAAAACCCACCCCAGAGTAGACGGCAGCTCATGAAAGTTCCACAGCTGGCGCTCCCTGCACAGCCTGCAGGCAGCTCAACGGTCAGAGGGGCTCTGCTAGGCGATTCTGCTGAGCTCTGCCTCTCTGACGCGGCTCAGACTGTCTGCGGGTCTCTCAGCAGTTCTTATTGCTTACGAGCCTGGAGAGGGGAAGCCTAGTTCATCTGGTCGGTTCAGGGACTTCCTAGGCTGTTTTGGGTATCTCACTGTGTAGCGTTGACTGGCCTGGAGCTTCCTAGGTATACCAAATGATCTTGAATGCAATGAATTCACCTGCCTCTGGCTCCTGAGTGCTGTACTAAAGACATGCACTGTCCATCATCCTAAAGCTTTGTGGAGTTGTTTTCCTGGGTTTCAGCAGCTCGTCAGCAGAATTGACGGTTTATTTCATCTCCCTTTTGAACACCCTCAGTCTTGAGTTGCTTCCCTGCAGGATAAACAGAGGAAATTCACAATGCTCTGCAAAAACAACCCGAGAGAGAGAAGGTTCGCTTTGCTTCTTCTTTCAGAGGCTCGGCAGAACAGTTCTTGTCTTGACTGACCAGGACACTGGGAGAGGAAATGTTGGTGCTTGGCTTTCTCTGTTTCCTCCCTGCTAAACCCAGGCACCCCAGCTATGGGATGGCACTGCCTACATTCAGATGGCTCTTGCATCTTCGGCTGATCCTTTCTGGAGCCACCCTAGCTCACACCCAGAGGTGTGCCTTACCATGTCCTAGGTGATTCTGCACCAGGTCAGGCTCACACTGGGCATGTGTCCTTGGGGTCTGTATCTTGTCTGCACCCCTGGATGTTTCCCATCCACCATAACAAAGCCATTTTACACCCTCTTTGTCAAGGAGGACTGATAACTCTGAACCCACCACCAACAGAATCATTCCTTCTTTAAATCGTTTCTCTCGGGTACTTCATACGGTAAGGACACAGCAACTGCCATAGAGGGCAGCTCAGCCTGACCCTGGGCTGTATTCGTTTGCTGTTTGTTGCTGTGATGAGCTCCATGACCAAAACCACCAGTAAAAGGAAAGGGTTTGCTTGGTTTACATGACCCTGTGGCCATCACGGAAGGAAGTCAGGACAGGGACCCAAGCAGGAGCGCGCATGGGAAGCAGAGATGGATACTGCTTACTGGCTTGCTTCCATTGCTTTCCTTATGTAACTCAGGACATTCTGCCCAAGGGTGGCACCACATAAGTCTTCAGTCGAGAAAACATCCCACAGCATGCCCACGGGCCACTCCGGCAGAGGCAATTTCTCAGGTGAGGTTTCCTCTTCCCAGCGACTCAGTTTAAGTTAATAAATACCAACCAGCAGATAGACTTTTTTTTTATACAATATATTCTGATTTCTCTTCCTCCAACTCCTCCCAGGAGTGGTATAGCTGGAACCTGAAGTAGATTGAGTCCCTGTGGCACAACCACACTGTTTCCATGGTGGCTGTATGAGTTAGCATTCCCGTCAGCAATGGATAAATGCCCCCCTTACTCCACGTCCTCTCTAGCATGACCTGTCATTTGTTTTATTGATTTTAGACATCTAGACAGGCGTAAGATGAAATCTCAAAGTAGTTTTGATTTGGATTTCCCTGAAGACTGAGGAGGCTTAGTATTCCTCTCTTTCTCTCTGGCTCTGGCTCTGTCTCTGGCTTTTTGAGATAGGGCTTCACTGTGTAACAGTCTTGGTTGTCCTGGAACTTGCTTTATAGACCAGGCTGGCCTTGAACTCACAGAGATTCACCTACCTCCGCCTCCCAAGTGTTGAGATGAAAGGTATTTGTTACCACTGCCCAGCGATGAACATTTCTTTAAGTGTTCCTCAGCCATATTTGAGTTTCCTCTTTTGAGAATTCTGTTAAAATCTGTTCCCCATTTTTAAAATTGGATTATTTATTTTCTTGATGTCCAGTTTTTTAGTTCTTTATATCTTTGTGATATTAGCTGTCTATCGATGCAAAGTTAGTTAAAAAAAAACTTTTCCCATTCCATAGCCTGCCTCTTTATCCAAATGGTGTCCTTTGTTATTCAGAAATTTTCCGTTTCATAAGGCTCCATTTATTAATTATTGATTTTAGTTCCTGAGCTATTGGTGTTCTGTTCAGAAAATCTTTTCCAATGAAGTCAAGACTATTTCCCTTTCTCTTCTATCAGACTCAGTGTATCTGGCCTTATGTTGAGGCCTTTGATCCATTTGGAATTCTATGTAGGGTAATAGTATGGATTCTCTCCACGCAGCTTTCCAGTTTGACCAGCACCATTTGATAAGTATTCTGTCTTCTTTCCAGTGTGTGCTCCTGGCTTCTTTGTCAAAAATCAGATGTGGACCTCTTCCTGGGCCTTCAGTTCTAGTCCATTGAGCAATGGGTCTGTTTTGTGCCAAGACCATGCTGTTTGTGTTACTGTGTCTCTGTAGCACAGTTTGAGATCAGGGGTGGTGATACCTCCAGCAGGTTTGTTGGGGTTTTTTTGTTTGTTTTATTCAGGATGTTTTAGCTATCTTGGGTTTATTTGTGTTTCCATATGAAGTTGAAAATTGTCCTTTGAAGTTTTGTGAAGAATTGTGTTGAAATTTTGATGGGTATTGCATTAAATTTGTAGATTGTTTTTGGTAGGTTGGCCATTTTTACTATATTACTGGCAATGCTTTAAGCCTCTCCATTTGGGTCGATGTTGATTATGGGCTTGTTGTAAATTGGTGTCTCATGTCTTTAATCCCAACACCCAGGAGGCAGAAGCAGGCAGATCTCTGTGAGTATGAGGTCAGCCTGGTCTACAAAGCAAGTTCTGACAGCCAGGGCTGTTACACAGTGAAACCCTGTCTCAAAAAAATGAATTACTGTGTTGAATTATGTCTATTGTATCCCTAATCTCTCCAGGACTTTATCATGAAAGGATGTTGGGTTTTGTCAAAGGCCTTTTCTGCATCTAATAAGATACCATGTGGCTCTTCTCATTTAGTGTGTTTATCTGGTGGATTACATTTATCCATTTACATATGTTAAACCATCCCTGCATCTCTGGGATTGAAGCCTACTTGATCAGGGTGGATGATCTTTTTGATCTTGGATTCAGTTTGCAAGTACTTTGTTGAGGACTTTTGCATCTATAAGGAAAATTGGTGTGTACTTTTCTTACTTTGTTGGGTCTTTATGCAGGTTGTATATCAGGTTAACTGTGGCCTCATAAAAAGAATTAGGCAGCCAGGTGGTGGTGGCGCATGCCTTTAATCCCAGCACTAGGGAGGCATAGGCAGGTGGATCTCTGTGAGTGTGAAGCCTACAAGGGTTAGTTCCAGGACAGGCACCAAAGCTACAGAGAAACTGTGTCTTAAGCAAAAAACCAAAGAGAGAGAGAGAGAGAGAGAGAGAGAGAGAGAGAGAGAGAGAGAATTAGGCAATGTTCCTTTTGTTTCTATTTTGTGGAATAATGTGAGGAGTATTGGTGTTAATTCTTCTTTGATAGTCTGATAGAATTCTGTGCTAAAACCATCTGGCCTTGTGCTTTTTTGGGGGAGGGGGGAGACTTAATTGCTGTTTCTATGTAACTAAGTGTTATAGGTCTGCTTAAACTGCTTATCTGATCTTTATTTAACTTTGGTTGTCAGTGTTTTGCGTTACATGGGTCAGAGGATCACTCCAAAACATAATTCAGGCTTAGCAACAGCAGCAGGGGAACCAGTTTTTGATGAACTGACTGATTGACGGCTTCTCACATATTAAAAAAACACTTTTTGCAAGTCAATTTCTGCGTACCAGGAACCATTCGCCTAAGCAGGTCTTGGCCCTGAGACCTGGTTTACCAGGTTCTCTCCAGACTAAGTTAAGCAAAGGCTCTGGAATTCCTTCCAAAGAGCAACCCAGATAACAATCCCTGACTTTAAACAAAAGGTCGTTCAAAGCCTCCGTGCTAGCGCTCTGGAATTTAAGCCAGATGCAAAGGCTCTGTGGAATCTCATGAAATCTCATGCTGTATTTGATCAATGGTGTATATCAAGAAAATTATCCATTTCTTTTAGAGTTTCCACTTTGGCGAAGTACTAGTTTTTAAAGTATGCCCTTTATGATTCTCCGGATTTCCTCAGTGTCTGTTGTTATGCCCCCCTCTTCACCTCTAGTTTTGTTAATTTGGATCTTCTCTCTCTGCCTTTTAGTTAATTGGACTACAAGTTTGTCAACCTTATTGATTTTCTCAAAGAACCAAATATTTGTTCCATTGATTCTTTGTACTGTTTGTTTGTTTGTCTCTACTTTATTGGTTTCTTCCCTGAGTTTGATTATTTCTTGCCATTTATTCCTTTGGGGCGTTATTTCTTCTTTTTGTCCTAGTGCTTTTGTGTGTGGGTTAAGTTACTAGGATAAGATTTCTCCAGTGTTTTATGTGGGCCCTTAGCACTATAAACTTTCCTCTTAGAACTGTCTTCATTGTGTTCCATAATTTTTAGTATGTTGTGTTTTTATTTTCATCCAGTCTTAGAAAGTTTTACATTTCTTTCATAACTTCTGTCCTGACCCATTTTTCATTCAGTAGCAATTTTCTCCATTTTCCCAAGTTTGTAAGCATTCTGTTGTTCCTGTTGTTGATATCCCAGCTTCAGTTCGTGATTGTCAGAAAGGATTCATTGAGTTATTTCAATTTTCTTGAATCTGTTCAGACTTGTTGTGTGCTCAGTTTTGGAGGAAAATGAGCTGCTGAGGATGTATATTCTTTTGTATTTGGGTGAAATGGCCTGTAAATACCTGGTAGATTCATTTGGTTCATAACGTCATTTAGCTCCAGCATTTCTCTGTTTAGCTTTTGTCTGGATGACGTGTCTATGGGCAATAGTGGAGGGGTACTGAAGTCTCCCACTATCACTATTACTGTGTGGAAATCAATATCTGATTTAAAATGTAGTCATGTCTCTTTTATGAACTTGGGTGCCCTGTACTTGGTGCGTAGATCTTAAGAATTGTAATACTGTCTCGGTGGAATTTTCCTTTGAGTATGTACTCCCCTATCTTCTGATATGTTTTGATTTGAAGCCGATTTTGTCAGATATTAAAATGGCTACATCAACTTTCTTCTTAGGTCCATTTGCTTGGAATACCTTTTTCCATCCTTTTACCCTGAGGTGATATGTATCTTTGATGCTAAGGTATGTTTCTTAGATGTGGCAGAATGATGGATCCTGTTTCCATATCCATTCTGTTAGCCTGTATCTTTTTATTGGGGAACTGAGACTGTTGATGCTGAGAGTCATCAGTGAGCAGTGTTTCTTAGTTACCAATAGTCTGCTATGGTCATATGAGTTATTTTTTTTTCAAGTTCAGTTGTTTTTATTTAATGCCATACACGACATTCATTTCATTTCACTAACTTTCTACACATATCATGAAATGAAGGCACATGACAGGAGAAGAACTATCTTTTTCAAATTAAATGATTTGTCAAATACTCAGAAATGGCTCAGCAAGTTTGACTTGTTTTTAATACCCTAGTGCAGACATTGCTAATGCTAATTCAGCATCAATCAAGGGAGAAGGCACAGTTGGTTACTTATTTTTAAAAATCATATGTCTTTCCAGAGGAAAATTCTCTACATTGCTTCCTATCAAACTAGTGAAAGTATGAGTTATTTTTTTCCCTCTTTTTTTTTTCTTTTTCCAGACAGGGTCTCTTTGTGTATCAGCCCTGGCTGTCCTGGAACTTTCTCTGTAGACCAGGCTGGCCTCAAACTCACAGAGATCTGCCTGCCTCTACCTCTCAAGTGGTGGGATTAAAAGCATGTGCCACCACCGCCTGGCTGTTTTGAACTTCTTTTGATTTTCAGGTCTGATATTATTTATTCTTTGCATTTTCTTAGATGTTGTTAACCTATTCAGGTTGAAGTTTTCCTTCTTTTGCCTTCTGTAGGGTTGGATTTGTAGATAGATACTGCTTAGATTTGGTTTTATCATTGTCTTTCCTTTTTCTATATACTGTGATTGCAAGACATTCCACAATGTGAGAATTTATTGAAAAACAGTAAATTTTTATGATTTTGCTGTTTCATGAGAGCAATTTATCACATAATCCTGCCTATCATGTCAACCTTATCAAGGCAAATAGGTTCTCTTATTCCAATCTTAATTACTAATATTAACTCTCATATCATATAGTACACAGTAATATATCTATATGCAGCTATATGCTTTATAGAATATAAATTAAAGAGGCTGCAGCAGAGTTCAAGAGATTTCAAGAAGACTGAGAAAGGATTTGTGCTGATACTGAACTGGACTAGTGATGGGAGGGAGCTTCAAAAATTGACTCAGAACTGGGTGTGGTGGTGCACACCTTTCATCCCGGCACTGGGAAGGGAGACAGAACTCTGTGATTTCAAGGGCATCCAGGGCTACAAAGTTAGACCCTGACTCAAAATAAATAAATAGATAACATAAAAGGAAATTTGTGAACAACTTTACTAGCATTTGAGAAAGAGAAAGAGAGAAAAACGGGGAAGGAAGCTACCTGAGGGAGGAAGATAGAAAAGAAAAAAAGACTTGATTTGGGTCACCAATGGAAGTCTACAAGCAGCTGCAGAAAGCAGGGGTGGGTGGGAGGCTATCTTCAGAGAAAACAACTTAAGGAAGCCCAGAATATCAGAGCAAGCATGTTTAGAATTTGATTTGGTAGCCAAAAAAGAGAAAGAAAGAAAAATTATACTTATGAATTAGATCTCAAAAAGTCCTAAGGTTCATCAGTTAAGATCTGTAACAACTGTGTAAGTGAGGGCTGGATAAGCACATTGTCCCATTGCGGGCAGAATCATTCCTCCGTCTCCTCGGTGTGTCTCTAGATGAATCAGACGTCCTCATTGTACGTTGGTCTCCCATCCAAACGACTGATAGACCCAGTTAGATTAACTTCTAAGGAAACTGACAATAAACTGTGATGCTTTAATCTTTGGAGTCGATTTGAATGTCTTGTCCGTACTCGGGGCCAGAAGTAGAACTCGGATTCCATTCTACTGACCAGGGGGATGTAGCTTTCAGTTAATGGACCCAAGCTGACCTTGAAGGAGGTGTTCATCCTCAGCGGCCTCCAGGCCGTGCCCAGCACGACTTCATCAAGTTTCATCAACACCAGTGAGATGAGGATGACTGTGACACAACCTGCTACTGGGCAGCTACCAGGGAACACTCGCAGCGTCCTCTGCAGACTAGAAACCCTGCTACGCCCTACCTCTTTGGGTTCAGGGTGATCCCTTCTACCAACTTTACTGAACACTCTGAGAACTAGACATATACAGGTCATGCCTACACTCAATAAAATAGAGAGGGTGTCCAGAATCCGCCCCATGCGAGCAGACAACCTAGGGTGGCAGAGCCAGCTCTGTCGTGCTAGAGGAAAAGCTTGGGTAATCCTGGGACCCTAGAAAAACCACTGAGCTCTTACCATTTTCTAATATCACAGGAAAATAGGAGGTATGCTTTTTTCTCTTTTAGTCTGGCCATCTACTACCTGAATTCAGTTTCAAAAAGTCTCTCCAGAGCTAATGCCCAGCTGCGAAAGAAAATCCAAGCGGTGAGTCTCTGGAGCAACATCCTTAGCGGTGTACTTGTTTCTTGCGGATTTGCTCTGTGATCTCCGGTGTGTTCTCCCAATGGGTTTCTGATGTGGTAAATCCAAAATCCTGCCCTACAAGGAGCAGCCCTGTAGGGTTCAACAGCGAGCTTATGTAATAGGAACATCTGAGAGGCTGACAGCACAGCTTAGTGTAGAGAAAGTGCTTAGCAGTCACAAGCCTCTGTAGTCAGCCACTAGCACTCACACATTTGCACACACATACACAATGCACACACATACAGACACACACACATCAAACCAAAAACAAAAGACAAACAAAACAAAACAAAAAAAACCCCTAGTCATCTTAATAGTGTAAATACTAAAAGAAATGGCCAAACAACACATTGCTGATCCTCAGCCTAGGATGTCTCCTCAGCTTCTCTCAGCAGCCCAGATGATACCCTGACCATTCGCTCTCGCAAGACAGACTCTTTTTCTCTCTCTTTCTCTGGCAAACTCTAATAACCTCTGAGTCCTGCCATCCTCACTTCCTGTCATGCTTCTGGAACTAACATGGATCTTTCTGCCCATTCTCCAACCAGACTTTCTCTTGTTAGCCTCACTGGTTCCTGGTCAGGTACAGGAGAACACTGAGTTAAAGGTTAGATATCCCGTCAAATGCGGTGTGACCCCAAGTTGCACACTGCACTCTCCAATTAGCCTTGGAACCAACAAGAGGCAGCTGAAGGTAACCAGCAAGATCTACAGACACAGTCCTAGCTCACAGTTCACGATCCAGGGCTCTAAGCATAGGACACCCATGCCCCTCGCTGGCATAAATAATTCATTTCCTTCTGCAGCTCCGTGAAGTTGAGAAGAACCATAAATCCATCAAAGGAAGAGCCATAATCACCAATCCTGAGGACATACTTAAGAACAGCTCCAAAAGTACCACCCAGCTACAACTCACTGAGGAAGGTAAATTCTTCCCGAGTCCCCATGAAAATTGTGAAGCACACTTGATGTGGAACTGGTCTGTTGTGGGGTTAAGATGGGGACACTGATGATCTTTAGCAATACGAAGGGCCTACATCATGGGCTGGTGATGACGAAAGCAGAGCATGTGAAGTACTTAGCGGAGCCCCTGGCATACAGAATAAACTGACAAGTACTTGCTAGAGGGGGTCGCTTGTAGTTTCTCCAGCAGAGACCTGCTGGAGCTGGAGAAGCAGCTCAGAGGGTAAGAGCACAGCTGCTCTGCCAAGGGATGAGGTTCTAGTTCCAGCACCCACATGGCAGCTCTCAGTCCAGGGCTGTCTTCTGGTATCCTTGGGCACTGCATGCACATGTCACATAGACACACATGCAGGGAAAACACGCGTAAATAATAATAATAATAATAATAATAATAATAATAATAATAAACAAGGGAGGAGGGGCAGAAATGGAAACTTTTACAATTTAATAAAATTACAAAAAAAATAAAAATAAAAAAATAAATAATAAAAAAATAATAATAATAAACAATTTTTAAGAGACATACTGGATGGAATAAGGGTCTCACATCCCTATAGAATGGTCATAGATAGACCAGGCTCCAATACAGGGGAGAGGAAAGGGCAAGATGAAAGGACCTTGTCTGAGGTTGTCTTGTCTCAGGAGCGCCTCTGTTTTAAAGGGTACCACTGTACAACAGTGCTGACTTTGGAAGACAGAATTGTACAAAATGACTAATAATTTGAAGATTAGAATTTTTTATGTGTACCAATTTATTAGCAGTTGCACTTCATGCATTCTTTACCATTATTTCCTGAGGACTAACCAGAATAATACTAACTGCTATAACAAATAGGTCCAAAATATCTTTCAATGCGAAACCCAAGTGGGTGTTTCTAGTTAGTGGCCACAAACACAGGGGCTGCTATGAGTGGTGAGGGGCTAAGGCTGGGCATTGGCAGGTTCTGGGCCTCTCAGCCAAAGAAGTGAGAATAAGGGCTCACACAGATTGACTCAAGTCCTAAGAGAGCTTTATGCCGGGTGGTGGTGGCACTCGCCTTTAATCCCGGCACTCGGGAGGCAGAGGCAGGCAGATCTCTGTGAGTTCAAGGCCAACCTGGTCAACAAGAGCTAGTTCAAGGACAGGCTCTAAAGCTACAGAAAAACCCTATCTCAAAAAAACAAAAACAGGAAAAAAATAGCTTTATTTGGAGAGAAGCAACCGTACAGATTAGAAAGGGATACACTGTAAATAAAGATTGATGCAGGCCTTTAATCCAACATCACTTGAGAGACAGAGGCAGGAAGATCTCTGTGAGTTTGAGGCCATGAGGCCAGCCTGGTTTACAAGGTGAGTTCCAGGACAGACAAGGCTGTTACACAGATAAACTCTGTCTTCAAAAACAAAAATATTAATATTAATAAGGATTGACAGCAAGGCACATGAGTGAAGGTATCCCACAGCCCTAGCATACAGCCTGGATTCTCTTTTCTGGGAAAGGAGGAGCTGGTTACTAAGAGGCACAGTTTGATGGATTCTCTATTTTATTTATAGATTAATTCACATGTTCATTTTTTCTACTACAAATATTTGCCTTACCATGCATGTGCCCAAAACAATTCATAATGGATTAGCTCCTCTATTCATCATACTCAGATAGGTTGGGAATGAACAGAAACTGTCTAAATGTAACTGTTGTTAGGGCCAGGAAAATGTGTACTATCGTTCAGAGAGGGGTTGTTTGCCACATGCATTGTTCAAAGATGCAGTGTTAACAGTACATGAGATAAAGGAACTAACCCGACAACTGCATTATTACAAGTGGGGGTGTGGCATGCCTAATTCAAAACTAATTAGGACCCCAGTATAATACACCCTCCCTATGCTTGTCTGCCTCGGAAGGAGAGCATGACTTCTTCCATCCCACGGTTCTGCCTGTATCACATTTCTGAAAGACGAAAAGTCTAGAAGACATAGCTGGTAGGGGAAGCTGTAATTCCACAAGAGGAGCATGGTCTACCTCTGTGTTCCAGAAGAGGAACTGAGTTTAGGAAGGAGCAGGTCCCCATCTTGAAATTAGGAGGAGGGGAGAAGTTGAATAAGTGAAGGAGCTGGAAATCAGGCTATTCTCTGAGAGTTAATGTAGCCTCTTTCCTTCCATGGGTCAGATTTGACCTGGCCATTGCTCTGAGAGGCTTCTGTCACTATTGTACTGGTTTTTATTGTGGAAAACCTAGGATAAAAGCTCTACCCTTGAGGCTGGAGAGATAGCTCAGCAGTTCAGAGTGCTTACTGCTCTTCAGAGGCCACAAGTTCACCCAGCACACAAAATCTGTAGCTTACAACCCCTGTGACTCCAGCCCCAGGGGATCCATGACGTTTCCTGTCCCCCAGACACAAATCCATATAAATAAAGACACACAAATATAAATAAATTTTTTAAAGAAATCTACAAAACAACCAAGCAAGCAAAATCGCTAGCCTAAGACCAGAGTTCAGAGTCTAGTTTCCCAGCCAGTAGCCAAACTTCTTCCTATTCGAGAACAAATCAGATACCAGGGCAATCTGACCGTTCTCATGGCAGACTAGAACCTAGAGATACAGCGGGGCACCTCCCGACGCTTCGACTGAAAATGAACAAAATCTCCTACATCTTCATTCTTGTCTTTGTTTTCCAGAGCTCGCATCTTATTCTCCCAGCCAAATCCAGACCCTGGACAAGAAAGCGCAGGGCCCTGGCAGCTCCAGCACTGATGGCAGGGCTCCACAGCACCGTGTTGGATCTCTGCCACCGAGAGGCAGACCAGATTCTGGCCAACCCCAGCCTCAGGCTGACACATGCAGGTCAGCTTCTGGAAGGAGTACCCGGAGGCCTCACAACTGAGGGCTGGCATCTGTGGGTCTCCCAGTCCTGGGCTTGATCCACAGGCTCTCTCACACACATGCATGATCCCATATCACACATGTAACATGAGTTTTGATCCTTGCGCTTCAGAACTTGTTACTATTCAAAGGGAAGGGCAATGGCTTCCCATGATTTGGGGTATGGGAGGAGCTGAAACCTTGCTCAAACTGGCCTTCCTTCCCAGTGTCTTGTTCAGGCAACCCTGGACCCTACACAGTAGTGGTTTCCCTTGGCTCCCAACTTGGGAGGTGGAGACGTTTTTCATGGTGTACAAGTTGGAAGCCAGTTTCTGCGGCCCCTCTGGGCAGAACTATGGTGTGGAAGCTCCTACATTTCAAACACCAGCCCTATCTAAAGGAGGCTGGAAGGTTCAAATAGCAGCTCCAAGCAAAGGAAAAGAGGCAGATGCACTAGAGCCCTCTTGACAGAAAGGTCGGTGATACCCAGTACCCAGCCTGGGGGAAGCTGATACCAGTTAAGCACAGAAACTACCCTGGAGCCTCCAGCAGCCAGACAAAGGGACACAGGCAACACAGTTGTTCTGATCCAACTGAAGAAAACTTGAGGATTGCTCAGGACAGGAAAAGTCTTTTTCATGAACCAAAATCTAAAAGGAGCTGGATAACCTGTTTCCTGTCTAAAAGTCGTTGAAGGCTGTGGTTCTTATGTCTCCTAGCAGGCATAAGTCAGGGAAGCCAGGCCAGAAAGGATTTGCTAGAAACCAAAGGCTTGGCAAGGTAGACATCTTAGCTGAGGGTTCTCTAGAAAGCCCAAGTGTTCTACAGACAGTACTCAGTGTTCCCAGACCCAAGGGAGCACCTCAACCCACGTCTCTGAGTTTCTGAAGGGAACCCCTTCTTTCAGCCACTTTCAGTTACTTTGGTTGTAGCTATCACCCAAGTCCCCCAGGACCCTCGAGGTACCCCACAAATTGTGCATCAGGCGAAGCCCTGGTAGCGAGAAGACTTCATAACTGAGATAGTTTTCAAACAGAACTTCACTCGTGAGCTGCATGGAGTGAGAGCGCAGATGTGCGAGCAGGGGAGACCGGGCAGTTGCTTCACCTCAGCCCATCCTAACAAGATGACAATCTCCATGGAAACGCAGTGAGCCCCCAACACCGCCTGCAAGTCACACACTGCCTTCTGGGGACAACCATTCTAGGTGTAAGCTTGCCTTACACAGGAACTCGGGCAATCTAACCCCTGCCAGCCAGCAAAGCCCACAGCAGCTTCCGTGCCTCCAGCATCATCATGCCTGCATAGCGCCAACTCAGAAAGGAGAGCAAGGGGGAGGCAACTCCTGAGCCATCAGCCTCTGTTACTGTTGTGCCTCTCATAACAATACTCATAAACACCTACTACGAACCAAATAAATCACCTGTTTAGAGGATGTGTAATTCTATGGTAGTGAATATGTTTGCTGTCTATTGCTATATACAAATGACCTCCTAAACTGAGGCCTTAAAATGGGTTGGGCACAGTGGCACATGCCTATAATTCTGGGCACTCGGAAGGCAAAAGCCAGAGGTTTGTATCAAGCTCAAGGCCAGTCTCGTTAACACAGGGAATTTCAGGCCAGCCAAGGTTATAAAGTGAGACCTTGTCTCAAAGACCCCAAAAGAAAGTAAATAAATAAAGCACATTAAATATTTATTATGATTGAATAGTGTCAGGGCCAAGAATTTGGGGGTGGGCTGGGGAGATAGCTTAATCAGAAGAGTGTTTACAGTGGAAGTATGAGGACCTAAGAACCCCAGAACCCATGGAAAAGTCAAGAGAAGCAGCCTGCAACTAGAACCCAGTGCTTCTGGGCAAGGGTAGTGAAGACAAACAGCTCCTAGGTTCTTACTGACGAGTCGGTCTAGCTCAGTCGGTGAGCTCCAGGCTCGGTGATGCTGTCTCACTAAATAAGTAGAATGATAGAAGAAAGCTCTGGATATGGATCTTTACATGTGCACACATGAGAGTTCACACACACATATACACACACAGAGACAGACAGACAGAGAGAGAGAGAGAGAGAGAGAGAGAGAGAGAGAGAGAGAGAGAGAGAACTCCTGAGTTAGGATACCCAGGTTGATGGAGAAACATCTACATACCTGTGCACCCATGCGTTTGTGTGTGTGTGTGTGTGTGTGTGCGCGCACACACACACACACACACACACACACACACGAGGATCTGGGAATGACTTATAAGGCACAATTTCATAATTTCTCACAGAGATGTCTATGGGCAGGAGTTTAATTCCTCCTGGGTATTGACAGGAGACCATGTTGATTCTCCCTGTCAACCGCTCCCTAAAGCAGTGTCAAAGTCAAATAAAACTACGGGGGCAAATCTCCAGTAAGGGAAATTCTGTTAGTAAGCAAAGAACAGGATTACAATCTGGAATACAGACAGCATGCACAGGCCAGAGGGGATGGGGTTACATCTGGAGAAGGAAGAACGGTTCAGTGTTTATTAAAACAGAGAGAGCTACTCAGGATATCTTGAAAGAAAGTCCTGTGGTATTGTGGGTATTTTCAGGAGCTGCAAGTTCAAATTGACACTATTTAATGTATAAAACCAGTCTTTTTGTTTTTTAAGGTTTTGTTTTGTTTGTTTAAGAAAGGGTTTTTCTGAGTAGCCCTAACTGTCCTATAACTCATTTTGTAGACCAAGTTGGCCTTGAACTCAGAGATCCGCCTGCCCCTACCTCCCAAATGCTGGGATTTAAGGTGGGTACCACCACCAGCTGGCCTTAAGATTTATTTTTTATTGTATCTGCCTAGGTGTTTTGTCGGCATGTTTGTCTATGCACCATATGCATGCCTTGTGCCCACGGAGTCCACAGGAGAGCATCAGATCCCCTGGAGCTGGAGTTACAGTTGTTAGCTGCCAGGAAGATGCTGGTATTTAAAACCCAGGTCCTCTGGAAGAGCAGCCAGTGCTCTCAGCACTGAGAGATCTCTCCATCCTCATTGTTTAATCAGTGTTCTCAGCTACCTGAGTGAGCTGAGGAATGAGGTGGAGGAAGAACACTGGTAGGCGAGAGGAGGTGTTACTGTGACGTGGGCTTCCAGACGGGACACTACTGTTGAAGACAAACTGAAGCTGCTGTCTGCTCTATTTTCTTAGGTTTGACTTTCCAGCATCTTCCATCTTAACACTTCGCATTCGTGAAGGCATTAGAGTCTGCGGAGGCAGGCTGACAACAGGGCTGTGGGTAGGGTTCACCCACCCGGGTTGTTTTATCCACAGCATGGGGCTAAGTGCACCCATCCTGTCATGCGGGTGATGGACCTGGCCAATGTGTAGAGCTTCGCGGATGTAGTTCAGAAGGAACTGGAAGTGTGCCCCACTCCACTGCCAACTCTGAACCAAAGAGGTCAGGGTGGTGACTGCTCCTTAAGTGGCCACACCCCTCCTCTGGCCTGCCAGCAGCTGCAGTGAGATCATCCCATCAAGCCCCTCAGCTCCGCCCTCTCACACCTGAAGTCACACCTAGGAGCATCCACACTTGACCTACTGTAGCAGCCTCCTGAGTTACCCGCCGCCAGCACCTTCCAGAGCCCAGACAGAACATCTTGGCCACCAGCAGGCTAAGCCAGACAGGTGTAGCAGGAATCCTTTGGTACCCAGGAAGGGGCCTGACTCTGGGCGCTACCTGAGCTAGGATTGGGATACAGCAAGTTCTAAATGTCCAAGCACAAGGATCGCCTCCATTTTTGTCTTTAGGGTACCTATTACTTATTACACAGACTAGGTACTAGGACGTTCAGGAAAACCTGTCATGGTGGCTTAAACAAGTGAAGCTTCTTTGCACGGAACCTGAATTCTGGAAACAGCTAACTAACATCACGTTGCTCCAACAGCTTAGCTAAGGAAGGTCTTGCTCTCTGCAATCGCTTTGCCTTTCTCCTGTTGCTTCTTTACCTCGTGGTCAGAAGACAACTGCTGTGTCTCCAGGAATCTGTGTTGAAGGAAGAAATGAGGGGGTTGGGGAGAATAAGAGCCAAGTGTGCTGGACCTGCCAATTTAAATCAGAAAGGAAAACCACCTTCAGAAGGCTGCACATATCCTCTGGCATTTCCATTTAGGTGTCCTAGGCTAACTATTATGGCCGCCCTTTGCTATGAACAAAGTAAAGATGGTGGGGAAATGGAATGGCTGTGCACATGTCATAGTCTAGCCCCCAGGACAGAACTATCTTCTGAAATACACTAGGGATCCGCACTGACTGTCATCTTGACACAAGCTACAGTCACCGGGAAAGAGAGAGCCTCTATTGAGGGTCACCTCCATCAGATGGGCCTGTGGGGCATTTCATTGATTAGTGGTTAATATGGTCGGGCCCAGGCCTGTGGGCAGTGTCACCCCTGGACAGGTGGTCCAGGGTGAATAAGAAAACAGACTGAGCAAGCCATGACAATCAAGTCAGAAAGCAGCACCCGCCATGACCTCTACTGCAGTTCCTGCCCTGACTTCCCTAAATAATGGATTGTGGGGGCAAAATATAAGGCAGATAAACCCTTCCCTCCCCAAGTAGACGTCTCATGCTGTAGCTTTGGAGCCAGCTGTCCTGGAACTAGCTCTTGTAGACCAGGTTGGCCTCAAACTCACAAAGATCTGCCTGCCTCTGCCTGGGATTAAAGGCATGTGCCACCACTGCCCGGTTTTTTGTTGTTGTTCTTTAAAAAAAAAAGTGTAGCTCAGGCTGGCCTTGAACTCCTAATCTGCCTGCCTCTGCCTCCTTCACCACTGGCAAAAATTGCAAGTTTTAAAGGTTATGCAAAGCTTAAAATTTAAGTAAGGTTTAAGGATATATTAAAATGTAAGCTCTTTATTTATTGTTCTTTTTTGAATTTCTATTTACTCTCTGAAGTATTCATAGAAGTGTACAATGTATTTAATCCTAGCCCCCCCATGCCTCCTTTACCTCTGTCTGACCTCCCCAATATCTGTTTCCCTTTAAGCCCTCTTTTTTTTAAAAAATTATCCACTGTATCCAATTAGTGCTGTCTTTATGTGCTTGACTTTGGGTTATCCATTGGTATTTGAGGAATCTCTCAATGGCCACCCCTCAAAGAAAAGTGAGTTTTCCTCCTGTGAGCCATCAACTAACAGTAGGTCCTTGGGTGGGGTGGGGCCCTTAAGAACCCCTCCCTACTCCATCCTGAAAATTTTTACTGAAATGATCTTGTCAGGTCCTGCACAGGTTCTGTGACAGTCATGTCCTGTTCAGAGGGCAGCGTTCCTCCCCATCCCCTGGCTTTGACATTCTTTCTTCCCCTTTTCTACCTTATTCCCCGAGGCTTGGGGTGGAGAATGGCCCAGATAGCCCATCTACAGCTGAGTGTTCATAGTCACTGTCAGAACTTGCAAACAGTTAAGAGTCTCTACATTAGCTGCCTACTACAATGAAAGACTTCTCTAGCCAAGGTTGAGAGTAGTAAAACCTGAGTTTTAAGGCCACGTGGGACAACTGGTGGGTCCCTATTGCAGACAGCACTGAAATCTGTGGAGTCCTAAAGGTAAAGAAGATCTCTGTTCCAGCAGAGGATTCTGATTTGTGAGTCTACCCCTAAATAAATAAACGTCTAGTTCTTAGTTCTGAGCTAGTGAGACACCCGAGTGATACAAACTTCTTTGGTTTCAGAATAATATTCAAATGTCTTTGCATAAATTGACACACCATATTATATAGGCAACTTGTTCCTTGCCTGTTGGTTCATAACACCTTTGCCAAATATCTCAGTCAATCCACACATGTTGCTGAAACCCCACTTTTTATGATTTTTTTTTAAAAAAAATGCTGCAAGATCCCCAGTGGCAGTAGGCAGCAGAAATGCTGTAGGTCCCAAATGATGGTAGCAGGCCATGTGGTGGCAGACAGTGGGGGCCCTGGGAGCAGCCAGTCCCAGGCAGAAACGGCTGCTGGTCCCCGAGCAATGGCTAGTCCCAGGCAGGGAGACACATGGAGGGCGGGCAGGAGACAGAGACATGGATAAACATGACATGCAGAATGAAGTTGAATATTTATTCAGTGGGTTGTGGAGGGGGAAGGGAGAAGAGGGCAGAGAGAGAGAAAGAGAGAGAGAGAAGAGGAGAGGAGAAAGAGACAGAGAAGGGGGGAAGTGGAGAAGTGGGGAGAGAGGCAGAAGCAAAGCTGCCTCTCTGAGGAGAAGAGGAAAAGAGAACAAGTTCAGGCCGGAAGCTGAAGATCAGCCTGCCTCAGCGGATGGGGGAGGGAGTGGGCGTGGCTTGTCTCTTAAAGAGACAGAACAACCATTACATTCCCATCTCTTTTTTATAATAAAAAAGTGGGTGGATAGGCACCACAGGTCAAAGGAATTGGGGCGGCGGATTCTCAAGACTGCTTCCTGCTTATTTGTGGGTGTCGTCTTTGGGGGGAACCTAAAAAGGCTGGGTGCTGGCCACATCCTGGCATAGCTGGTCTCTTTGCTCCTGTCCAGTGTTTGTGGCATGGAAATGTCTGGTGTCTCTTATACCTGGTGAAGGTATTGGCAGAACAGAGGACAAAGTTAAATTAAGGAAAAATATTTTTAGGACCAGGGAATTAAGGGGGATGTATCTGACCTGTTTAAGGTGAACCCTTTAATTTGGCTCTCTGGAACTCACAAGAATTTTTTGGGTTTGTGAAAACAGAAGTTTTAGACACATACATTGTATAATGACTGCCATAATTTTGTACAATGAAAAGTATTTTTAAGATTATGAAAGGCAGCATAAGAAAGAAATTTGATTTGAAATTTGTTTGGTGAGGTAACCTGATGAAACCTCTCAGCTATCAAACTGTCAGAGATCTTTGAGAAGGATAAGATTTTACTTGAGTTACTGATTAAAAAATGACAGAGAACTTACTTGGTTGGCCCCCAGAGCTACTCTTTTTTTGGGTCCTCCATGGTCGCTGAAGGTTGCACTTGACCTTTGCTGTTTAGCGCAGGGCCTGCCAGGCTCCAAAAGACCCTGTGGGCTAAGAAATCTGTAGGAAGACAGGTCTACCTTGACCTGAGCAGCTAGGCTGTCAATTCCAGCGATACTGTCCACTTCAGGAGATCTTTAGATTAGATGAAAGGCAGTTTTTCCCAATGGTCAGCACTCGGCAGTCGAAGCAAACTGCAAAAGGACGTTGTTCTTTGCCTGTTTGTCTTTTGTATTCTTTGGAGGGAATAAGAGTGCTGCTGCTAGGAGCCAGCCTGTCTCTCTTTGTTATGAAAAGTTTTTTAATAATTAAATATTTAAATATCACATCCCTCAGATCTCTGATCAGTTGAGGGCTGTTTATCAGGTATAACTACAGTATAGAATCTGCCTGGAGGGCTGGGTCTGAGCTTGACCACATTGGCTCTCAACTTAACAGGTAAGATTTACACTCGTAAAAGGACAGAAAGAAGAAAAAACTACTTGTAATATAAGGTTAATGACAGAACTGATAATAGTATAGAACAGCTTAATATATTTTAAATGAGGGTTGGATTAAATATAAGGCATTTTGTGAGAGACTTAAAAGTACATACCAGTTTAAGACATGAGACTTACTGATTTTGTAGTCTGAAATGAAATGTAATGAACAATTATTACATACAGAGAGAGTGAACAGGGATTGAGCAAAGTAGATGTTCTTGGTGGGCCCTATCAAAGGCATGCCACTGTGCAAAACACATGTAACAGAGTCAACAAGAGGAATTTAGTGAAAACTGGGGGACAAGGCAGGGTCTACTTCAGTAAAGATGGGAGAACTTGGTCACCTGACCTGGTTCTCAGTTAAGATGGCGGTAAGGTCACCACCTATGCAATAAAGTTAACACTGGGGAACCAGACAGATAATACCTCAGTAAAGATGGAGGAACTTGGTCACCTGACCTGGCCCTCAGTCAAGATGGTAACAAAGTCACCTGACCCAAATCAAAATGGCGGCAGTCACATGTTGTATGGAAAAGCCACTCAGTTAAGATGGCGGTGAAGTCACTTGACCTCAGTTAAGATGGCGGTGAGGTTACATGACCTCAGTCAAAATGACAGCAGTCACATGTTGTATGAAAAAAAGCCAAATTTTTGGGCTGTAGGGATTTTAAGCTCAGTAAGAGATGAAAAAGCCACAGTTTTTGAGCTTTAGGGATTTTAATAATAAGAGAGACCTAGAGGCGTGATCTGCCCTGTCACTGAGCCGCCATGCCACAAGTTGCCATGCTACAAGCTGCGCAGGGAGCAAAAGGCTGGGATTGAAAAAACCGCACCATGCCACAAGCCACAGCGGGGAGCAAAAGGCTGGGATTGAAAAAAGCGGACCATGCTACAGCTGGAATTGAAAAAAGCCAGGGGACAGACATGGATGGTTGCTATCCACAGCTGAAATTGTGAAAACCCACGAAACAGCGACACCACCAAGCCTATAACGGGGACGTCTCCCCATATAGGCGGGGTACAAATTGGTGCAAACACCCAGGACTCGTAAACCGGGCGTCCCCTGACTCTGGGTGGGGTGCTATGGCCTGGCTGGATCCGGTCGGGGTGACTCAGAAGCCAGAGAGGTCAGAGGCCGCTCTGAGTGGCCTTTTACGGTGAGGGGGAAAAAAGGAAAAGAAAAGAAATGGAAAAAAAGAGAGAAAGAAGAATCTGAGGGACCCTGGGCCCTCAGTCACGGGTAGATTGGCCCCAGGACATTCCAAACACAATTTAAACTGAGGGAAACAACCATAGCAGAATGGGGGAAACTTATCAATGGAAGCTGGTGGTGGGAATAGGAAAAAACCTGGTTCAGGATCCCAATCTCTGGAAAGGAACTTGAGTGGGAGAGCCTATCCAAGTCATGGTACCAATTTTATGAGCTTTTTAAAAATGCTGCAAGATACCCGGCGGCAGTAGGCAGCAGAAATGCTGTAGGTCCCAAATGGTGGTAGTGGGTCATGTGGTGACAGACAGTGGGCACTGGGAGCAGCCAGTCCCAGGCAGAGACGGCTGCCGGTCCCTGAGCAATGGCTGGTCCCATGCAGGGAGACACATGGCGGGCGGGCAGGAGACAGAGACAGGGATAAACACGACATGCGGAGTGAGGTTGAATATTTATTCAGGGGGCTATGGAGGGGGAAGGGAGAAGAGAGAGAGAGAGTGAAGAGGAGAAAGAGACAGAGAAGGGAGGAAGCAGAGAAGTGGGGAGAGAGGCAGAAGCGAAGCTGCCTCTCCAAGAGGAAGAGGGAAAAGAGAGTGAGCTGAAGATCAGCCTGCCTCAGTGGATGGGGGAGGGAGTGGGCATGGCTTGTCTCTTAAAGAGACAGAACAACCATTACACCACTGGTCTTCACTCCCATTTGGTGCCAATTCCTAATTATTTGCTTTTGGGAAAGACAATGGAGACACAGCCTGACTCACTCAGCAGACTGGCCTGGAATTCTATTCAGAAACCAAACAGGTTTCAAACTCAGAGATCTGCCTGCCTATCTCCCAAGTGTTGGGATTAAAGTGTCAACTGGATAATTCCTAATTTACCATCTGCCATCTCAGTCACTCTCTCAGTCAGTGAGCTGCAGCAGGGCTGCACTCTAAACCATTCCCTTCCCTCAGTGATGCTGAAGGAGCTCCAAGGAGCTCAGCTCAGCTCCAACCTCTCCACATTTCCCCATTCCACTCCCTTTGTAGTCACTGCAGTCCTCTGGGAATGACCAGTCTGGACCCACCCAAGAGGAGGTGGGGCCATGCCTACTAGATCATTTTATAACTTCTGTAAGGAGAGGCCTTAAAACTGAAAGATCTAAGACCAAATGTAGCTATGTTTCCAAAGAGATAAAAGTCACCTCTTATCCTGGCTCTGTCCCTCCCCCAAAACACCTTGTATAAACCAGTGTTTTGAAGTTTATTATATTGCATTTAAATTAAAGATAGTCACACCTAATATTGCTTCAAGGGACATTTAGCATCCCCTGTATATTATTCTGGGACCTGGAGCTACAACTGAGATCAATAGAGACAAAACCCCCAGGATTTCTTATAATAAGTTGTGATAAGGCAATAAGATAGTTATGTTAGGTGGCAAAATAGATATAGTAAATATACAACTTTAAATAAGCCGCTGAGAGATACCTTTCTGAGCTACTATTTGAGCCTCAAGATTGTGTGTCTTTGTGAAAGTGGAAGGTTTTAGGGCATCAATTGGTGTCTGTCGTTGTGATGCGATAGGTTACAAACAAGGGTGCCTGATCGCCAGGGTAAGGCCTGTTCGCACTTTCGAGAGGCAGAAGCCTCAGTCCTGTCTTCTGTCGCACGGAGAGTGGTCGTGTTTTAGGGGCGCGGCGGCGGAATCACTGAGTTTGGGATTCCCTACTGACGTGGCTTAGGTCGAGAGTGGGGAGGCCGACGTGGCCGGTGGCGCCCACCTGCCGGTCAGTGTGGTTAGCAGGCTTCGCGGGGAGCCCCGCATCGGCTAGGGCTACACCCGCGCTCAGCCGGCCGCCCCGCCCTTCGGGGCTCCGCCGCTGTCACCTGCCCATCCTAGGTGGCCGCCCGGTGCTGCCGCCCTACACGGCCCGGGAGCATAGACACCCGGGCGGCCGGTAGGGTCGTTTCTCCCCGGGAGAGCCCCGGAGGCGGGCGAACCGACTAGTCCTGCGTGCACGGCCCTGTGTCCGAGCGGCCGATGGCAGTCAGCCTGGACACGCAGTCGAGGAGCGGGGAGGGAGCCTGCCCCAGCCCTGAGCTCGGTCCCTGAACAAACTCTGTGCCCCACGGGTGCGGCGGGACTCAGACTAGGCAAAGGGAGACGCTGTTACCGCAGTCGGAGGCCCACGCGTGATCCAGCTGGTGCTAATGGGCTGGGAAGATGAGGAGGGAGAGTTGATCCAGGAGTCAGAGGGATTCGCAGGAAAAGGAATCTGGAAGGGAGTTCTGGAGGAAAAAACCTGGGGTTGGCTGGGTGGGGATGTGTTTGTCGCTGGGTCGCAGGAATGCAAACAGGAAGGTGAGCCCCTGGGAACTGGAGGAAGTATTTTGCAGGTTTATTCAAAGCGCTGCAGTTGCTCTGTGGAGAGAGGACCGTTTTAAGGGTGGGATAGATATTTAGAATCATGGATAATAAAGTCGTTCACTTTGGGAGATAGTTGGAATTCTCCAAGCACACAAAGGATGGCTTTCCAGATTTGAGCACGGTGACAGCGGAAGAGTTTCTAAAAGTGTAGAGTCCTTCCCAGAACATGAGTTAATAAGGTTTGGATAATCGGAATGGCTGTAAAGGGTCACGTTCCGGAAATGTTCTGTTAGAAAAAGTGAGACGGTTTGGAATAGGTGGGGGGCGGGGGGGAGAATGGAAAATAGCTCAAAAGTTTCAGGAGCTGAAAAGTATACCCAAATGGTAGAACTCTTGCATCCAAGAGGCCCCGGTTTGAAGCAATGTGTATTCATAACACTGCTTTTACTTCCTTGATCCTGGAAAGACTGTTTGATGCTTCCTTCTTAGCTCCAGTTACATTTGACTACGCTGTTCCTGAATGATTTTAATTGCATATGCTATAGGTAAAACACTTTGAGCCTATCTTTGAGCCTATTTCTCCTAAGTATATTTATAATATGTTTATTGAGTGTATCTTATGTTTATTGTAGATAGTGTGAATACCTCTGTAAATATGCCACATATGTTTATAAAAATATAAAATGCAAATTAAGAGAATTAAAAAATATGGCTCAACTCAACAGAATTTGAAGATCACATACAAGAGGCTTCCTTGGTTTCTCAAGATGATTATCTGAATTTCTGAGGATTCCCACGCTTTTGGGGTGTGGACTTTTCATTCTACTGTAATATGGCCAGCCCGTCCTAAAAATAATGATCTTTAGAAGGTTTCCTTTTGAACTTTCTCACTGGCTTTTAAAGTTCACCTCTCTTTCCCTGCTGCCCCCACCCATTTGGATTAAAGAGATGTTGATACTACCCTTGTTTATAAAATATCATTAACTTTTCTTGGTTACCTATTAGGAATAAGTTATCTGTGAGACTTCTGATTATTACATACCATCTGTTAGTAACAACCCTGTGGAACGCAGACTGGGCTGCCTAAGACCCTCTCCCCCTTTAAGGGCTGGGAATCAAACCCAGAGTCGAATGCTTGCTAGGCAACTCCTCTGTTGCTAAGGTACACCTTCCCCTCCTCCCATAATAGTCCTTCTCATTTTAGTTGTTTTAGGGTCAGCTATATGCACTTTTGGTCAAAGGAAATTCAAAACCAAAGGGTGTAATAGTGTAAAGCCCAGTTCTACCTTCCTACCTCTCACCTTTCCCCACTCCAGAAATCAGCAAAGCAAATAATTTGCTCCTAAGAGACATTCTGATGCTAAGGCTCATATGTAATACATACTTCGCCTCAAGTGAGTCGTGATACATCTTTTTGCCACTTAATATTATACAGCATCTCTGATCTTAATGTCTGAAACATGAAGGGCTCAAAACTAAAGCTTGGTGAGTCTTCCTATGCTAACAGTAGGGAATTCATTGCGGTAAAACTTCACCTCATGCACAAATGGTTAAAAACACTGTATAAAATTGCCTTCAGTCTCTCTGTGTTAAATATATATGGACTATAAATCATTTTGTGTTTAAACTTAGGTCCTGCTCCCAAGATGGCTCTTTATATGTGTACAAATATCCCAGAGTCCAAAATATTTCAAAATACGAAGAATTTTAATACAGCACTTCAATCTATATAAAAACCATTTTCAGTAAACACGAGCTTTGAACACACCACCCTACTCTTCCAGGCAACTATACAGCATTCCCGTGGAGAAATACAGAAAGTACAGTTAGCAGTCCTCCCTGGAGGACACGTAGATTGTTCCCAGTCACGAGCAACGAAACACTCTTTGTGTCTGTGTGCTCTCACGTCTGTGTGAGCCTAGATGTGGAAAAATAATAAACTATTTAAGAGCTCACGCCTGAGTCACCTGTTTGACTTATGGACTTACTACTCAAAGAAATAGGGTTGCTACATCGCTATTAACATGGTGCTTTCACCTGCATCCCTGTTTTCATCCTGGATGAAGAATGCAAGGTGAGAGCATTACTCGGGAAACTGGATGCTTTTGTGTGTCTCCACCAACCAAGAAGTTTGGAGAGTTGTGTTACCAGACAAGATACTTAAGTTCCCTGTGTCTTGGTTTACTCATTTGCATTTCTTTCTATTTCTCTTGCAGAGATACTGAGCCGATTTTCAGAAATAGCCAATGTTCTTTTGCTTGAACTATCTGGCTATTATGCTGATCAGGACATGAAAGCTCTCTTAGAAGCTGTGAGTAACTTTGTCCAATCCAGAGTAACAAGACCTCCATTGTGTGTTCTTCTGAGGAGAGCACCTTAAGCTAGAGGGAGGTGAGCAGCCTCCCTCATGCAAAGTAGAAGCGATGTTTAAGAAAACCACTGCCACTCTGTAAATGATCCTGTGCTAAGGACTGTTAGTCCGAGAGCTGTGGGGACAGGAACCAAGTGTGGATGAGCCGGGAAAGATGGGTCTCTGTTGTCTGCTTAGACGATTTAGTATCAAACTGTCTTAAGAAGTTACTGTTAACATCTTCCTCCTCCCCTTCCTCCTCCCTCTCCTCACCTTCCTCCTCCTTAGGAACATAGCTCTTGTTCCATGGGAAAAGTGTAAAGAGTAAATGGGACTGGAACACTATTTTTGTTTGAAAATCTCTGTTTATTTTCTTAAATTTGTCTGCCTTTCTTGTAGTTTGCATTATATTTTCCAACCCTTAAGGATTCAAAAGATGTCCGCTAACTTTTTCAAAGACAAGTGGCAAGCCAAATAGTTGAGGACTTTTGTTTTGTTTTAATTTTCAAATAACTTATTTTAATTTAATTTATTTTGTTTGAGACAGGGTCTCGTGTATGCCAGGCTGGTCTCCAACTTGCTCTGTAGCTAGCCAAAGATGACCTTGGACTCCTGATCTCTCAGCCTCTACCTTCTGAGTGTTGGGTCCTAACCACTCTTGGGTACCTCTGTAGAGAACAGGAACCGTCAGGTATTGGGGGTGTGTGCAGATTACCCTGATGCTGCTGTGCCACTGTGGCTCACAGCGGTTGTAAGTCAGCCTCGACTCCCCCTGCTCCCTGTATTATATTATCACAAAGCCAGCCTCGACTCCCCCTGCTCCCTGTATTATATTATCACAAGTGTTCCTTCTGAGGGGAATTTTTCAAGTTCTGAGCCACAGCCCTTGAGAGCACTTGTTACCTCCCAGTGTCCTGCTTAGCCTTGCCTTTCAGGGACATTGCTTTGCTTGTCTGCCCTGGGGATGTGGCTCAGTAGAAGAGCGCCTATGCAGTGTGTATGAGGCCCCTAGTCCTTTGTACTGCAGGGGCACGAGAAGGAGGGGACTAGAATAGGGTTGTTTAACATCTCAAAGTTGGTTTTAAAAGCAAGTAATTTCTTTGTTTGAATTCTTTTCCTCCTCTATGGTTCCTATGGCAACTCTCTTCCCCTGGCTGTGGTGGCAGGCACTAACCTCTGCCTTTTCATGTTAATTCTTTCAGACTTCCCTTGAGTCATGTTGATAGATTTTTTTATTTATCCATTTTATACTCTGCATTTCACTCTAGCTTACTACTTAGCCCTCAGGCCTTAAACGTGCCAGCATCTTATACATCATTTCCTTTCCGTGTTCAATAAATGATATCCAGCAGTCCCAGTCCACTCCAGCTGTCAGTCACAGCAGCCCTGTAACCATGGTGTGCCATGGTGTGCTTCGCGCTGCGTGCATGTGTGCATGTGTGTGGCAGGGGGCATAGACGGACAGCAGCAGACAGAGAAGGGTATCAGAGACAAGAAGAAGGTGTGTCAGATCCCTTGAAGCTGGAGTAGCAGGTGTTTGTGGGCTCTAGGATCCAAAACCTAGTCGCCGTGGTTGTAGAACAAGCGTTCTTAAACTCAGCTATCTTCCCAGCCCAAAATTTATCCTTTGTGTTAATTTTTTTTCTTGATTCTGTTGTTGTTGTTTGATTTTGTTGTGGTGGTTGATTGGTTTTATTGTTCTTTGTTTGTTTGTTTGATACAGGGTCTTTCTATGTAGTTCTGACTGTTCTGGGACTCTAAACCAGGATGGCTTCTAAGAGAGATTCTCCTGCTCTCGCTCCTGAGTGTTTCCATCGCTTTAATGAAGCTGTAATTAAATGTCTCTAAAAGGCAAATAGTGTAAAAGATAAAATATATATTAATTATAACTCTTAAGTGACTTCAATCTATTGCAATTTTCAGCGTTATAAGAATTCTACAAAAGAAGAGATGAAAGAGAGAAAACGTGAACTCCAGGTGAAGGAGAAATTAATTAGCCATTTGCAAGCCCAGCTTCACAGGGCACAATCAGAACAAGCCGTGAAGGTAGGAGCGAGTCACCTCGTTATTATTAGCTTAAGAAATCATTACCAGCCAATGGATATCCATGGCAAATGCCTCTTTCTAGACAATCAGTAGTGATCTCCTGTCAGTCGGTCCCTCCCTGCCTGCCCCTCCCTCTCTCCCTTATTTCCACGTCTACTCATTTACTAGAGTTTGCGTGTGTGTGTGTGTGTGTGTGTGTGTGTGTGTGTGTGTGTGTGTGGAGGAGAGGCGTTCTCGGTTGGTATTTGCACATACTCAGTGTATTCTTTCATATATGAATCATGTGTTTTCAGAAACTCGTAAATTACATGATTCATAGCATTCAGTCAGCTCCGATGCTTTCATTTTTTTCCTTGCAGGTTTCTGTTAACCTTTATTTTTGGTTGTGTATTATTTTTTTTTACCAATTTTGATTAATATTTTTTAGATTTATCTTTTTTCTTTAACTCGAGGCATTCTGTTTTGTGTTTGGCTTTCTCTTCTGAAATGAGTTTTCTTTTATATCAATTTCATGAATTTTATTACTTTTTTAAACTTCTCTAATTCTAATTTTCCTTTCATGTTCTGTTCATTTTTCTTAAACAGTATAACTCTGAAATAAGTTATGTCTTTCAGCATATTGTTCTGCTCCTTATTCTTCATGATTTTTGTTGTTTTTTGGGTAAGGTCTCACAATCTAGCCCAGTTTTACCTTGAACTTGTGGCAGTCCTCCTATCTCAGCCTCTTGAGTGCTGGAATTATAGGCATGAGCCACCATGCCTGACTTTTGAATGATATTATGTAATTGTTCACTCATTTTTTTGTGTGAATGTTTTTGCTTACATGTATGTATATGCACTACATACCCCAGAGGTCAGACGAGGACATCAGATCCCCTGGAATTGAAGTTACCGATAGCGTGGGCGCTGGGACCGAACCTGGGTCTTTTCACAAGAGCAGCAAGTGCTAGTTGCCACCGAACCTTGCTAAGCCTCTATCTATACAGATCGCATATGGGAATCTTTCCTGTGGATGACCTGCATTTACCCATCATCAAAGAATAGGAAGTGTTGCTTCTTTTCTAATTCTGGCTGCCATCTATTCCTACAAATACTTCTTGGTTACCTTGGATTTTTTTTTCCCTATTCCACAGGATCATCAGATGTAGCTCTATTGCTGTCTTTTTTATTATTATTATTTTACAGTCTCTAATGTCAAGAAAATCCTAATTTTCATGGTTTGCCCTTAACTTGTTTAGTCCAAGCTTTCTAGGATAGCTTCCTACATTTTGTTACTGTTGTCCATGTTTTTCTGCTCACTGTCTAATTGGTCTGTCTCTTTGCTATGTTAGCTTTCAAAGAAATCGAAAAACATATTGCTATTGCTTCTGTCTTCTTCTGAAAAGTTTTGACAATTCAATGATACTTTATAATTAGCAAATGATTTTTTTTGCATTAAAGTGGAAATTAGAAGGAAATATGGTAGGTATTCAAGGTAAATGAGAAAGTCAAAAAGAACTAAGAATGCCAATCCCATTGCTTAAGGAAATATTTTCCCCCTTCAGTTGGATAAGAGTCGGCAGAGATGGAGGAGTTTGTCCCTGATGAAGCAACAGCTTCAAGAAAAGGAAGAAGTCATTAGCACTTTACGACTCAGCTCAGCCAGACACAGGTAGAGCAAGCTGCACAGGTAGGATGATGGTGCCTCCATTAGGATAAAACCCATGGGGTCCAGAATGGTGCAGGTGGCAAGTCAATCCCAGCAGTCATTTGAAAAGCTTGGTGGATGAAAGTATGGTAGCTCGGGTATTAAAGCCAAGCTAGGAAAGTGTGGTGGAAGAAGCTAGAAGTATGGTAAGTGGTTTATATCTTAGTAGGAAACACCAGAACTCCTCAAAAAAATGCCACTTACGTTGGTGAACTTGTCATAGCTTTATGATGACTGTTTTTATTCCTTAGGTCCAGGTACTCGATTTTAATAGCACACAGAGATTCTGTATCTCAGGAACGGGCTCATGGCTGAACTCAAAGGTAATGGATAGATAAAACAGGAGAAATCAAATTATTATCTCCATTCTTTTCTGATTAAGATCTTGTTAGAAAGATATATCTTAACCTTAAAGTTACTTAATGAACATAGACTAAAGAAGTGGAGAGGGTATGAGGCTCCTTGCTAATGACTCTAGTATGCAGCGTTCTTCTTCATGGTCATTCTGAAGCCAGAGCCAGCCTGTTTGCGCCGGCACCCTCAACTCTGTTTTTCTCAGTTTCCCATAGTTATCCTTCGAGGATGCTTTTGTATCATGCCACATTTTCATTTCTGGAGGTCTTTGCACATAACACGCAGCTGATCTTAGCCATCAGACATATTGATAACAGAGGTGTCTTCCATGTAGGCATGGCTGATGGTTGGGCACAGAGTTATATACCCAGAAATTGATAATCTTATCCTATTAGCTTCTGTTGGAGTTTTTATGCTTCATATATAGTGTAGGAGAGGAAAATGTTACACATTTTTTATTCTTTTAATTTACTTAAAACAAAGGCAATGAAGACATATGAATATGGTAACAGGTCCATTGTGGAACAAGCCACTCCAAACAAAATACCAAAGGCCAAGTGTGGTAACACAAGCCACTGCCCTAGCATGCAGGAGACTGAGGTGTACAGATCATGGGTTTAACACCAGTGTTGGCTGCATGGCAAGTTCCAGGCTAGCCCTGGATACACAGGGAGAGCTATCCCAAAAAATAAAATTGATAAAGGTAATCTCAGCTTTAAAGTATTTAGTGAACATGGTAGTTATAGAAACTTATACAGACAAAAAAGATGGGATTTAAACAGAACCCTGAGAGCTAGGAAACACTCTAGAGAAAACATGTTCTTGTTGGGGAGACAGAGAGGAACCCTGAGAGCTAGGTAACACTCTAGAGAAAACATGTTCTTGTTGGGGAGACAGAGAGGAACCCTGAGAGCTAGGTAACACTCTAGAGAAAACATGTTCTTGTTGGGGAGACAGAGAGGAACCCTGAGAGCTAGGTAACACTCTAGAGAAAACATGTTCTTGTTGGGGAGACAGAGAGGAACCCTGAGAGCTAGGAAACACTCTAGACAAGCCACATTCTTATGGGGAAGACAGAGAAGATCCCTGAGAGCTAGGTAACACTCTAGACAAGCCACGTTCTTGTGGGGGAAGACAGAGAAGATCCCCGAGAGCTAGGAAACACTCTAGACAAGCCACGTTCTTGTGGGGGAGACAGAGAGGAACCCTGAGAGCTAGGAAACACTCTAGACAAGCCACGTTCTTGTGGGGAAGAGCTGGGAAAGACAGAGAAGAATGCATTAAAGAGAACAGCCTGCAGGAATGACAGCTGGACTTGGCTTTCTGGGGAGGTGGTGCCCCTGAAAACACAAACAGATAACCATACAAGATAAAATAAACTTGTATTTCCATTTGTAGAGCATTTTGAATAATATTCAAGGCTTGAACTGATAATTTTCAGGAGTGAGGTTCCAGGACCATTTTTGAGCATGAGTCTGATACTGAAGGAGTTAACAGAAATTTAACTTCACTTGTATGTTTAATTTTCTAATCTTTTCAGAATTAAAAAGTATCTTCTCCCATATTTATAACATTTTTAGTATCTGTGAAGAATCTTTTTTTAAATTAAAGTGATATATGAGTTGATTTGGAGTTTGATAGTAGCTTTCTCTCTTGTCTAGAAGTTACTGCTGGGCCTCTTGCTCTTCTGACATTCTCACCCTTGCCCCTCAGAGCTGAGGTTTAGAGAAGCGCTGTCCGTCAGTGCTGTGTGCCCATCTTTGGAGGTCAGGCTGAAAGACTTGTCTGTGAGCTACTCTGGAGCGTACCTGGTCTGGTTTCTCTGGCTGTGTCTTCAGTTGAGTTCCATGCAGCAGGTGGTCCGGGAGAAAGACGCCCACTTTGAAACCCAGGTCCGTCTCCATGAAGATGAGCTGCTTCCGTTAGTGACCCAGGCAGATGTGCAGACAGAGATGCAGCAGGTGTGCTGCTCACCCTCCGTGGAATGACTCTCGCTTTGGTAGACGTTTAATCGAGACCTCACAGCCCTTCCCCGCTGTGCTCCACACATCCTCCATGCATTCCTTGGCTTCTTATTGGTGTCCTGTCTTTCATTGCACATCAGTTTTTGTCTTGTCCACTTTCCTTTTCTCCTTATCTCATCAGGTCGGAACTTCTTGGGGACTCATGTGGGAGTCAGCAATGGGCTGGTTTCTTTTTCATTTGTGGATTTACTGCGACCATTCATGCTCTACCCCTGATCCAAAACTTCAAATAGATGAAGTTTTTTTTAAAAAAACTTTTTAAAAAAGTTTTTAAAAAACTTTAAAAAAAAAGAGGTTAAAAAATTATTTGGAAGGCATATTCTTTTATTAAATCAGTATTTTTTAAGGTGCATTGAAAACTGACTTCATTGTATTTGAGCTTACCCTGTACTAACTCACATTGTGTGTACTTAGAATATAGAACCCTGTAAGGAAAGGCATTTTAGGGACACTTTGATTGATCTGTGTTTGTATATGTGTGTTCATGTATGTGCAAGTACATGTTTATGCACACAGGTATGCATGCACACATGCACATGTGTGTTGTGGCCAGAGGACAACTTTGGATGTCATTCCTTCCTCTGGAGCCATTCGCCTTGATACTTTCGCCCTCAGGGGTGGGGCCTCTCATTGGCCTAGGTCACCACTTAGGCTAGGCTAGCTGGCTGGCCAAGAAGCCTCCGGAATCCTGTTTCTACCACCTCAGTCTGGGATTCACCTGGCCTGGCTTTTTCTTATGTGGATTCTGGAGATTGAACCCAAGTCCTCACGAGTACTTTGCCAATTGTGCCAGTCTTTCCAGCCGCTCATTTCTTTGTTCTTGAGTGCAAACCTGTTCCAAGCTCTCAGCAGTCTTTCAGAATGTACTACTAAGTGGAATTTCAGAGTGTACTACTTTGAAAACTAGACTATAAATTGTATATATTGATTGATTGATTCAATAGGTATTTTTCAAGTGCCTGCCCTGTGATTGAAAACAGAAGAGAAATGGTTTTGCCTATAAAGATTGCTCTCTTTTGTAGGTAAGATATGTTTGCTCCCTCTGCTACTTAGGGACAGGACAGGAACTATGTAATTCTGAACGTGAGTATGTGTCATTTTACCTTAAGTATATTAGGCTCTGTGATTCAAGGCCTTGCTTGCATTTGGGTTTGGTTATCACGCTCTGGAGAAGGCATTTTGGATAGTCTCTTCCGGCTGGATGGGCCATGGCGTGTGGTGTCCTACTTAGCCGTTTTCTTCCACACTCGAAAGCGTAGCCTTACAGGTGCACATGGCACTTTGGAAGGTAGGCAAATAATTGTAGTTATTTATCTGTAATTTCTTTCCAGAAATTGAGGGTGACGCAAAAGAAACCTGAGGATCATGAAGAAGCCTTGTTGGGCCGTGCTCAGGCTGTAGACTTGCTGCAGCAGGAGCTGAATCTGGCCGAATAGAGAAACCAGGTACTGTCTGTGGTCCCAACTCCCTACCGGGGAGGGCTGGTTTCTACTTTAGGTTGTTGGGCAGCAGGCATAAAAACATTGAAGCGGCCAGAGGATTGGTGTCATCTGTTCATTCTTTTCGGCAAACGCTCAGTGCTCCCCTGGTGGTGACAGGGTGGTAAAGGTGGTAAAGCAGGCGTGCTCCCTCCCCGGGCTTTCATTTTCTGTCTTTAGTGCACTTTTCCTTCGTGGCTGTAGGCTAGAGTCTTTCTGCAGTTTCCTCTTTGCCTCTGGCGAATTTCTTTCTCGTCCCTCCCCCCTCTTGTTTGTCTTGAGTGGTTCTTTTGCTTCCTGCATGATCTCTGCTTGGTTTTCCTTGGTCAGCTTCCTTCTGGGTTGAAGTAATCGGATAAGGCCATAATTCTTCCTTTGTCTTGCTGTACTGTGTGGACCCACGCTGCCGATCTGGGCTTCTTCCCTGCCTTTGGTCTCTCTGTGCCCTTGTCCTCTGGTCATATCCAGTCTACTTGACTGGAATCCTGAGAGGGTTGAAAGCAGCTTCCCCACAAGAAGTAGCGAGGGAGTGATGCTAACACACATAACTGAGGAGCCTTCCGACTCCAGTACCTTAGATCTGTATCCTGGGTGAACCATTGCTCCTGTTTCACATTCGTTTTCCCAGCGTGGGATCAGCTTTGTTTTTTCCTAAGATTTGTTCAGGTTTAGGGTACACAAGTCAGCCTAAACAAACTTACAAGTCTATTAGGGAAACCATAATACTTCCAGTAAATACATTAACAATAAACAAGTGTGTTTGCCAAATGGCTGGATAGCCGGTATATTCCTTTCTCCTTCTCCAGCTGTCTCTGTGGAAAACTAGATTATAATCACCCCAAGGCTCTTAGTGAGTATAAGTGTCAGAACAAAGGGAGTCTGGATCTTAATGGACCAGGCTGGTACACAACTGCAGTGAGGGTGTTCATCCACCTCTGTTGTGAGATGATGCCCTCCTACACTGACAGAGCTGTTAAGACAAGGTCCCTGGACACTACTGTGAGCCATGAGAAAGTGTTTACTGAGACCTTTCCCAGCTGGTCGCATAGGCAGGAGCTGTGCTATACTCTAGATTGTATCGTAACACTGTATTGTCCGTATCTGCTTCAGTAACTACCCTTCGGTCTGCCTCTGTCCACCAGATCATCTTAATGTTTTATGTATTCCCAAATGTTTCAGAACTAAATATTTGTTAGTAGCTGAGGTACACTAGTTGAACAATCCTTTTTCTCTTGAGATAAAATTTATAAAGCATTAAATGTATAAATCACAAGTATAACGTGAGAATGTTATACCATTTCTGTTGCCCAGATTAAGGCCCAGCTGAAAGAAATGGAGGTTGAGAAAGAAGTGCTGAGAATGAAAATTAGTTCTACAGCAAGTGAGCTGATCCAAAAATCAGAAGTATTTCTGTTACAAGAACAGACACGTAAATAGGGTTTAGAAATCCAGAAGTCGAAGGCAGCCTCTTGTGAAGCCGAGGCCCACGCGGAAAGCCTGCAGCAGGAATTGGAAAGCAGCCAACTCAGACTTGCTGGCCTGGAACATCTGCAAGCATTGCAGCCTGAACTAGATGAACTGCAAAAGCACCTGCAGCAGAAGGAAGAAGAGGTCAGCTACCTGTCTGGACAGCTTAGTGAGAGAGAACAGACCCTCATCAAAGTCCAGGCAGAGATGATGGAGCAGGAGCATTCAATCAGGGCCCTGCACACACAGCTAGAAATGCAGGCTAAGGAGCACGAGGAGAGGCTGAAGCAGGTACAGGTGGAATTTTGTGAGCTGAAGCAGAGGTCAGAAGAGGGCTAAGGCAAAGCAGCAGATACGGAAGACACTGCAGGCGGCTCTCATCTCCCGAAAGAATCTGCAAGAGGAATTGTCTTCAGCTACAGATGCTGTGGCACACCTGACCAAGTCTCTCGCAGATGTGAAAAGCCTGGCTTCTGTTCAAAATAAAGAGAAAGATGCAGTCCTGGGAAAGTTAGCCCTTCTTCAAGAAGAAAGAGACAACCTTTCTTCATGGACAAGTCTTTACTGGAAAACCAGAGCCTCCGTGCCTCTTGTGAAAGCCTGAAGCTAGCTGTGGAGGAACTTACCGAAGAAAAGGAAAAACTGATGCAGGAACTTGAATCTCTGAGGTGCTCTAACATTGCAGAGAGCGCCGAATGGCAAGAGAAGCACAGGGAGCTGCAGAAGGAGTATGATGTTCTTCTGCAGTCCTACGAGAACACGAGCAGCGAAGTGGAGAGGATCCAGCACGTGGTGGCAGGCGTGAGGCAAGAGAAGCAAGAACTGCACGGGAAGTTACGGAGCACAGAGATGGACAAAGGGGAGATGGAAAAGCAGCTGCAGGATGCGGAAGAGAAAATGGAAGAGATGAAAGAAAAGATGAGAATGTTTGCTAAATCTAAACAACAGAAGATCCTCGAGCTGGAGGAAGAAAATGACCAGCTTAGAGCAGAGGCTCAGCCTCTAGGAGGAGCCCAGGAAAGCATGGATGCTCTTCTTTCTTCGAATCCCAGCTTGAGGAAGAACTGGAAAGGATAAAATTAGAGTATAGAACCCTTTCTAAGGAGTTTGCGGCTTTGATGGCAGAGAAAAACCTTCTGAGTGAAGATCTGAAGCTTCAAGCAGAAGAGAGTATACTGAAACTGTCGAGGCCACTGAGAAATTCCATGAACAAAAGGATGCCATCACTGAAGAAGAAACACAAGCTCTGGCAGGCAAATTGCAAGAGCAAGATATTCAGAGTGTGAGCGTTAAACTTGAAGGTTCGGACGGTCTTCTTTCAGCAAACAGCACCAAGCCCAGCACTAGTGAGACTCTCGGCTCCCACGATGGCATCAGTAACCACCTCCAGCAGCTTGAGCAACTCAGGGAAAGAATCACTGAGTTGGAGATGGAGAAACAGAGTGACAGTGAGCCAGACACTAGAAAATGAGAAAAATGCCCTCCTGAGTCAAATATCGGCAAAGGATGACGAACTAAAACTACGTGAGGAAGAAGTTACCAAGACAAACACCTTAAACCAGCAGATTCAACAAGAACTTTCCCGAGTTTCCAAGCTGAAGAGATGGCAGAAGAAGAAAAAGACCGAGAGCTCAGCTTGCAGCCTTTACTAAGAGCGCGTCGTCCCTCCAGGATGACCGTGGCAGGGTGATCGAGGAAGCCAAGAAATGGGAACTCAAGTTTGCTGATGCCATTCAAACCAAAGAAGAGATCAGAGTAAAAGAGGAGAACTGCATGGCTCTAAAGGATCAGCTGCAGCAAGTGACCACCTGTGCAGAAGAATTGAAGATCAGGATCGCCAAGTGAGCATACGCCTTTTTTCCCTCCAGAGATAATTGTGAAGGCAAAGTCTTTAAGCTGTTTTTATTTCATTAGAATTACAGAAGCAATTTATGTTTTAAATTCCCTTAGAATGTATATCCTCTTTCCCTTCTGACATTTTTGTCAATTTTGTGATTTGTTGTAATTTGTATTAACATAAAATCATTAATATAAAACCACTGATATATCCCCTCTCTCCATATCTCTGTTGAGATGACCTAAGTTTCTCTTCATTTTTATATCTGGATTCTTGACAACCTGCCGACTGTCGAGATTTGCACCAGCTTACTCCCAAAGGATTGCTCTGCTGTCCTAAGTGGTCTGGTCCTCTCCACCACAGTTGGCATCAGCTCCGCTCTGTATGCCAGTTAGAAATACCATCCTCACACTCTTAAAGATCGCCTTTCGAGTTCGGGAACTGACAGTGCCCCGCCCTCAGGACTCCTCCCCTTTTGTTTCCTCACTGCTGCTTTTGCCAGGCTTGCAGCTGTACAGAAGCCCACCACTGACTTGTCTGGAGCAAGGCAGAACAAAACAGTGGGGCTGGGGCTGAGTTCCTTCTCAGTGTCTCAAACTGATCGTAGTTTCATGATTCAAATCTCTGCCACGTAGCTGTATGCTATTTTTCTGTGTGGGGGATCATGTTAACATACGTGTATAGCTGCAGAGAACTAAGATCTCTATTAAAACCTTCAATAATGAATGTTGACTGATTTGTAGATCAGTTAGCTGTATGTCATATAGTTAGCTCTCTCCTCCTCTTTCTCCCTCCTTCTCTCCCCCAACCCCTTCTCATGGACTTGACCATGACAAGGAAATCTGGGACAGACAGAGCTCCAACATCAACAGGAAGTTTGTGATACCCTGCAGGGGGAAAACAAAGAGCTTATGTCCCAATTAGAAGAGACTCGGCAACTGTATCACAATTCTATGAATGAATTAGCTAAATTGGAGTCATAACTTAAGAGTCTCAAAGACCAGTCAACTGACTTAAATGAATCGTTAGAAAAATGTAAAGAAAATAAGGAAAATTTGGAAGGAATTATAAAACAGCAAAAAGCTGATATTCAGAATTGGAAATTCAATTACGAATAATTCGAGACTGATGCAGGACAAAATCAGTGTGAACGAGCAGCAGGTTTCTGGCAAGGAGGAGGCTGCAGCAGCAACACAATAAAGAGATCCAAACACTAGAAAATCTCTTGTCCCAGAAGGAAGAGGAGAATGTCGCCTTAGAAGAGGAAAACAAGAAGGCTGTTGAGAAAACCAGTCAGCTCATGGAAACACTGGGAAGCATCAAGAAAGAGAGCCTTGAGCAGAAGGCGCAGCTGCAGTCCTTTGTGAAGTCCATGTCCTCGCCCCAGGGTGACCGAGACCACATCCTGAGTGACTCCCAGCGGCTGGAAGAGCGACATCTCTCTCTAATCGTTGAAAAAGACCAGCTCATCCAAGAAGCTGCTGCTGAGAATAATAAATTCGAGGGCTGAGAAATCATATGGATGACCTCAGTTCCGAGAATGCCAAACTGGATGCCGAACTGATCCAGTACAGGCAAGACCTGAACGAAGTGATACCCATAAAGGACTGTCAGCAAAAGCGACTCCTTGAGGCTCAGCTGCAGCAAACTAAGGAGCTGGAGCTGGAAAACGAACGTGCAAAACTAGAGGAGAAGCTGAAGGGGTCGGAAGAAGCTAGGCAAAGCCTACAACGGTCCTCAGATGCCCTCCAAGGGGAAAAACGAGGCTTGTCTACAGAGCTTGAGAGTCTGAAGAGACAGGTGGCAGCCTTGCAGGAAGAAGGAACCCTAGGCGCCTTTCCCCTGGCCACCACTGCGAGCTTGAAAAAAGTCATGTCTTCACTCCAGAATGACAGAGATCGACTAGTAAGTGTGTATTTCAGATCTGTGTTTGAGAAGTTTGGAGCCGTTCTTAAAATTGATTTTTATTCCCATAGAAAAGGATGACTGTTCTTCTTTGTAGCATCTGTGTGTAAAAATCACCATCGTTGCTGCACATGCCCCAGATGGTTTTGGTTTTAAGAGAAACCGACACACTGTCGCTGTTTTCAAACTTGGCTTTTCTTTGCACAGACTCTGCATTGGTTGTATAGGTGCAAGCAGATTTGTACTGCCTGTACATGGTTCCAGAACTGCAGGCAGGTTCCCTGGAAGGAAGCACCGGGCCGCTCGGTATCTGTTCACGGTGGCAGCTGAGCCCTTGGCCATCTGCTAGGTCAGAGGAGTAAGAACCTACCTTGTCTTAGAAGTGTTGTTCAAAGCTAAAGGGATTTCTTAAATAAGTGTTGCTAGGCATGAAAGCAACAATGCCTGTAACTGCGGCACTCAGGAGACCGGTGTGAGTTCAAGGCAAGGCCGGGCTGTGTAGTGAGACTCTCAAAATCACTTATTTAAAATCACTATTCAATTAATGATTGTTTGCAAATGAACTATTGTCCATTTCTTCCTTCCTTCCTTCTTCCTATCTTTCCTTTCTATTACTGGAATTGATCCCAAGGCAAACTGAATTTGCATATCCTTTACCACTGAGCTATATCCCTAACTCAGGTTTACTGTTATCTTTTTATTATTGTCATTTATTATGCTAAACTACCCATGTTGATGTTGGAACTCAGGATCCTCCTTCCTCAGCTGCCTAAGTAGATATGACTGCAGATACACAACGCCATGCCTGTTCTGTTCTGTTTCTTCTGACTTTTAATTAATTTTTTCCAGAAGTGGAGAAAGGAGGTTGGAGAGGTAGCCTGTCTTGTACCTGAGTCTGATTCACAGACCCCTTATTAAAAGGCCATACATGGTGGACTTTGAGGCTTCCTGGCCAGCCAGCCGAGCCTGTGCAGACAAGCGCCAGGCCAGTGAGGGACTTTCTCAAAAACAAACAAACAAACAAGGAAGTGCTTGCTACCCAAGCATATGTTTGGATGCTCAGCACACACCATAAAAAAAGCCAAGTGTAGTCAACCTATCTGTGATCCCGTGCTTCAGAGAGAGAGGCAGGTCCCTAAAGCCCACTGGTCAGCGAGCCAAGCCACATTGGTGACCTCCAGGTTCAGTGAAGAAGTAACAGACTCTGCCTCAAATATAAAGTGAAGAGAAACAGAAGAAAGCACCTGATGCCAGTCTTTGGTCTGCATGTGCCTGGACCACCTGCTCCACTGCTCCCCAACCCTCCTAATGATGCATCTCTTTAATACAGCTCCCCAGCTCCTCATGTTGTGGTGACCCCCAACCATAAAATTATTTCACTGCTATTTTATAGCTGTAATTTGCTAAAGTTATGAATCATAATGTAAATATCTGATATGCAGGATATTCGACATGTGACCCTCAGTTGAAAACTGATGTCCTACAACATGTATACACACTCACTTGAACATACACACAATTGGAGGGAAAGCTGGATGGCACCAGAGGAATAGACCCAAAGTTGTCCCCTGGCCCCCAGGCTGACACAGGCCCTTATACACATATGCCTGCACCCACATGAATATGCATGTGCTTATACATGTTTATGCCTGAAAGCAGAAGCGTATGCCATGCTGGGATTCACTCTGTTCTAAGTCAGAATCCTTGTCCTGGGTGGTTCCAGCCGATTCCAAGTCAGCTCTGCTTCATCTGGGGACCGTGCACCCTGAGTTTATGCATTGGAAACCCTGGGCACTGTCTTGTTCTTTCGGCCTTACTTGCACACTTTCTGTCCCCTGAATATTAATGAGACAAGTCTCTTAAGAAGCCATTCCTCTGCTTCTGTAACGTGCAGTGATAGTGTTTCTTGAAGCTGTCACTCTGGTTTTTTATCACCTAACCAGCAAGGTATTTTATTCTGTTCTGAATATGCCTCAAATGTCCATCCTCTCACCTTCCACACCCACGAGAAGCTTCTTTACCTTCAGCAGCTCTGACAACAGTGCATCCATCACGTAACCTCTCCAGTAGACGATAAACGTGCTTGTGTCCAAGTCATTCTCAAACTCTTCCATTCGTATAAGTGCCGGCTCGGGAAACTTTAAAAGGTACACGATTGTCTGGAAGAAGCTTAGGGTCCCTCCCTTGACCGGCCACTCAAGACCTGATGATTTGTCCTCATTTTTTCAGCCCTTTACTTGATCTTTAGCCTGCAGGCCATCAGACCCAGCTCTTCAGCACACAGTGATGGCCGCGAGGACCTTCTACCCACATCACCATCTTGTTGGCGAGAATGTATTCTTTGTTGCTTCCTTTTGGGGGCCACGCCAGATCTCAGATTCTCCTGCCACACTTCCCAGTTGCTTGCTTCTGTTTTGCCTTCTTATTTCCAAAGTGCTTTTCATCCCGTTTGTCTCGCGTTGCCTGCACACAAGTACCCATGCCATGAGGCCTCTCACCAGCTCTCGGCGTTATCTTTTGACCCCATTTGATAATTTTGTTTTCTCACCTTGTTGTTGGTGTTCTTTGTTCTTGTTGTTGTTAGTTATTTTGTCTGCATATGTGTCTGTGTACCACATGCATACCTGGTGGTCTTGGATGTCCTCAGACTGTGGTTAACAATTGTTACCATCATGTGGGTGCTAGAATTGAACCCAGCCGAGTTCCTCTGAAAGAACAGACAGTACTCTTAACCACTGAGCCATCTCTCCAGCCCTGCTTCTTAATTTGAAAGAAATTTTTTTTTCTCATTTTTTGTGTATTTTTTTTTCTTGTTTCATGGGTAAATTTTCTAACTTCCCTTTCCAAGGATGGTGGTGTTTTGCTTTGTTGTTGTTTAATTCATCTGAGTGTATGACATGTGCAGGTGCCTGGGGAGGCCAGGAGAGGGCGCTGGAATTGCAGGCAATTTTGAAATGCCCACCATGGGAATTGAACTAGGGTCCTCTGGAAGAGCAGTGAGGGCTCTTAACTGCTGAACTTGCTCTCCATTCACTGTCTTGTGATTGAGACGGGGTCTTATTATATAGCTGAAGCTTGCCTAGAGGGTTCAGTGTGGTCCAGGCTGCTCACAAATTCACATCTTCCTGCACCAGTCTCGCAAAGGCCAGGGTTACAGGTGTGTGCCTCCACACCTGACTGGCTGCTTCTTTTGGTGAGTTTCTCTTGGCAATTCTTTATTGTTGCTATGACGTTCTGGTTGCCAGCATTCTCGCCTGTCTCTCAGCCTGTGTCTCTCATTCCCCTGCTAATGTGTCATCTGCTTCTCGGTCTCAAGGGTGGGCTGCTTTTGTCCTTTGTTGTCTCCCGCTCTTGTGTTTGGTGCTTTCTAATCTAAACAGCTACTGGTACGACAGCATTAACGTTTGTGAGTGGTGAAAGGTGTGGTTGAAGGCTGTTGTCTTCCCCAGGTGTCCTGACGTCATTTCTGGATCAAGCTCTTAGTGGGTATTGGGAAAGAGTTTTAAAATAGATCGCAGTTTTGCTAAAGGCGAGTCCATCCTAATATTCAGAAACCTTGTGTGTGAGACACATTGTTTACTTATTTAATTCTCATGTTTGTATGAGGAAAATTGCTGAATTATCTTCATTTAATAGGTGAGGGAAACAAAGACTTAGATTAACTCTCATCCAAGAAACAGGGTATCCAATTCTAGAGTCAAAGTGTCCTTAACCATAGGGTGTGCACCTTCTTTATAATAGTGGGCATCGGCTCAGCTTGAGTTAAGGCTGGAGTCCAGCTGGGATGTGGCTTGGTGGTAGAGCACTTGCCTGTGTGCCTGAGTCCTGCCCGAGAAGTGAGAAACAAGGACAAGATAAACAAGTAAACAGCAGCAACAAAGAAAATGGCTGGTGTTCATGTATGAATACAGGAGCTCATGGCGGGCACATGTGTAAGCGGGAAGCCACTCTTTACATTCCCCGGCCATAATAACCTGTAGGTCCTTTAAGTCTGTCTCAGGTCAAAGTCGGAGCTTCGGACCTTAGAGGTGGGGCTATGGGGTGGAAGTGGAAGAGATGGTTAGGCAGCTCCTTGGCTGTCTGTGGACTGTGGGAAGGTGCTCACGGTCTGGTGCCTGTGTGGTAAGAGCGACTGGTCAGTAAGGAATGGGAAGTCACCCTGTGCTCCCTCTGGTTAAAGCAGAATGAACTGAAGACCCTGCAGCAGGTACTTACTGAGGAATCAGGAGGTCACTGAGCTACGGCCACTGAAGGCTCAGCTCCAGGAGTATCGAGAGCAGACAAGATCCGTGCAGATGATGGAGGAGGAACTTAGGCGGGAAAGCCTGGCCTGGCAACATGAGCTACATCAGCTCAGGTAAAACTATTTCTGCATCTGCATTTTGACCCTTTATTATCATTGTCTTTCAACATTTTATTTTGAAATAGTTGCTGCTTTATAGAATACTGTGGAAGCAGTGAGAGAGCATGTATGTACACTTCATTTAGTTTCCTCCAGAGAAAGCATCCTATGTGACATGATACATGTCACACCCAGCTGCTTTTATGCATAACAAAAAAATAGCTGGTGTTCATGAGAAGCTCCACTCTTTACCAAATTCAGGAAAATAAGGAAATAAAATAACAACTAATGCTTATCATTTGATATTTAACATGTGCCAGGCTTTGTATTTGATGAATGATGTGTGGTGTCTCATTTAATCTTACAATAGTCCTAAGGAATAACTAGCTTATTCCTAGTTTATTGAAGGAACTTGGCAAGACTGACATTTGCTCAGTTCTCATACCTAATATATGCAATAATGTGTTGTTGTATACACTGACTACATGGTCTCGCCATCCACATTCCGTACATACTGTTGTACACACCGACTCCTGCCGTTCTGGACATCACTCTGCATTCATTCTGGTGAGTTTTCCTGCCAATTTTGAATTGCATTTCCCATTTGGAAACCTAGCTCTTTGTTCAGGATCCAAATCGAATGGTGACTTTTCTATGAAGGTCCTCCAGTCCTGCCAATACGAGTTCCTCCTCCAGTCCAGTCACAGCCTGCTCTCACCACCTTACTGGGTGCTTCCACTTGTAAAATAAATTTTACTCTGATATGTATTAGTTTTGCTACATAGATAACATTGCATAAGAATGTTTGGAATATGGGATTTTTCTTCTTTGCACCAAGAGTATTTGAGCCATTTTTTTCATGCCGTAGACTGGAAAAGAACACCTGGGAACTTCGTGAGAAGCAGATGAAGGAGCAGTACATTATGGCCATCGCAGACAAAGATCAGCAGCTCAGGCATCTGCAGAGTCTTCTGAGGTCTTCCTCCCAAACCCAGATTCTCTCCGCACAGTACCAGAGACAGGTGAGGAGATCCATGTAGTTTGCTCAGGGGGCCACAATCCACAACAGCATCCTCCTCCTATAACCAACTGCCCGTCGGCAACTATAAGGCAAGACTCCTCTGACTTCTTCTACAGTGGGCATGAGTTCTTCTAGGGGGAGGAGCTGAGTATGAACAGTCTTAGGAGACAATGCCAGGGATGTTTGTTTCCTGGCAGGCATCCCCAGAAACAACAGTCTCCATCGATGGGTCACAAAACCTTGTTTATGAGACACAATTTCTCAGGGCTCAGCTTAGTAACAGCTTAAAGGAAATTCACCAGAAGGAATTAAGAATTGAGCAGTTGAACAGCAAGGAACTTGTTTTGTGCTAGACTGAAATTCAGTTTCTTTTTTTCTCCTCCTGGAGGTAAGATTCAGCACAGGCACCAGCTCCAGCAGAACTTAGAAGTTATAAGAGCAAGTGTTTATTCCAGAGCAGAGGACACGGGCCACGTTCCCCTCGCCCTTGGCCGGTCTTTGAGAGAGACTTGGGGAAAATCCATGCAGAAACTTCACCCCATCTTATCACGTGTTGTAATGTTTCAGCATCTCCACGAGTCACTGTCTTCCTGCTGCTCTGACCGGTCCAGGTGTTCTCAATGGCTCCTCCCAGTCCTGCCCTCTTCAGAGAAACCTAGATAGGTAGTGTCTGCCAAACTTAAACGTCATTCATGAGGTTAGTGGTTAGTGAGTCCAGGGGTCTGTGAGAAGAGTTGTGAACGCCCTCGGATATCTGCAAAGTGTGGGGTCGGTGCGTGCATCTTCTCACAGGAAGTCACGGAACACGGGCTGTTGAGGCTGCTGGGGTGGGGGGAGTGCTCACCTCGCAATCCGATGACTTCCGTTTCATCTCTGGATCCCACAGTGGAAAGATGGAATCAGCTCCTAAGCGCTCTTCTCTGTTCTCTACATGTATGCTGTAGAATGAACATGTATTACACACATGCACACACACACACACACACACAAATACTAATAACATTGTGATTCAAAATCATAAAAATCAGGAGACAGTTTTCCCAGCTGAGGAGAAAAGCCCACTTGCTCAAGATTGCAGTCATTCTAAAGTCAGTGGTCATGTGTGTGACTCATGTGTTTACCACACATAGAAGGTACTCATTAGATGATAAATTCAACCATCACTAGAATGTCAGAGACTCCGTTCGCTTTGGATCCAAATGAACTGATGAACTAAATGGCTTAGTTTTGTTTGGTGGGGAGGGGTCTCCTCTCACCTACCTATTACAGAAGTTCTGACCTTTGTAGCTCTGTGGCTGTGAAGACCCAGTGACTCCTCCTGGTCACACCTCAGCTCTTGTTCCTCTCTAAATGCTGGTCCGGGGCTCTGCTGAGGTTTCTCCTCCTATGACAGCATTTTAAACAGAAACAGCTGTTTATAGATGATGAAGTAAATTATTTTGGTAGATGATAACAGCTGAAAATTTTAAATGTTTTATCGAAGTAAAATGTAATTGGTTGTCTTTTACTCTTTTTATGCTTAGCTCTTTTGGGGGCCCACCATCCAGCTCCCAAATAAATACGCACATGGAGGCTTATTATTACTTATAAAAGCCCAACCTTATCTTGACTTGTTTCTATCCAGCTTTTCTTTAACTGAAATTATTCTGACTACCTTTGCCTCTGGACTTTTTCCTGTTCTTACTTCTGTCTACCTTACATTCACTCTTACTCCGTGTCTTGCTGTGTAGCTGGGGGGCATGGCCTCTGCCGTCCTCCTCTCCTTATTCTCTCTTGCTCCTCCCTCCAGATTTCTCCTTCTATGTATTCTCTCTGCCTGCCAGCCCTGCCTGTCCTTTCTTCTGCCTTGCTATTGGCCATTCAGCTCTTTATTAGACCATCAGGTGTTTTAGACAGGCCAAGAATCACAGTTTCCCGGAGTTAAACAAATGCAACATAAACAAAAGTCACACACCTTAAAGTAATATTCTACAACAGTTAACACATAAAGGTAACAGATCATTGACACAGCAGGCTACATGTTCACAAAGAGATGTGTAACAAGCAGTCAAGATAGAGTACCAGGATGTCCCACACCCCCACAAGTTCGTCATTCCTCTTCCAATCACAGGTACCTACCTTAGAACTAAGTGGAGCCGTTTGCAGTATGAACATATTGCTGTAGGCCACTGTCACTCTAGATAAGAAATAGTTCTCTTTAGAATCTGACTATGAGAAAGGCACCTCCCTAGCCTTGCTCATCCACTAGTTAACAAGTAATTGTCATTTGCCTGTTGAGAATCTGGCCATATGGAAGGCACCGAGGACACACATAAAACCTCAAGTCTTGTGAGCTTAGTCTCACTCCCCATAGGTCCCAGCTTCTCACCTGAGTGAGACAAAACTGAGGGGCCGTCACACGTGTTTCTTTCTAACCCTGTCTGCCCTCGCTCCTTTGCTGAATGCTAAGGTGTTCTACACAGTTCTGCTGGCTTAGCTAAATGTCTCTGTGCAGTGTAGGAATGTGTTAGAAACCTTAAAACATGACTAATGGTATAGTGTTAGTCTAGCCTTAGAGGACTGAATTCAGTTAGCCTGTGAGTGGAGGGAGAACCTGAGGAGCCTAAGTAGTCTGTGCGCTGCACCCTCTGTAGTGGCAGCTCCACAGCAGCGGCTCCCGTGAGCAGTGGGTGCTCCAGTGAGACTCCATGGACACTGGGAGGGCCGTGCCCCTGGGTCCTAGGCCTGCTCCTAACCCCAGAAACCTAGACAGAATGCAGACACCCAAGACGGGTTACGAGTGGCTGGTGAGTGATCGACTATTTGTCTTTGTAGTTCATAAGCCTTCGCTTCCAGCAAGTTTATGGGTCTGCCCTCTGTTTCTAGATTTACTAGGGACAAAATGAGAAGATAATTTTAAATACTGGGGAGATTTGTTTTGCTTGTGTTTACTTGTGTTTGGTGTGCCCTGGGCTGTTCATTCTAGCTAGGAACGCTTTTCCTGTGGTGGGAGAGCATGGTGTTAGTCCTCATCCTGGAGTTCCTATTGTACTCGGCCTGCCACCCTCAAATAAGCTTAGCTTCCCCAAAATTCACACCCTTTTCTTCAGTAACAGCCTTTCCTAGAGGAAAGGTTGGAGTACTGTTTCCACTCGATGAGCATCTAGGCTCCCACTTCTGCTTCTCAAGTACACATAGACACATTTGACTTCTGTCTGCTCTCTTGGAAAAATGTCCACCCAGTAATACTATTACACACATTTTTAAGTGTGGACTTGCGCTCTGCCTATACTGAGTTCTAGGACTTGTTATTCATCAGTAATTTAAGCATGGACACAACCTTACATTCCTCAGCCCTCTGCTTAAATTCCTGGAATAGCCTGTCCTACTGGAATTTTTGTTAGGGGTTCTCTTTAATCGTTGTTCAGTTCATAGACCTTGGAACCAGTAAAAATAAACCAGTTTCCTGCTATTCTTCCAGAATTAGTTTCCTTTCGTGGCTGAAACACTTAGGTATTTTTCCCTTTGAAGAAGCAGACCGCGGAGGGGGGTGCTGGAGAGAAGGCTCAGAGGTTAAGAGCACTGACTGCTCTTCCGGAGGTCCTGAGTTCAATTCCCAGCAACCACATGGTGGCTCACAACCATCTGTAATGAGATCTGGTGCCCTCTTCTGGCCTGCAGGGACACATGGAGGCTGAACACTGTGTACCTAATAAATAAATAAATCTTTAAAAAAAAAAAAAAAGAAGAAGCAGAAGCAGAAGACGAAGACCGCGGTAGGACTCTAAGGTAGGTCCGGCAAGTTCAGGCCCGGTGCCTCAGGCCAGCTCAGCGATGCCAGCCAGAGTCTCTGCGAGAGCCAGCACCACTCCAGCGACCTCTTCAAGCACTGTGCTGTCCTGGAGAAGCAGGTGCAGGAGCTGCAGGCAGTAAGGCAGTGGCGGGAAGTGCTCAGAGTGATAGCTAGGGGCTGACGCTTCCCTACACAGTGGAAGGCTCTCAGTTTGCACGCACATGGTGTCTGAAGAGCTTCCATCACAGCTGCTCCACTGTTGTTTTTTTCTAGGGGCCACCAAATGTAGCTATTCCAGGAGCACCCCAGGAGATGAATCCAAAGAGATAGAGGAATCCGGAGACCACAGGGGAGCCACAGCCAAGGTACAGGAGCAGGATTCACCCTCCATCATACACTGTGTGCAAAGAAATTGGGGGTAGACAAGAGAGGGTGATGCTTGAATATGACAAAATATATTATCTACGTGTGTGAAAACATCGTAATGAAGCCTATTGTTGTGTGTGACCAGTGTATGCTATTTTAAGGAAATTGGGTTGTAATCTTGGTGGAGTAGAGGTCACCATATGCTCTTAGTGTGTGCTAATCTGACTACCGTCAAAGAGTGATGTAAAGATTGAATGCAACAGCTCCTAACAGATGTTGTGCAAGAAGTGCACCGTGCTTGTAACACAAGTGCACACACGCAGCCCTACAGATGCTGGAATTGCAGCTGCACTGATGGGCTCGCATCTCCCCATGGGTATTTTCTGCTTTAATTGTTCTGCAGCTGGACTTCTATGTTAGTTTAGCTTTCCCGTTTGGGGAAATGCCTCCAGCCTTGTGACGATGTATTCGAGATTGTGCCCTACGTCCAGTGATGCCCTTTGCCTGCCTTTTCCCCTCCAGATCGGCTGAAGCCCAGCAGCAGCTCTGCAGCATGAACCAAGTGAGTGAGTTAAAGAAGCTGCTGAAAGAAGAGCGAGAGAGAGCAAAGACTGGCCATTGAGATCGCACTCTCCTTGGCCGAGGAGCAGATCAGAAGGTAAGGTGTGGGGGGAGCTTTCTGCTCACTTCTTCCCTGACCTTGCTCCTGGCATCTGCGACCAGGCTCAGGGTGAGTTAAGATCTTCATCTCCCCTTGATTTGACGCGGTCCTAGTGCAACTTGAGAGTCATCACCAAGAAGCAGGGTACTTGTGGGGTTTCGGAAACCTGTGCTTTCCAGGGCAGTAGCTCGTAGGGGTTAGAAATATGTTTCCCATCCATGTTACACAAGGAAGCTTATATATGGTGTCTTACTTCATCCCAGCAGTAATTATGTGAGGTCCATGTTGGGTTCTTGTGTGTGTGCCATGTTGGGGGCAGGGGGCAAGGTCAGAGGACAATGTTAGGTGTCTTGTTGTATCCCTTTCTAACATAGTCCCCTGAGAGAGAGTCTCTCTGCCAGTGACCAGCGGGTCGTTAGCCATTCTCCTGCCTCTGTCTTCTCCCTAGCCCTGGGGATCGCAGGTGTACACACGCAGGCCAGCTCTCACATGGCTGCCGGGGGTGGGACTGCAGATTCTCATGCTTGCAAAGCAAGCGCTCTTCCCCACTGAGCCATCTCCACGACCCCAGTGTCAGAGTCTTTAGAGGGCCAAATAAACGCATTCTCATCACCTGTCTGATTTCCAGATTTTGTTTGTTTTTGAGACAAGGTCTTTCTGAGTAGCTCTGGCTGGCCTGAAACTTGCTTTGTAGACCAGGCTGACCTTGAAGTCACAGAAATCCACCTGCCTCTGCCTCCCAAGTGCTGTGATTAAAAGTGTATGTCACCGCACCTAGCTAGGTCAATTGAAATTTTAAAGATTGTAACCTAAGGGAAAATAGAAGACCACTTAAGAAGGAGTGTGGCTTGATTTATTGGCAAATGCACTACCTAACCCTGAACTTCTCTTTGCCAGTCACCGGCTTTTGCCCAGCTAGGAGGGCATGGATGTGTGTGATATTGTGAGCACTCTACTCCAAGTGTGATTGGAAGGACACAACTGTCTCCTGCTCATTACTTATTCCACATCAAGAAAACAAGAAATCACTGTGTGTGAGAAGGTAGTGTGGCCACAAGCGTTCTGTTGCTGGGATCCCCTTTACGTGGAAAGAAACACAGCAGGTGCCTTATTTTATGTGTAAGGGCAAGTCCCTGTGTCTGCCGCCTCTTCCCTCAGAATAAATGGCACTGGGGGTGTTTCTGCCTTCTTGCAATGCCTTCCCCAGGAAGCAGGTCGTAGTTGAGATTTCCTTCTTTCCCATCCAGCATATATACAGCTTTTTTCCTCAACACCGTCTAGGTAGCCTTGAGGGTAGGCTCTATGGGAACACAGTGCAGCTTGTGTAGTGGCCTTGCAGAGACTTTCAGACCTATTTGTTCATGGCCGTTTCTCTGCCACTTATGAGAAACCTGGTCCGTGGGGAGGCTTGGGACCACTTGAGACAGCTTAGTCAGGATGACTCTGGAGCCAGTGTCTGGACCACAGTAACCTAAGGTTAGCCCCTCCCCACTTTCCTTCTGACTGAGAGCAGAATGGAGGCCAGGTATTGGTGATGCACACCTTTAATCCCAGCACCTGGGAGACAGAGACAGGTGGATCTCTGTGAGTTCGAGGCCAGCCTGGTCTACTGAGCAAGTTCTAGGACAGACTTCTAGGTACATAGAGAAACCCTGTCTCAAAAAACAAAACAACAACAATAACAACAACAAAAAAATACGGCCCACCTCAACCAGGTTCAGATTAAGGTATTTCCTCTCCGCTGAGGAAAAGAGCTGCCCACAGAGAAGTGTTCATTTGATGGAGATTCCCTGTGTCGGGAAGAAACATGAAGAGGAAAGGGGCTTCACATGCTCCCCGCTCCAATTAAAACGTCTGTCCTGTAGGCAAATGTGTGACGAGACACGCCTTGCCCTGTTGTTCACAGAGGTCATTGAGTAATGGCAGCTTCTCCTTAAATGGAGAATTTCCAAAATTAAGTAATGAGCACATCAGCAGAAATCAGAGCAGAAAGCTGCAGTGGCTGCAGTGGCTGCAGAAGTTGCAGTGGCTGCAGCTCAGCCTCATGCTAAGAGTCCAACAGAATTTCTTGAGTTCTTTGCCTATTATAAATTGAAAAAAAAATGCCGAGTGTGATGGTGCAGGCCTATAATCCCAGCCTTGGGAAGTAGAGCCAGGAGAATCGTAAGTTCAAATCCAGTCTGGGCTACATAGTAAGCCCCGTTCTCAAAAACAAACAAAAAACTAGGGTGGTGTGGAGAAGGAAGGGGAAAGAAATGAGTTGAGTTTCTGAATGAAATGTGGTACAGAGGGGGGGAACATGAGGCATAAAGACAAACGGGCACTGGGTTCTAGTTCTGTTGACTGTTAGTCGTGCTTCCATGGGTGAGACACGAACCAGCTGCCCAGCCGAAGCACCTAAGCCAGCATCCTGACTGAATAGGCAGTTCCTTTACTACTGTGTGGGCCTGGCCTATGGGAGAAATCTTTGCTGCCAGTCCCCTAGGCCACCTTCCCAGGATGGCTGGGAAGATTCTCATGCAGGGGACATGTGTTGTATCTTTCTCTCAACACAGGCTGGAGCAGAGTCAACGGGATCCGGTCCGGACTCCTACCACTGGTGCCTGTGGCTCTCAGGAGACGTCAGTGTGGATAGACATCTCGGCCAGCAGCTGCCCAAGGGTAAGAGGGAAGGACGCAGGGAGAGCTCTGCAGTGGGAATGGGCTGAGGTACGGAGATGGGCAGTGTTATTGGTGTTCAGCCACTGAGGAAACTTTCTCCCGGGCTGCCCCTCTGCTGTGAGGATGGGATCAGTTGACTGAGATGCAGAATTACTGGTGAAGAGAAAGAGCCTTCAGGTGGAGCTGACTTCCTTGTTTTATTGTTGTTGTTTTGTTTGTTTCAGACCCCGAGTGGCGCTGGATGGAAGCGGGTTCTGCGTTCACCCTGCCATTCCCAGTCCCGAGAGCCACTACTGGCAACCATATACTTCCTGACGGTTCATGTCCTCCTCATCCTGTGTTTCACAGGTCATATATAAAGCTCTCCTTCAACCACAGCTCTCAGAACTTGTCATTCCTTCATCTCTAATGTCAGAATTGTTTTTAGAACAGCCTTCCCACCTCCAACCCTTCCGTATCTCCTTGGAAAGTTCCCATTACAACAGAGGTGGCTGTGAGGACAGGTTAGAAGGCAAGGCCTGGTGCATCCTGTTTTCTGGATGTCCCTCCATTGGGGTGGTGGATCCTGAAGCCACTCGGGAGCCGGAGCATCACAACTTCTAGCCTCAAGAACCCTGAGCTATGGCTCGTGGTTGTGAGTTATTCTGTCTTCAATGCCATTGTCACCCGGCTCTGCGAACAGGGCTCAGGCAATGGGAAGAGAAGACAAAACACCTGATCCAGACCTGAGAGCGGTGGTCACGAGTGATACCACTGTGCCCGTGTCCCCCATTGCTAGCCGCCGGCTTTTTCATTGCCGACATCATGTCTTCCCTTCTGTGCTCATCACCTGAAGAGAAAGGACTGATGGGCTCACCAATCAGCTCTATGTTCTATAGTGATTCCATTTTAGTCACAACCTCCCAAGGACTTTCCTGAACTATTGTAAAATAATGTGTTATTTTCGGAATGAAGATTTGTGTGAGGCTGTCTGTCGGCACAGTTGTTACGTACCTGTGTCTGCACTCTGGAGAGTGGAGGAGGGATGGTTCCCGGAACAATAAAGTCCTGAAAATCCTTCCTTCTCACTGACCAGCCTCAGAAGACTGTGAGCATCCTTCTAGCCTCAACTGCTTGAGCCAAAGGAGACAAGGTGGGGGGAAGAAATCCATCCCGAGACTGAGTTAAAGGAGCAGAGTTGCCGGCGTGAAGTCCCCGAAGCCTTGTGTATTGTTCTGAGAGCGTACTGGAAAATGTTAGGCACTTGCCTATAACTCCAGCACTCAGAAGGCTGAGACAGGAGATCATAAGTCCGGGGTCAGTCTTGTTCGTATAGTTAAGTTCAAGACAGCCTGTGCTACATAGCGAGACTCTGTCTCGGGAGAAAACAGCACAACAGCAAAGTCTGTTTCCTAGGACACGCAGTGCAGGAGTTTCGTAGCTCATGCAGGTCAGGTGGGTATAATTACGTTTTTGTATGAAGGTGCTGCTTGGAAAAAGCTGGCTGGCTATTTCATTGTATAGTGGATTTCGAGCCCGATCCCTTTGGTTTCAAACCTATTCCTGCATGTTACACTCCACTCAAGCGACGGATGTGGGATATCTGTAAAGGGGAAATGAGTTTTCTCAGTGTCATCTCTAAAGTCCTATGGTTTCTCCAGAGAACTGCATTGCCATATGATGTGTTCTAATGTCTGCTCTGATACTTCTAATTCTGCTGTTGGGTTAGAATTCCAGGTTAGCTAGAAGATTTCCCCTGTCTACATTATCTCTACTTTAAAACAGCCTTAACAGAACAAATAAAATGTCCCAAGTCTAGCATCCATTCGGAAGTGACCTTAGAAGCTTTCTGTTCTTCTGTAGAAACGCTCTGTTCTCCTGCAGAAACTCTCTGTTCTTCTGTAGAAACTCTCTGTTCTTCTGTAGAAACACTCTGTTCTCCTGCAGAAACTCTCTGTTCTTCTGTAGAAACTCTCTGTTCTCCTGCAGAAACGCTCTGTTCTACTGTAGAAATGCTCTCTTCAATCCAAGACTAGAGAAACCAGTCTGGGACCCTTTCTGAGTTTATTATCTCTAGGGCAATCAGGTCACAATTCCACAGCCCACCAAGGTCAGAAGAGCCTGAGTCAGATTCCATAACAAATTCTTAGGATTATCTTGGGACTTCTTTGCAGCCTCTTTGTCACTGAGGGCCCCAGGCTGCCAGAGGAGTCCCTCTAGGGAATTTTTTTGTAAAGCAGCCACAGTAAAGGCCTCCAAACTCTCAGTGGCCTTCCCCTCAGAAAGGGTCTGTTTCATTGGCCCAAACAAGTCACCTGAGCATGTCTGACTTGAGGATAGAAGGGAGGGGCCACAGATCTTTTTTCTTCCTTTCAAATAAAATTTATATATTAAGACATTGCTACTAACTTTAAGCATGGATCCCACAAGTCATTATCCATATATCATCACACACTGGGAAATTTCTGGGAAGATGGACTGAGGTGGGTTCAACTGGATTTCAGAAAAACATCTTTTGAAATCTGAGTAATGGGGCAACCTGTACAACATGGCCTTGCCTCGCTCATTCTCCAAGGCAAAGTATCCACCTCTGGGAGAAAAATCCATGGTTTGAACATGAGAAATAGCACTCCTTTTAAAAACCGGAAAGTTAGAAAATGCTGTACAGGAAGGAAGATGAACCAATCTGACAGCTTCTTTCATTTTTCTTGAAGTTTTCTGTAGTGGGGTTGAAGGTCAAGGAAGTGATTCCCATGACCTGGTTTATTATGGCCTTTATTGGCTTTGGGTTGGTTTGTTGAAGGCAAGACTCTTGACTATGTTTTCCACTCCACTCTCAGAGCCACAAGCCACATACAGCCCACTCTGATGCAGCAATGATAATCCATTGAAACTGCCTTCATCAAGGAATCTGTTAACGCACTTCCTCGAATTCACATCCCACACATAAACTCTCCATTCCCAGGAGTACATACCCTCTTACTATCAGAAGAGAATGTGGATGCTGCCATTCTCCCATTGATCTTCATGCTACCGATTAATTCTTTAGTCTTTATTGACAGCAAATGGGAAAACCCAGCAGTGCCGCTTCTGAGCAGGAATTGGAGAGACTTCAGATCGCTTCACTATTCTCTCTTTCAAACCTCTCACTTGATGTACAGGAACTAACTTTCCAGCTAGCATATCATTGACATAAAGGACTTTGCTGTGCACACTTGTGGCTAAAAGCTCCTCTCCATTAGCACTGAAACAAGCCTTAAAGATTGGAAACTTTCCCAAATAGATGCTCTGGATTTTCGGGTTTGTTTTGCCATCTCCCTGACATAGTAAGATAGCATTGTCTACTCCAGAGAGCATCACCACCTGTGCGCCAGGATGGAGCCTCACTGATGAGATCTGAGCGGTGGTAGTCCGTTCAGCACTGGCAGGACGGCAGTTCTTCATCTTCAGAATTCCTCCAGGAAGAGAAGTGGATGCGGATATGAAATTCCCAGCCCTTTGCAACAAATCATCTTCATCCTCTTTACTTTCCTCATCTGCAGATTTTCTCCGCTTGTGCCCAATCAGGTACTCCTCCCGTGGCATGCAGGAATAGCTCTCTAAGTCTCTTTTGAAGCTTTTGAGAGTTTACTTTCGCTGGTATTTTTCATTATATCTCTCCGAAACCAATTGTTCATCATGTCAACTATTTCCTCATCTTCATATCTTCATCCACCCAAACTGGCTTCTTCTGAGGAGGAAGATTATCTTTGCTTCATCTTCCTCTTCAGAGTCATCCGAGCTTCCTTGTCGTTGACCCCGCGAGCTCCACAGCCGCCGCAGCAGTAGCAACAGCGCAACCTCGTAGTCCTTGATGTCCCCTAAGACCAGCTGTTCTTCCTTGAGCACCAGGAGGTTCCGCTGCCAAAGCTGGCTCCGCCGCCGCCGCCGCCACCACCACCACCAAGGCGGCGGGGACCGCACTAGGGGCTGCCCTCTGCTGCCAGGCCTGCGGTGCCCGTTGGGAGGAACCGGCGGCTTTGGGGGAGCGTGCCACAGCTCCTGGATCTGGCTTGCCTCCCACGCTTCTTACTGGCTCTCCGCTCCGATTTCTTCAGGCTCCAGCGTTCTAGCCTCATCCCCAGGTTTGAGGAGAAATGCAGTCGTTGACCAGGAGCACCATTGCGCATGTCAGGGCCACAGAGCTTAACAGCATGGAGTATGTCAGAGTTCACAGCTCCTGCTTCTTGGAGAAATTCATGTGAAGTCAGACTTCTATCAGTGAGCCCAGGCTCCACACAGTTTCCCAACAAGCTAGGAAATTTTCTCCCTCCTCTCTCAGGAGTTATCCTTTTGACATTCTGTGTGAGCCTCATTGTAAGTGCTATAGGGAATGAAGAGGTGTTTTTAAGGCTTACCCTTCAAGATTCGCATACAGATCAATCTCCCAGTAAGCCTCTCTTGATTGCTCCAGCCCACATCAAATGTTGTTTTTGTTTTCCTCCCTCAGATCAGACCTTTACAACAGTGTTGTAGCCCAGGCTACACCTGAGTGCTGGGGTCACAGATGTTTGCTACCACACCCCCCTGGCTTGGTCTGAATTCTTTTACTATCGTAGATGCAACTGTCCTAGGCAGGACACAGAGTGGTCCTACAGCATTCCTGTAGTCTTACAGTGTCTTAACTGTTAGGGATGTGGCTCGGCGGTCATTGGTCATTTTTATAACGATCCCACGACCTGAAAAAACTTTTCAAAATACTAGACACAGAAACACTTTACCCTTTAAGTACCTAAAGCTTAAGGAACTGACTCAGACTTCAGGAAGTGGCTGTGAGGACAGTGTGGCAGAAAATGACAGAAAACCTGAAAACAGCTGAAGCCGCTGCTCAGTTTCTTGCCCTGAAGCGGCAGCAGCTGGTGGGGGCACCAGGTATGGATTTGAAGAGCTGGAGCCAGGAGCTCAAACAAGCAGTGGTAAAAGTGGGTACTCAGAGCTCCGGGAGACTTGGGGAGCATAGAAAAGTGTGGAAGAGAAATCCACATAGCACTTTGTTCTTGTTGAGGGAAGAACTTGCTAATTGGAGCTGAACTTTGAAGGCCATCAGGTCTGCCAGCAGTGGTTGACAATGAGCATGGGAAGACAGGAACAAGGAAATGGCCTGCACTCAGGGACGTGATTGGTTGGCCACCTAGGACTGCGGGCCCAGCTGAGTATGCCCTGGCTTTTATTGATGATCTACACATCCCACTCTAAGGGCAGGCTGGCCCTGGGCACTAAGCTAAAGGAGTCCCACAGAAGATGAAGACTTTGGTATGGTCTATCAGGGACACAAAATTCACATGGGGAATGTAAGGGGACAGGAATTAACCCAAGTGAACACTGGTGCTGAGCCAAGTACTCCCAAAAGACTACAATACTATTTTGTTTCAATTTGTACTGTATTGAAGTTCAAAAATTTAAAAAAGCAGAGCAATTTTTATGATAAAATTGTTCCTGTTAATTGAAAATATAATTTGAGGGGGCTGGAGAGATGGCTCAGAGGTTAAGAGTACTGACTGCTTTTCCAGAGGCCCTGAGTTCAATTCCCAGCAACCACATGGTGGCTCACAACCATCTGTAATGAGATCTGATGCCCTCTTCTGGTGTGCAGGAAAACATGTTGTATATAACCAATAAATAAACCTTTTTTAAAAAAAAAAAGAAAATATAATTTGATGGAACACAAACACAAAAATATCAAAATGAACATGTTTTCTCCCCTGCTTAAAACTGTAGCAGCTACCTAGTTATTTTGGAACACTATTGTGTGTAAAATGATTGACTTTATAGTTCCCAGAGGATATTAAAAAGCTAGGCTAAGGTTTAGTCATCATACTTGGCTATTTACTATTAACATGATGTACTAAAAATAGAGCCCTTTGAGAAGACGACTAGACATTATGTATAAATGTAACATCGATAGGCTAATGAAGGTGATTGAATCTGCTGGTGGGAATGCAAGCTGGAACAACCCCTTTAGATGTCAGTGTGGCGATTTCTCAGAAAATTAGAAAACAACCTTCCTCAAGACCCAGTAATACCACTTTTGGGTATATATCCAAAGAATGCTCGATCGTACTACAAGAACATGTGCTCAACTATATTCATGGCAGCTTTGTTTGTTATAGCCAGAACCTGGAAACAACCTAAATGCCTCTTGATTGAAGAATCGATAAGGAAAATGTGGTGCATTTACACAATGGAGTACTACTCAGCAGAAAAAAAAGACAGCTTGAATTTGGCAGGAAAATGGATGGAGCTAGAAAACATTATTTTGAGTGAGGTAACCCAGACACAGAAAGACAATTATCACATGTACTCATTCATAGGTGGTTTTTTTTTAAGGTTTATTTATTATGTATACAACATTCCTTCCATGTATGCTTGCATACCAGAAGAGGGCACCAGATCTCATTATAGATGACTGTGAGCCACCATGTGGTTGCTGGGAATTGAACTCAAGACCTCTGGAAGAGCAGTCAGTGCTCTTAACCTCTGAGCTATCTCTCCAGCCTCCTCATAGGTGGTTTTTAAACATAAAGAAAGCCAGCCTACAAACCACAATCCCAGAGAACTTAGACAACAATGTGGACATTAAGAGAGACTTGCATAGATCTAATCTACATGGGAAGTAGAAAGTAGAAGTCAAGATCTCCTGAGTAAATTGGGAGCATGGGGACCTTGGGGAAGGATTGAAGGGAGAAGAGGAGATGCAGGGAGGGGAGCAGGAAAAAATGTAGAGCTCTACAAATATCAATAAAATAAAAAAAGAATATATATGTCTATATATGTTTATATAAATAATGTTTGAGTTTTCCACAATGAATTTTCTTTCAGTAATCTTTGAAGTTTCCAGGAAGAAGAGGGGCCCCACAACAACTCCACCTGGTTGATATGACATCATGATGCTGATAGTGCTACTATAAGGCCTGTTTTGGGTACCAGCTGCTCAAGATGGTTCCTACTTGGTTAGCTGAAATGGTGCACTTTTTTTTACAATGTTCTGGCCAGACCTCCAAATAGGAACCTCAGAAAAACCCTACCAAATGCTCAGAGACTATTTGCAATTTATCAGACAGTAATCTTGGAACTTAGCCATTATTTTACTTTCACAGGATCCCAAAGAAAAAAACATCACCCCCATGACAGCTGGAAGTAATTCTAGAAGACGATGTCCCATTTCCCAACAAAGTTTGTCCTTAGGGTTAGGGACATCATTTAGGGGTTGATTATAATTGGTATAGGGTTGGGGAAATTTATTATTTATTTAAAGGTTTATTTATTTATTATGTATACAATGTTCTGCCTGCAGGCCAGAAGAGGGCACCAGGTCTTATTACAGATGGTTATGAGCCACCATACTGTTGCTGGGAATGGAACTCAGAACCTTGGGAAGAAAGAGCAGTGCTCTTAACTGTGAGCCATCTCTCCAGCCCAGGGGTGGGAGAATTTTATAGGCTCAGGGATCTCTTTGAAAAAAAAGGTGGGGGGGAATTGGATGGGATAATAGATTAGTGTGAGCTTACACCACTAATAATAGTAAGAGTGAATACTTGTGAGTTATTATTTATAGGCAATTACATTGGTATAGATTCTTGTATATTGATGCAAAGTTAAATTATATTGAATATTGCATGCATGCATGCTTCTACTTCTGCTTAAAACATTTTTTATATATTGATATATATTTATCATGTTACTATGTACATTTCTAGCTCTGGCCAAGATACTTATATAATGTTTACATTCTGAGGTCACTGTCCTTACTTGTTGCACAGTTGTTTATTATATAATATTCTAATATGAAGTTTTAGTCTTTAAGTTATATAGGTATTAAGAATTATGGATTAATAGTCATCTATGTTTGTCATGCTTATAGTTAGACTAATAAAGTTCTTTAGATACATAGAGATTGTATTCTACATAGACAAGTAATCTTCAACCACTTCAAAGAGCTGTAGAATATGTCATTTTAATAACTTAGGGTTCTGTTGAAGTGAGACACGATTGCTTCTGGCAGCACCAATCTATTTCCATTTCCAAGAGAATGTTGAGCACTGAAGACACTCCACTTGGAGCTTCTTCTTGGCAAAACTGACCTTTGGGCAAAGAACTGTCCATGCGTCAACCACTGACAAGGTACATAGTATTTGGAAATGGATAAGCAGGACTGTCAAGGGTAAGGCAGTTTTGAAAACTTTCCTCCCTCTGAAAATGATCTTTCGCTGGGCAGTGGTGGCACATGCCTTTAATTCCAGCACTCGGGAGGCAGAGGCAGGTGGATCTCTGTGAGTTCAAGGCCAGCCTGGATAACAAGAGCTAGTTCCAGGACAGGCTCCAAAGCTACAGAGAAACTCTGTCTTGAAAAACAAAACAAAACAAAAAAAGAAAGAGTCTGTCAGTTACTCTAGGCCTTAGCCAAAGTTGACTGCTTCAACATTGCAAATGAGACTTTGGGTGATTGCCCAGGTAGCCAGTTGTCTCTGTCATTTGTTGCACATTTTGGAAGTTGCTTGATTGCACTTCCTCCTTACTCAAGTAATCTATTTCCCTTCTCGGATCTTCCATGAGATTGACGACTAGATAGTTGTAGTTACTTTCCTCTTATCACTTGGCCAAGTTATTTATTATACAAGATTTAAACTAGTTAGGATAGGATATTTATTGAATATATTTGTTCTTATCGTATACAATTTTGTATTGGGTTTAGAACTCTCTTATTTAAACAAAAGGGGGTGGTGCTGTAGGAAGTCCTACAGCCAGTAGTTACCCACCCACCAGGGCATGGCCTCTTATACTATCTATGCTGATGTAGAACATGCATCTGGCCTCTCTTTCCCGGCTGCGGGATTTGGTTTTGTTTGGATTTGTTTTATCTTAATTTCCTTTTTGGACTGGTGAAATTGCTCAGCAGGGAAAGACACCCTCTGCCAAGAGTTAAATCCCCTGAGCCCAGCCTGGTGATGGTGGCACACGCCTTTAATCCCAGCACTAGGGAGGCAGAGGCAAGTGGATCTCGGTGAGTTTGAGGCCAGCCTGGTCTACAGAGCTAGTTCCAGGACAGCAACAGCCAGGGCTACACAGAGAAACCCTGTCTTGGAAAAAGAAACCCTATATATTTGGAGATTTACTAGGTTGTCTTACGAGATGCAGTCCGTGTAGTCCAGTCTCACACTGGGGAGGCTGGGAATCTGGTAGTTGCTCCGTCCACCCACAAGGATGGATATCTCCAAAGTCCTAGTCTGGCCCTGAAAGGCCTGGAGGAGTCCTACAGAGCCACTTTTCTTCAGTCTACATTAGAAACCAGAATAATCTTGTTCTAACAGTGTCCCCAGAAACAGGATAGATGAACTTACCAGCAAAGTGAAGGCAAGCTGGTAAAAAACAAAGCTTCCTTCTTTCATGTCCTTTCACCTGGGCTGCCACCAGGCATAGCCAACTTTAGGACGGGTCTTCCTGCTTCAGATAATCTACCAACAAAATCTCTCATAGGAATACTCAGTGACTTATGTTACTTGATTCCAGATGCATTCAAATTGACAACCAAGATTAGCCATGGCAGTGAGTGAGATTAATTAAAGGACATCTTAAAACTCACATGTTGTTCCCTAAAGGTAACTTTAAATTGTAAAGACAAGGCACAAAGTAACTTGCTCTTTTATTTTCTAGGTCAAAGGGAAAATCACCAAATCTGTGCTACCTAACATAACCTGGGCTTTTTTGAGTGCCGAGCATTACTGTTAGAGATACCCATCTGCTTTGTTATGCCTCCCAATGGCTCCTTCAATACAATATTCCTTTGGAAAATGTAAAGAAAGTCCCAAAGTCATAGTTGGAGTAAATGTATTATACAGAACATGGAAGGGTCCAGAGAGATATCTCAGGAAAGTGCTTACTATGTAAGCATGAGGATCTGAATTCCAATCGCTGGTACCCACATAGAAAGCTGAGAAATATGGTACATTGTATAATTTTAGTGCTGGGGAGGCAGAGGCAGGAAGATCCCTGGAGCTTCAAGGCACAGCCAGCCAAGCCAAACCAATGAGCTCCAGGTTTCCTGAGAGACACTGTCAAAAACTAAGGTAGGCAGCCAGGTATGATGGCACACACCTTTAATCCCAGCACTCAGAGGGCAGAGGCAGACAGATCTCTGTGAGTTGAGGACAGCTTTGTCTACATAGTGAGTTCCAGGACAGCCAGGAGTAAAGAGACCCTATTCCAAAAAAACCTAAATAATAAATAAATAGGGTAGTGCTGGGTGTGGTGGCACGTGCCTTTAATCACAGCACTCAGGAGTCAGAGGAAGGTAGATTTCTAAATTCTAGGCCATCCTGATCTACAAAGCAAGTTCCAAGACTGCCAGGGGCACACACACACAAGCCTTGTCTTTAAAAAAAAAACTATAAATAACTAAAATTGAAAAAAATGAAATTTATGCCCTGGCAATGCTGAAGCATGCATGGGCAGTTGTATATGGTGGTTCTGTTAAACTTGTCCATACTGGGTTTCATGGTCTAAGCTGATTAGGATGACTGACCAGGTCTCTTCCTCAAGAGGGCACCAGATCTCATTACAGAGGGTTGTGAATCACCAAGTGGTTGCTGGGACTTGAACTCAGGACCTTTGGAGGAGCAGGCAGTGCTCTTAACCACTGAGTCATCTCTCCAGCCCCCATAAACAAACAATCAAACAAATAAACAAGGTGGGGGACAAGGCACAATGTGGGCCCCGGCCCCCTCTCAGGAGACAGAGGCAGGTCCATCTCTCTTAAGTTTGAGGCCAGCCTAGTCAACATATTGCATTCCAGGCCAGCCAGGGCTACACAGTGAGATTCTCAAATAGATGATAGACAGATAGGCCTATAGGCATATAGGTAATAAATCAGATGGGGAACCATAAAAGAAGCCATTCAATATCAATGTCTGGCTTCTATATGCGTGTATATCTTTACACACATGCACACATATGTGCAAACATGCACATTCATCCACTATACACACACACACACACACACACACACACACAATGTAGGGTAACACGAGGGGGCCGGCTTGTTGGGGTTTCCGTCCCACCTGGTACCCCACAACCAGCATGCCCCAAGGAAAATCACACACAGGACTCCATAAGGTTATAAACTGATTGGCCCATTAGGTCAGGCTTCTTGTTAACTCTTATAACTTATGTTATCCCATTATCCTTATCTATGTTAGCCACACAGCTCAGTACCTTTTTCAGCTGGGCAGGTTACATGCTGCCTCTTCGGTGGTCTGCACAGGAGTGGCAGAGGGACCTTCCTCCTCCGTAGCCTTATTCTATTCTCATTTTGCCCTGCCTCCACTTCCTGTCTGGTTGACCCACCTAGACTTCCTGCCTGGCCAATCAGCGTTTTATTAAAATACATGATTGACAGAATACAGACAATTCTCCTACACCAATGTAGAATTTTAAAAATTGAGATAATTGAACCATGTCTAGGAAATGGGCCATATAAGGCCAACTTTCTTTCTTTTTCTTTTTTTAATTTATTATGTATATAGTGTTCTGGGCACCAGATCTCATTATAGATGGGTGTGAGCCATCATGTGGTTGCTGGGAATTGAACTCAGGACCTCTGGAAGAGCAGCCAGTTCTCTTAACCTCTGAGCCATCTCTCCAGTCCAAGGCCAACTTTCAAAGTTGTGTTATGGAGTTCAACAAATTGATGCATGTAAGACTACAACATGCCAGGTACCCAACAATAACACAGCACCAGGTCTGGATGAGATCAGTCATCTGGCCTGGGTGGTGAACACCAGAGCATCAAGTGAATGAAACATTTGTCTCATAATTATCTGAGACTGTAAGACTGATACTGACAAGGTCCACTGGGCTAAATGATCTTCCTATAAGGTTGCCCTTATTCCCCGAGTCTATGTGAAGAGCTGCCAAAGAATTTGGGGGGCTTCTTTCCACGTTTGAGAAAAGGGTCCAGAACTGCTCGAAGCCTTTTCAAATGGGATGTGATTTTTCTCACTGACAAGACGTGTGAAGTACCACCACCTTGTGGGACTTTCCTGCAGTTTCCTTCCCTGGAATTCTCACAGATGGAGTTTAAAATGTTCCTTCTATTGCCACAGGCTGTCACCGGTGTTGACAGAAAGTAAAACTTCGGGCTAACAAAGACGACACAGTTACTGTCTGATCCAGAGGACAGTCACATCCACACAGAAGTGGGGAGGCCTAGGTGCCTACGGCTAAACGCTCAAAGTGGAAACCCACCCTGAAAGCCCATAGCCCCACTCAGAAATGCTGCTCATTTAGGACATAGTCTCGGCAGAAACTCCTCAGTAAACTCTTTTCGGAAAAACAACTGCCTGAATAAGAATTTTTTGTTAAATATCTATAAATTCTTCAGCTAACCCTCTCAAGAGGTGAAGCCCAATTCACCTTCCCTTTGACTGCAAATTGAACCTAATGGATGTAAAATACCTCTGGTCCCAAGCATTTTGGAAAGAACATACTTAACCTAAAGCTTCAAAGTGAAGGAGATGCACTTGGTAGTAAGCCCTGTAGTAAGGAGATTGGTTCTCAAGCGCAGGCCTCAGAAGGGAACAGACACCCTACAGCATGGAACCAGGCCTGAAGGAGGCCCAGAGCTCAGAGGCGCTATGCATCTGGCTGCCACCAGCACATCTAAGAGGACAGACTGGCTGCATAAGCCACGTTACAGTAGAGCTAATGGCCCAAGACACAACCTTCAAACCTGACTGAGCACAAAGACCTGACATATCACTGTCTGTCCCTAGCAATAAATTGTGAAAAGTGCCATTTTTTTAAGAGCCAAGTAAAAGAAATTATTTTTTTTCAAAATAGAATGGATTCTTAACATGGCTGTTTAAAGTAGAAAGGATGAAGATACTAACAATTACAAATTTACCATCTGAATGGATTTTCCAGTCCCTATCACTTAATCAGTGAAAGTAAATATTTATCTACTGCCATTGGAAGCTGAATGGTATTGGTAACTGTTTCACCATGAGAAACTTAATTATATTCATTTAGAGACTATGTGTTTACACACGTACGTGAATTACTGAAGTAATTTTAAAACGAGTTTAGGAGGATGTGTAAAAATGATGTTAGCAAATTCTCTCATAAAATGTTCTTTTATTAGCAAATGAACCAAAAAGTGAACTGGAAAGACGGCTCAGTGATGGAGCACTCACCTAGCATCCTTGAGGCCCTGAGTTCAATCACCAAAACCACAAAAAGCCAAAAGAAAAACTATTATAAAGATCTTGCACATTTTGTTAAAGCACTCAGTAATTTAACAAAATTAACCGGGCGTGGCGGTGCACACCTTTAATCCCAGCATTGGGAGGAAGATGCAGGGGGACTTCTGTGATTTCCAGTCCAACTTGGTCTATAAAGTGAGTTCTAGAACAGTCAGGGCTGTTACACAGAAGCCCTGCCTTGAAAAACCAAATTAAATAAATTAAATTAAATTAAAAAAAACAACAACAACAAAAAAAAAAACCCCAGACCTTTCTTACAAATGTGCCTCATAGTCATGAGACTTTTCACAATCCCCCAAAGAGTTGTAGTAGAGCTCAGTCGGTGAGTGAGTACATTCGGGGCCTGCACTGATGGCTTAGGACTGGGAGATAGCCCAGAGGATCAGAAGTTCAAAGATCATTCTCTGTTACAGAGCCGACTGGAAGTCAGTCCTGGAAAGAAGAGAGATAAAGAGGGAAGGAGGTACAGAGAAACCCTGTCTCAAGAGAAAAAAAAAAAAGGAAGGAAGGAGGAAGGGAGAAGAAGGGGGGGAAGGGGGACGGAAAGAAAAGAGGGAGAAATAAGAAAAGGAAAGAGTGATGAGAGTGATGAGAGGTGAAGAAGAGGAAGGGGCCGAAAGAAAAGAAAATAGTGAACAGGAAGGAGAAATTCCCTTAGCATTATTATTTTTAATTCATTAAGGCACAGACTATTTAATAGATAACTATGTTTGGGCCTTATAATTCTAGCATTATTTAAAGTAATTTTTTTTAATCTAAAGAAAAAGTAATTTTAAATTAGCCGCTTCGGTGTGCCTATAAGCAGCCCTGGAGAAGAGCAAAGCTATGGGGCCTACCCGGCGATGAGCAACACGTGGCTCCGAGCAGCGCCGGGTTCAATGAAGCAGCGCAGGGAACAGACCTAGGAAGGAGTAAACCGCCCTTCCTGTCTACGCTACTGCTCGCACCATCACTTTTTGAGCAATAAAAGAGGAAGAGGTAGGTGGAGAGGAGCCGCCATTTCTGCAGCGTCTGTGACGGAAGCCCAGGCGACAGGCGGGGACACGGAGTGTCTGTCACCAGAGGCCGCAGGCCAGCGGAAAACCTGCGACGCTCGTCAGGGAGCCTCTCCTCCGCTCATTGAGTTCCGCCGCTCGGGCCACGGGGGACAAAAGCACGAGAGATGGACAAGGGCGGCCCCCAGAGCACTCTATGGCCTCAGGGCGCCATGCGTACCGGATCACCGCACCGGCTCGCTCGCGCAGCCGCAGAGGCTCGGCTGGGCCGGCCCGCTCGCGCCCGCTCCAGTCCAGCCCGCCCGACGGGCGATACCACCCCCGCGGACCCCTCCGGAGGCAGAAAAATGGTTCCGTCCCCAGCCTCTGATTGGCCAGGCGGGAGAAGGCGTGGCCTCCGCAGTCTGGTTCCGCGCTCCAGAGCGCGCAAGCCGCATTGCGAGCTGGGCACGGAGCAGGCGCCATGGTGAGGAGTGGTTCTGGGTTTTTAGCGACGTGAAGGCCTGGGTGCGGGTCTAGGTGTGCTGCTTTTGGGTTCGGGTCGGAGTCTGGGCCGGGACCTGCTCAAGGAGCGGCCCAGCGGACCCGGAGATTTGACTGATGGCCCGCGCGCCGGCTCCCGTTTCAGGTTCTGCTGCACGTGCTGTTCGAGCATGCGGTCGGCTACGCGCTGTTGGCGCTGAAGGAAGTGGAGGAAATCAGCCTGCTGCTGCCGCAGGTGGGTGGGATCGGTGGGCTTACGGTGCTGCATTGCAGCCCCTAAGGCCGCCGAACCCCATCATGCACCGCGTGTTCCCACGTGGCCGACCGCACCGGCGCGGCGGGGGGGGGCGAGTGAAAGCCTTGGAACGAGATCTTTAATTAATGCGCATCCACGTAATCTCCTTAGAGATTGGAGCTAAACTTCTCAGATTCCATTTCCTGAGAATTAAAGTAGAATCGGGATGTGGGGCTTATCACCAGTGTTTCAATTACTATTACAGCTGGTGTTCCTGGTTTACTGCGCTTAGAGGCCAAATTAAAAGAAAACCCATTCATCCTTCTCTCCACAGGTAGAGGAGTGTGTACTTAACCTTGGCAAATTTCACAATGTCGTTCGTTTGGTGGCCTTTTGTCCGTTTTCTTCATCCCAGGTTGCCTTGGAAAATGCCAATGCCGTGTCTGAGGGTGAGTTAAATCCCTGAGCGCCATGTGATCCCTGATTGTGTTCTTCGATGATTTTGTTCAAAGCATGATATGTACTAGGCATTGAGACTTACAAAATAACACACCTTAAAAAATCTGACTTCACCGAGTTGGATGCTTCCCAGTCGTGCTGCTGTGGTAAAGCCAGGCTTTGCAATGATGACTTGAGAATCTGTCAATCCACTGAGTATTCACTGATGTCTCCATGTTTCTGAGCAATGCCTGGAGGGGGGTTGGATGCTCCTGCATGATCCGATGTGGAGGCCAGGTCCTCTTTTACAGGTAAAGTGTTCTTCAGCGTGTTAGTGGGAGCTGTGTTCTTTGTTCCAAGGTGTTGTTCATGAGGACCTCCGCCTGCTTCTGGAAACATACCTGCCATCTAAAAAGAAGAAAGTACTGCTGGGGGTTGGAGACCCCAAGATTGGTGCTGCAATACAGGAAGAATTGGGATATAACTGCCAGACTGGGGGTGTGATAGCTGAGGTCCTTCGAGGTAAGATAACCCTACTTACTGTAAAGATTTTTATATGTAGGAGTGTTTGCATGTATTGTGGGTGCAATACCCATAGAGGCCAGTAGAGGGGACTAGAGATAGATGGTTATCAACTGTAAGTGGCCACGTGGATTCTAGAAGAGACTTTCTTATGCACAGCCCTACCTTCCTTTCAGGAGTTCGTCTGCACTTCCATAATCTGGTAAAGGGTCTGACAGACCTGTCTGCTTGTAAAGCCCAGCTAGGGCTGGGGCACAGCTATTCTCGTGCCAAAGTAAAATTTAATGTGAATCGGGTGGACAACATGATCATCCAGTCCATAAGTCTTCTGGACCAACTGGATAAAGATATCAATACCTTCTCGATGCGTGTCAGGTAAGATGCAGTGCAGAGGCTACCAAACCCTGGGTGGTTCTTTGGCCTGAAGTTTAGCTATTACAAACTTAACCAGGTCAAGCAGGGCAGATACTTTGTATGGGTAGAATAATGGACTGAAGCCAGGCCTCCTTGTGCTTACCACAGGCTGTGTTCTTACACTGGCTGTATAGAAAGAGGAGGCATAATAAAGCCACCCCATGTACACCTCAGCCCAGGCCACTGTGCCTGGTCTGTATTGTGAATGGGGAGACACGGATTTGAGAGAGTCTGGGATCTGATTTGTTTGAGGTTTGGCAAACTGGGTCAAGGAATGATTGTTCCTCTGCAGGGAGTGGTATGGGTACCATTTTCCAGAGCTGGTGAAGATCATCAATGACAATGCCACATACTGTCGCCTGGCTCAGTTCATTGGGAACCGCAGGGAGCTGAATGAGGAAAAGCTGGAGAAACTGGAAGAGTTGACGATGGATGGGGCCAAGGCTAAGGCCATTTTGGATGCCTCTCGGTCCTCCATGGGTCAGTGCAGAGCCCGGCCACCTGCGTAAGGTACGAGACTCCTTGAGTATGTGGTCCCCCTGTTCACACTAGGTGTTTCCTAGGCATGGACATATCTGCTATCGACTTGATAAACATCGAGAGCTTCTCCAGTCGTGTGGTGTCTTTGTCAGAGTATCGCCAGAGCCTACACACTTACCTTCGCTCCAAGATGAGCCAAGTAGCCCCCAGCCTGTCAGCCTTAATTGGGGAAGCGGTGCGTCATGGGGAACACAAATGGGGGAATAAAAGTGTTAACATCTGTACCGCTATACTTCTGGCTACCATGTTGTCCCTAGTTGTTGCATGGTGGGGAGGAGAATAGGGTGTGAAACCACAGGTCAGTTCCCCCTTACTCACCTTGCTTCTTCCTTGGATCTTTCTCCAGGTAGGTGCACGTCTCATTGCTCATGCTGGCAGCCTCACCAACCTGGCCAAGTACCCAGCATCCACAGTACAGATCCTTGGGGCTGAAAAGGCCCTGTTCAGGTACCAGTGAGGGCGCCTGCCCATGTCAGGTGCCGCTTCTGGTGCCCACTGCTTTGTTTGGGGATTACAATGATGGCTGACCAGGACTCCCTGACCTATACAGGCCTCTGCTATGGGGGTGATGGCCAGTCCTGGTGTCTGAGTGATTCCCAGGGCCCAGCAAAAAGGGACCAAGTTTCCAGGTCAGCGACATTGGATGCCTTCCCTCTCTGCCTTTGGGAACTGGGTTGGCATGTGTCGAGGTAGAAAGTCCAGCCAAGCCTGGTGTGAGAGTGTGGGGAGAGAGGGAACTTGGACAGTTGGGCCAGGTCTTCTGACCCTAAACTGTTGACTGAATATTCTAACAGAGCCCTGAAGACAAGAGGTAATACACCAAAATATGGACTCATTTTCCATTCTACCTTCATTGGTCGAGCAGCTGCAAAGAACAAAGGCCGCATCTCCCGATATCTAGCGAACAAGTGCAGTATTGCATCAAGAATTGACTGCTTCTCTGGTATGGGTAGAGAAGTTGACATTTGAGGGGGAAGGGTTTACGGGAAGGGGGGAGTGAACCCAGCTTCTACAATGATGGTAATATTTTTCGTCAACAGAGATCACCTAGTGAGTGTTGACACTTTGGGTCTGAGAGAAGCTGAGGGTAGAGGGACTGGTGGTTACTTTGTTATTGCAAGGGTATAATGGGCTTTGTTTACACATACACACTCATCTAGAGGTACCCACAAGTGTGTTTGGGGAGAAACTCCGAGAACAAGTTGAGGAGCGGTTGTCTTTCTATGAGACTGGAGAGATTCCACGGAAGAACCTGGATGTCATGAAGGAAGCCATGGTTCAGGTCAGTATGTACTTTGGGAATAACTGAATGCTGTAATTTTGTTGGAAGTGATGAACTGTCTTGGCCTGATTAAGAAATGGAGGCAAGAAAACTGATTTAATGAGCCTGATCCAGCAGAGCTGGAAGTGCTGTGGGAAGCCAGGGGTCTTTCGGGGTTTCAGTGCTTTCCTTTTTGCCAGGCAGAGGAAGCGGCTGCTGAAATTACCAGAAAACTGGAAAAACAGGAGAAGAAACGCTTGAAGAAGGAAAAGAAGCGACTGGCTGCGCTGGCCCAGGCATCTTCTGAAAACAGTAGCACTCCAGAGGAGTGTGAGGTCAGTCCTCTACTCAGGTCCTAGGTTGTGGACTTTCAACAGTAGAACAAAGGACATCAAACCATGGCCTGGAGCTTGGGCTTTTTGGACTAAAACTACCTCTTGATTCTATAGGGAGGAGATAGGTGCTGAGAGAACTTAACTAAGAGCCAAGAATGCTGGTTGTAGTACATGGCCCATTCCACGGGCAGGGCAAGTGTGCTCTGTCCTCAGCTGCCTCCCAGGAGTCCTCAACCAAGGATAGTGTGATTTCCTGCCCTCCCTGTTCTGTTTGGAGGTGATAGTGTCTCATGATAGGGTGTGGAGGCAGGGAGGTCACCAGTCTAGAATTGTCCACCAAGCTATTAGCATTTCCTTTTCAGGGTCCCCTGGGAGCCCTGCATGATGTCTGTTGTGACCAGCATACAGGGGTTTTTCTCTGGGGTTTAAGAGGGTCAATCCACTATATTTTTCTCTACCTGGGAGTAGCTTTGAGACTGGATTACCAAAGTGCCCATGCAACTAAGTCATCAGGAGGTTTGCTCTTCTGCCTAGATTCTAATAGGAACTGCAGCTGTAAACAAATAGAAGCAACATGTTCATTGTCTTATTTTCCCTTCAGGAGACACTCGAAAAACCTAAGAAGAAGAAAAAATTAAAACCCCAGGAGACTCCACAGGAAAATGGAATGGAAGACCCACCTGTCACTTTGTCTAAAAGTAAGAAAAAGAAAGCTTTTCCCAAGGAGGAGTTGGCCAGTGACACTGAAGAGGTGGCTACTAGCAGCTTAAGTCCTCCCAAGAGGAAGAAATCCTCACCTAAGGAGGAGGTGGCCAGTGAACCAGAAGAGGCAGCAAGCCCCATTGTCCCCAAGAAGAAAAGGAAATTTTCTGACGAACCTGAAGCCGCTGCTAGCTCTACAAAGAGTACAAAGAAAAAGAAAAAGTCCCAAAAAGCATCCCAAGAGGATTAAAATGGACATGCTTGGTGGGAGGGGCATACCTTGAAGGTGACAGTTCCTACCCATGATTAACCCCAATAAAAACACAAAAAAGTAGCTTGTATGTTTATTTATTGATTTTTTTTTACATGTACATGTGTAGGATTTATGACAGGGCAGCAATGACAGCTTCAGTGAAGTCGTGACATGTGGCATAACCACCCATGTCTGAGGTTCGAACCTGTAGAAAAAAGCTGTCATCATCCTGTGTTTTTGGACAGTCCCAACACCCACCCTGTACTGGTACCCTTAGTGCCAGCCCCCAGGACAGCCTAGCCTGAGAAAAGCAATTATGGTCTACTGTCTATAGATGGTCTCTTCCCTGGTCCATTGTACTGAAGGGATGTGTAGGTAGCATGGTCCTTTTGAAGTTGGAGGGAGTGAGGGCTCTAGCCCCCATGGGGGTGCAGATGGCCGATGACAGACTTGATGAAGTCAGTTGTGGTGCTGTAGCCGCCCATGTCTCGAGTCCGAACCTACAGCCGCCACCAGCAATAGCCGTGGGGAAGAAAAGAGAGCCCATGAAGAAGATGGGGCAATATGACATGGAGGCCAAGAAAAAAGAATGTAGCAAGAATGGAAGGTGAAGAATGGAACAAGGACCTGCTCACTTCTGAGCAGACAGGCAGTACAGGAGGATGAACAGGAACAGGCACTGGGATGGGGAGATCAAAGGATGAGGTTACCTTGCAGGAGCAGGTAAAGAGACCAGGTGGGAGGAAAGACAGGCAGGACCTACTCCTGCCTGCCTGCTACCTCCACCCCCAGACAAAGCTGCAAGGTCTGCATTCAGATGGCCCCAGAAAGGCTCAATGGATGGTGCAGGAAAAGGAACAGCAGATGGAACTAAGGTAAAGAAGACCAAGAGGATGAAACAGCCAGAAAAGGGAGGTGAGTAACCCTGAAATCACAGCAGGTAGTATGGGGACCTGGAGGGAAAGTGCCCCTCTCAAGTGCCCCAGCAGATGGTGCTGAGCCCTTTAGACCCTTCTGAACTTACCTTGCCAACTTTGATCACCTTCTTTACAGCATCTGCAATCATGTTGGAGTGATACTCAAGGCTGTCAACACAGGAGAATCTCAGAATCCAACCAGAACACCCCACCCAGATTTTCCCACTGTGCTTCCCCTTCCAACACCCACCCTCCACCCCACTTCAGCTTCCCATAACTTACTTGAGATGCCGCAGCATGTTGGAAGCGGACAGCAGCATGGCAGTGGGATTGGCTATATTCCTGCCCACTGCCTGGGCAAAGGGGTGCCGAGCACCCTGTGGAAAAAACAAGCCAGAATCACTGGAAGGAGACAGGCACATGCAGAGGAGAAGGTCTACAAAAGGCATTATAGCACAGGAGGGCAGGCCAAGGTGACTAGGAGGTGTAGGGGGTGGGAGAGGAAGCAGCACTGGGATGGAGGAGGAACACAGCACACCTACCCAAGGTCAGAGAAGGCTGGGTACAGATAACCAGATAATCAACAGAAAATAATTTCTTTTTTTTTTTTTTCTTAGTTTGGGTTTTGGGGACAGGGTCTCACTATGTAGCTCTGGCTATCCTGGAGCTATATTGGCCAGGCTGGTCTTGAACTCAGATATCCACCTGCATCTGCCTCCCAAGTGCTGGGATTAAAGACACGTGCCACCACTATGCCCAGGGGAAAAATAATCATGCTCACCGTCTCAAAAACTGCATACTCTGCACTGTAGCTCTCACCAGGGACCACACCAGCTCCCCCAACAAGGCCAGCAGCCAGATTGTCAATAATGTTTCCGTAAAGATTAGGCATCACAAGTACATCAAACTGGTAAGGATTCTGCACCAGCTAGGGGTAAGATTATGAGAATGAAAAAGAGTTCCAAAAAAAGAGATTTCCACTCCCTGCTCTCACTCTGTGAACTCACCTGCATGCAGCAATTGTCTATGATCATTGTCTCAAATTTGATTTTGGGGTACAGTTCAGCGACTTCCTCACAGCACTGCAAGAACAACCCATCCCCAAGTTTCCTGTTCATGGACCAAAGAGACAAAAATCAGTCGAGAGAGCTAAAGGGATACCTCTCCAGGAACCCAGACACACAAAAAGCCCTGTCTCACATGATGTTGGCCTTATGGACAGCTGTGACCTTGTTCCGCCCTTTCTTGGTGGCATAGTCAAATGCAAACTTTGCAATCCTTTGAGACTTGGTTCGAGTGACAATCTTCAGGCACTCGATGACACCCTTTGCGCTCTAGGCAAGAGAAGTGACTGATGACAAACACTCGGAAAGGCAGGGAAGGGGCCTCTACCTCTTGCCTGCCTCTCTCCGTGCCCCCCCACCCCCTAGTTTCTGCCCTTACCTCATGTTCCAGAGAGCTATATTCCCCTTCTGTCTGCTCTCGAATGATTACCAGGTCTAGATTGTTATGCCGAGTCATGTACCCAGGGAGTGACTTCACATGGACCACATTGGCAAACAAGTCCAACTTACGCCTGAGGGCAAACAGTCATCAGTTCTGTGCTGGTGCCCAGCACCCCCTGACCAAGCCTACCCATCCACCTACCTCAGCTGCATATCATAGGAAGCTAATTCGCCCTTATACTCCATCGGGGTATAGATCTTCCCTGTGGAAACAAAGTGTGGGGGGAAGTAGGGTTAGACAGAGGTCGAGCAGAAACTGGGGTCCAATCTCCTACGAAAGTCATATAACCTAGACTCCCAGCTCCCACTCACGAATCCCTCACCCTTTATTGCCCCTGGCAAGAGGTAAAGAACAGATAATGTAGCTAAAACACAAAGCAATAAATGTAATGCTTTAGTTGTATCTATGTTTGAATTTCTTTCTTTTCTTTTTTTTTTTTTTGCTTTTTGGTTTTTCGAGATAGGGTTTCTCTGTAGCTTTAGAACTTGTCTCGGAACTAGCTCTTGTAGACCAGGCTGGACTCAAACTCACAGAGATCCGCCTGCTTCTGCCTCCCGAGTGCAGGATTAAAAGTGTGCACCACAAAATGACCTAAGGGCTATTTGTTTTTAATCAAATAACAAACTGGGTTTAATAACAAACTGAAAAGCAGCCCTAGGGGATCAGTGGCTTTCCTTATGCTCCTGGGTCTGACTTTCTATTTTCTCAGCTACTACTTACTGAAAATCGACTGCAATCAAAACCACACCAAGTCCTGCCCTCGACAAGCAAACAATGCATTGGGGAAGACAAGGAATGGGATTAACAATAAACAGAGGCGAGCAGAGGAGGAATCCTCTCTGATAATATTAGGGAATGTTATAAAGCTGGCACTTTTAATCAGTTCCTTGGTTAACTGAGTATAGTGGGCTGAACAATGATCCCCAAAATGACAGGCCCATGCCCTTATGCCAAGAAACCATAAACAAAATTTATTGGGATGGGGTGGGGAGCTGTAAATGTGACCTTACTAGGAAAAACCCTTTTTTCAGATAGAATTAGGAATCTTGAGATAAAATTGCCCTGGATGAGGGTGGGCCCTAAAATCCAGTGGTAAATGAAAAAGAAGAGATAAAGGTGATCGTAAAAAGAGAATAATGTCTACAAACCAAAGAACACCGGGAAAAGGATTCTCATTCTAGGCCTTCAGAGGGACTGTAACCTCAGAACTGAGAGTACACTTAGATTATTTTCAGCCACCCACAAAACCGTAGCATCCAATGGCAACCATAGAAAATGAACATGAGCGAGTGAGGATTCTGAGAGGTGACATCAGAGAGGGACCAGTGTCAGGAGAGGGAAGAGCACAAGTCAAGACAACTCGCACAGCTGTTGGTGAGCAAAGCACAGAACAAGCTGTGGAAAGGAAAACAGAAAAGTCAGGGGCCAGATTATAAAGAAAACGGATTTAGAAAACGGCCTATAGGGGAAAACCAAGAAGTCAAAAGAATCCAATAAGGGGAATAAAAGAACACAGCAGAAGAAATGGAACGGTTAGAATGGGCACTGCTGACACGGGCTAACAGGGTCTGACCACGGAGACAACAGACTCAGCAGGCAACAAACCCATGCAGCTTCGCTGACCCCCTAAGTTTCCCACTAAGAAACAAACTCCCAAGTATCAGTAGAGGGCAGTCTGAGAAGCCGACATATACATGCCACAGAGAGAGACTTATGAACACTTGCTCATTTGACTTTAAATGACAGAGTCAGTGGCATACAAACCGATGATAGCAACTTTGTTCTCCTTCATGGAACTCAGCAGCTGCTCCAGCTTCTCCTCAGAAGCCATATTCTGCACCTCGCTCAGGTGATGTTCCTTGAATTCCACGGGGACAGCAGCGGCCTTCAGGGATCAGTCCAAGCACAGGACTGGGTCAGAAATGAACCTTCCATCTCAAACCACCCATTCCCGCATGCAGCTCGACCACTCATGCCCTGCCACAGGCTACTCACCTTGAACACCTCCTTAACAGCGTGCATGAGCTCTGGACCCACGCCGTCTCCAGGCAACATGGTCACAGGAAAGGCACCCTCAACAGTCACATCTTCTGCCTGTGAGTGGGGCCCGCGGAGATGGAGCAGGGGCAGAAGCAGGAGTCAGAGAGAGAGAGAGAGAGAGATGGGGAGGGGAAACCCAGGGGAGCGACAAGGATGGACGGGAGCGAAACCGGGCTCGAGCGTACCTGGCTCTGTGAAGCGGCATGAGCCGTAGCCGATGTTCGGAGACCTCTCCAAGCGCCGGGGTTCCGAGCGGCGACCACCGCCTGCGACAGACACAAGGTCAGATCTGGGACACCCAGACCCCTTACACCGCGCTGACCTTGCCTTCTTTTGGAAATTCCGGACAAACCCTCCGCTCTTCCACCCACCCACCCTCTGCCCAACACGTCCCCGGCCTCACTCGGGTCAGCCAGCGGACACTGCTCAGCGCTGCCATCTTCTGCGGAAGGAGTCGCGCAGGAAGTGACGCAGGAAGCGATCGCGACCATGGGATCTGAACTTCCTGTCGGCCCTGGCGAGTTTGGCTGTTCTTTCTCTATTACCAATCGGGAGGGTATATCGATTAAGTTACCTCTGGCCTTCTGTTTAGTAATATAGAATCATGGGACACATAGCCTGTTTGTTTGTTTGCTTTGTTTTCAGTCGTCAGGCTTAATTTTTTTTGAAACTTCAATACTATTAAATATTAAAGAACATGTGGCTATTTGTCCAACGAGGACGTGAGTTTAACAGTAAGTTGAGAATTCTAGGGAGTCTGTGAATGTTTCTGCTATGTTATGGGAGATGTGTTTGTTTTCGCCTTTTATCCTGCTACCGGGTATTTATCAGGTCTCTGTTTTGGGGATTTGTTTTGTTTTTACTATAGGATCTTATTCTTTGCTCTAAACAGTTGTTCACAGGCTTGAACTTCATCACGAATATATTTTCACGACACATTTCATTTGTGGTGTATATCTTAAAATATCATTTATTCTTAGCTGGCCATGGTGGCACACACCTTTAATCCCAGCACTCAGAAGGCAGAGGCAGCGGAGCTCTGTGTGTTCGAGGCCAACTTTGTCTACAAAGCGAGTTCCAGGACAGCCAGGGCTGTTACACTGTCTGGAAAAACAAAATGTGTGTGTGTGTGTGTGTGTGTGTGTGTGTGTGTGTGTGTGTGTAACTCATACCTACTTTGACATTTTTGACCCAATGTTAGATTATAGTTATTCAATGAATTGAAAAGCAATAAAAATTATTCAATGAATTGAAAAACAATAAAAATGCAAATCTATTGCAAATTAGCTTTCTGTTTTAGAATGGAAGTCTAAGATCAGAGGCCCACTCAGAAAGCTGGTACTCTCCTGCATCGGGTAGTTTTCAAGGGTTGAGCTCAAGCCATAAGACTTGGTAGCAGGCACCTTTTCCCAGTGAGCCATCTCATCAGCTCCAAGTTAGTTTTCTTATTATCACACCAACATGGTGAGTTTTTTTTGTAATCCAAATTACTTTATCTGTTTAAAAGACCTCTAAGACATGATTCATGAGTTTCCAAAGAAGTCCTGGGTACACAAGGGGTTCAGAATGTCTTCTCTGTTAGGACCTGTTTTGTCTTTTCCCCCTACAACCATGAGCAAACAGAGGACTGAAATAATGATGACGATTCCTTGAAGATGGAGTTTGGGAGAACTTTGGAGGGCGTACAGCGCCTGTGATTGCGGGATCCGCTGGATTTTACAGAAGCAACTCTACTCCATCCAGAGTAAAGCGGGTTTTAAGCAAAAGTGGGATGGAAAGGGGTCGTTCCAGTGACTGACTGGAGCGTGTTCTCAGGAGACGTATCAACCCGAAGAAAAGGGCAGGAGTTCTGCAAGAGGCAGCCTTAGCTCCCTGGAGAACTCTGAAGTGTGAATGTCTCAAGAGTCTTTTGATTGGAGGCAAGGCTTCCTAGCCTGCTTTGCTCCAGCATGACATAGGCCAAGGACAGCTCTCAGAGAAAGAGGGAGTGATCAGCAGTTAATGGTGAGGGACTGGGTAGCCCCTCTGGGCCAAGAGGATCTCAACGGGCAGCTGCAGTGCTCCGCAGGTAGGAATGTGTGCCGTGGCTGGAAATCAGGAGAGCAGACTCGTGTGGAGGCGAGGCACACAGAGTGGGTAATGAGGAGCAAGGTTGGTGTATGTTCCAAACCTGAGTGAAAAGACAGATACTTAGGAGCATACTATTGAGCCTGGCGACCTTTACTTTGTTGTAAGTGGCTTCATCAAGAAAGCAAACATTTGAGTTCATTTAAAAGTGCCATCTTCAGGAGGATTTCTGAGTTTGGGGCCATCCTGGTCTACATAGTGAGGTCCAGGACAGCCAGGACTACATAGACCCTGTCTTGAAAAAGCCAAAACACTTTTTTTTTTCCAGGCAAGGTTTCTCTGTTAGCCAGGCCATGGTGGCGCACGCCTTTAATCTGAGCACTTGAGAGGCAGAGGCAGGCTGATCTCTGTGAGTTCGAGGTCAGCCTGGTCTACAAGAGTGAGTTCCAGGACAGGCACCAAAGCTACAGAGAAACCTTGTCTCGAAGAAAAAACAAACAAACAAACAAAAAAAACAAACAAGCTTTCTCTGTGTAACAGCTCTTGCTGTCCTGAAACTCACTTTGTAGACCAGCAGCTTGGCCTCAGACTCACAGAGATCCACCTTCCTCTGCTTCCAGAGTGTTGGATTTAAAAGCATTCACCACCTTACTCAGCTGGAAGGAGGAATTTTTTTAAAGCACCTTCTTGCCAGAAAGGTACATGAAGTTAAGGCTCAGGAGATCAGTGAGAAACAATCAAAAAGTTCTAATTGATAGTCAGGTAAGAAAAGAATCAAAGGTCACAAGTGAGTCCAAATGTAGCAATTACAGGAGCTGTTGAATGTGTGAGATGGAAGAGGGGGGCATGCTCCCACAAGGCAGCAAGTCAGACAGACAGCAGTGACAGGGAAATTGGATACCTTCAGATGAGAACGCTGATCCACAGTGCCAATGGTCATCTTTGCGGCAGTGTGCTAGCAGTGCGCAGGACTGAAAAGGCCTCCTGGAAAGAACTCACGTGCCATTCCAGGAAGTCAGATAGGGCAAAGAATGAAAGAGTATATCGAGGAAGAGCTCCTCAAAGCAGGAATTTTTCTGTGAATTAGTATTTTACACAGGGTCTAACTATACAACCATGGCTGAACTGGAGCTCACTATGAAGACCAGGCTGACCTCAAACTCACTGAGACTTGCCTTTTTCACTCTAATTAAATTTAACTAGCATGAGTATCTTTAATTAATAACTAAATGATACCAATTCTCTTCAAAAATAGACATAGTAAATAAGGACAAAGCTCCTTGTCACTCAAACCACAGGCAACGTGTCCTTCCAAGGCTTTTTCATGTGTATACGCATCAGAATATAGTATTGGGTTTAGCACATGTTTTAGAATAGTTTCATACTCTGTGTGCTTACCATTACATAATTTACCTTTTATTTGTTTTCGTTTTTTGAGACAGGGTTTCTCTGTAGCCCTGGCTGTCCTATGACTGACCTTGTAGACCAGCCTGACCTCTAATTCAGAGATCTGCCTGAGATTAAAAGTATGCACCACCATGCCCTCCAAAAAAACCCATTCTGCTCCCCTGCATAGTATGCTATAATGCAAATTTACTAAATTAACTAATCCTTTCTTTAATAGGCAGATACTTAGTATGAACTATGCTTTGGGCTGTTATCAGCAACACTGCTGTGTATATCTGTAGGTACACAGGTCTTTTTCCCTTCTTCCTGGCTATTCGCAGGGCCGTTTGACCTCTGGCTCCCTGGAGATTCTGCACTAGCACTGACTTGAGGGTATAGCTTAGAAAGAACTTGGCTCTCCTTTGTTATGGTAATTCCACCTGTAAACAAGGTTCCAGCTTTGGGCCCTATACCCTGCCACGCCTGGCTCCCCCAGCTGATTCTGCCTGAGGCGCCAGGCACCTGTAATCTTCTTCCACTGCTCCTGATAGGAGGGGGCCGTGCCCTTTTGCCCCCGTTGCCCACTGGTATAAATACGCGACTTGAGTTTAATAAAGTGACCATTTACTCTTTGGTAAGTGAGCAGGTCTCTTTGTGTGTCTGTTTAAACCCTTAGGACAATCGTCCATTCTCGTGGACTCGAGTTCAGGAAAGCGCGCGCCTGAATCGGGCCTGGGTATCCACAGAAAAGTGCGGAGGCTTACATATATCCTTGTACATTTCCCTTTATACATATGATGAAGGTTACAGCCAGCCCACAAAGCCCCCTCTAGCCATGTCTGTACTTCAGATGAAATGGTGTGTTCATAATACTTTGGTATATGTATTTTACTTACAAATGTGTTCTGATGTAGTAAACAGAAAATCCATTAAACATGACGGCAATTAGTTTTTCTCCTATTACTTCCGAAAGGAAAGAGTTTCTGACATTGATTTAGCCCCTCAGTAATGATCCAGGCTCTCCGTCATCCCCTCTCAGAGATCCAGTGGGTTGTGTGATGTTTCATTGCTGCAGTATAGCAACCAATGCTCTGGCTGTCATTTTTTCAATCACAGGTAGAAAGTGAATAAGAGAACAGTTCCCACCATCTATATTCTTTCTTACCCAAAATATCAAGGCCTGGGACTAGGGAGATGGCTCAGTGGGTAAAAATATTTTCTGTGAAATCATAATGACCTGAGTTCAGATCCCTGGAACCCACATAAGAAGAAGGCATTAGCATACATCTGTTATCCCAGGACACAGGCAGAAGAATATCTGGAAGCTTGTGGACTAGTTAACCTGGAGTGTGCAGCAGAAGCCATGAGAGACCCTGCCTCAGAACAAAGCAAAAGGTGAGAACCAACTATGGGAATTGTCTACTGACCTTCACACATGCCATTGCATGTACATACCTTTGCATGTACACACACACCACAGCAGGAAAAAAAATACCAAAGTTTTCTCTGAAACTTTCTCATCAAATTTCTTGGGTCTCATAGGCCAGAACCAGACCTATTACTATTCTCACTGTGAAGAAAACTAATAGGGAAAGATGTTCATCAGGTCAGCTTAAATCAGTCCATATTCTGACTGCACATTAGGAGGCTTTTTAAAAATTCTTAACCTAGGGGCTGGAGAGATGGCTTAGCAGCAGTTAAGAGCACTGGCTGCTCTTCCAGAGGTCCTAAATTCAATTCCCAGCAACCACATGGTGGCTCACAACCACCTGTAATGAGATCTGACACCCTCTTCTGGCCTGCAGGTATACATGCAGACAGAGCACTGTATACATAATAAATTAATATTTTTTTAAAAAATTCTTAACCTAAACTGCACCTCCAGAGATTTTTATATACTTGGCTTGGGCTAGAACCAAGACATTTTAGGCTTTTGTTTTGTTTGTTTCTTTTAATTTTTTGTTTTGTTTTTCGAGACAGGGTTTCTCTGTAGCTTTGGAACCTGCCTGGAACTAGCTCTTGTAGCCCAGGCTGGCCTCAAGCTCACAGAGATCTGCCTGCCTTTGCCTTCCAAGTGCTGGGATTAAAGGTGTGCACCACCACTGCCTGGCTTGTTTGTTTCTTTAAAGTCCTCTGGACGCCTCTGAAAGTCAGAGTGGAAACCAGTGGCTTACACCAGTTATCCTTTATTCAGGGCTGGACTGGTGAACTATGACTAGTTTCAGCTTCCACGATACATACTCACAAGTAAACAAAAGAGAGTTTAAATCCTCACACATAAATTCAGTGATGTGTTAGGGATGTGGCTCAGTCGTAGAATATTTGTTAAGTATGCACAAAGTCTTGAGTCCAATTCCTAGAACTGAAAACAAAAACAAAAAAAAAAACACACAGAGTTTCATGATAGGTGATCCACCGCTGGAACGGCCCTCTCTCCTGTCACATGATAGGTCATCCACAGCTGGAATGGCCCTCTGTCCTGTCAAAGACACTCTTTATTTTACTGGACCACTTTTTGTGACCTCCATTCCAAGGTCAAGATTCAAACAATTATTCCAGTTCCAAAATTACAGCTGGTATGTCGGGGGGGGGACAAACTGGAAAAGAAGAGCAGACACCTGCTGGCCCTCTAGTAACACTCCCTGGAGCTGCCTGAGTGCTGTGCCCATCTCACACATACCCAGAAAGCCTTTCTTTCAAAATCTTTCCTATGATGCAGGCATATGCTCAGCATCTTTTCTCATGCTGTCACAGTTTTGTATTTACTGTAATTTATCTGAAATTTGGTTTCATAAAATATAAAACATAATAACTTTATAATTAAAAATTCTTTTAATTTTATGTACATTGGTGTTTTGCCTGCATGTATGTCTGTGTGAGGGAGTTACTGACAGTTGTGAGCTGCCATGTGGGTCCTGGAATTGAACCTGGGTTCTCTGGAAATGCAGCCAGTGCTCTTAACCACAAAGCCATCTCTCTGTCTCCCAGTGATAACTTTGCTTCATTCCTCAAAAGTTTAGCTTAAGCCAGGCGGTGGTGGCGCACACCTTTAATCCCAGCACTTGGGAGGCAGAGGCAGGCGGATCTCTGTGAGTTCGAGGCCAGCCTGGTCTACAAGAGCTAGTTCCAGGATAGGCTCCAAAGCTACAGAGAAACCCTGTCTCAAAAATCAAAAAATCAAAAAAAAAAAAGTTTAGCTTATTCCCTCAGCATCACTTACATATACCTTTTTCTTCAAGCAGGAAATTCCACCTTAATCAAACATAGATGTCCCTTGATTTATGACAGGATTACAATGGACAGATTGTAAATTGAAAACACTGTTAGGCATGGAGAAATGGCTCAGAGGTTAGGATCACTGACTGTTCTTCCAGAGGTCCTGAGTTCAAGTTTCAGCAACCACATGATGGCTCATAATCATCTATAATGAGATCTGGTGGCATACATGGAGGCAGACTGTTGTATACACAATAAATAAAAATTTTAAAAAGCCCACTATCAAGTGTTTTTTAAATAATTTATTCACCAAATACCATAAGCTAGCCTAACCTACTGATTTGTTCAGACATATTAACTTACAGTCAATCATTAAACCCAGCGTCTAGTTTAGAATAAAATGTTGAATATCTTATATACTTTCCAAACGCTACATTAAAAGTGAAATCAGAACAGGCATGTATGTTTCGTTGAGACAGGATCTATTCTTGTAGCCCTGGCTGTCCTATAACTTGCTATGTAGACCGGGGTGGCCTGAAACTCACAGAGATCCACCTGCCTCTCAGTTTCCCAAGTGTTAGCCACCATGCCTGGCTAACAGACGTATTAATTACTTCTATATTTGCTGTCACAAGATACACGACAGGCAAACAGATTGCTTTTGGCTCCCAGGGGGCACAGTTCATCCCGGCAGGGAGAACAGGCAGTGGGGGCAGGAATGGCTCCCAGGGGGCACAGTTTATCCCGGCAGGGAGAACGGGCAGCGGGGGCAGGAAGCAGGGGCAGCGCATGCTGCTGTTCATCTCGCCCTTCCATTTTTTTCACCCTGGGATCCGAGCCCACGAAACGGCACCGCGCACATTTAGTGTGGGTCTTCTCACCTCAGTTAACAGAGATAACTTCCAGAGCGTGTCCAGAGTCTTGTCTCTTCAGTGATTTTAGATCCTGTTGACAAACAACATTAACCATCACAAGTCCCCTCCTTGTCAGCTTGACACCTAAACATATCACTTCTAAGCTGTAACCCCTCCTCCACTGCTTGTCCCCATAGGCTCATGGCCATCTCAGTGCAAAAGACATTGAGTTCAGCTTCAAAGATTGCCATAGACTTTGAAAGTCCTGACACTATTTAAAAGTCCACGTCTTATGAGACTCAAAGTAATCTCTTAACTGTGAGTTCCTACAAAACAAAAGTTAGTCACATGCTTTCAATATACAATGACACAGAATTCCCATCACAGAGGGGAAAGTGTTTTTAACTTCGTTTCAATTCCTGTTCCCAAAGCACAGCCCAGAGATGACAACACTCTTCTGGACAATGTGCCCTAGTCATAGGGAGCGCAGGCGCTGCGGGTCCAGCCAGTGGCCACTGAACTCCAATGTGAGTCTTCCATCCAGTGTAAACTTCAGTTTGATAGAGGAGCAAAAGCCTTCGTATTTACATTAAACTGTCATATGCTGTTTGAGCTCACTGAGAAGCTAGTTCTGGAGATGGGGTATGACCCTTCCACATCAGACCCATGCATGTTTGTCTCAAAGTGTCTAGAGTCATGTTGGCCCTCCAATTCTGTGATAGGAAGAAAAGAGAATAAAACAGCCAAAGTAAAGGAGTTGTGACCACTGTTTATCTTGTAATATAGAGCTCTGTCTGCTGCTTATACTCACTCAAAACTAAAAGCAATTATGGTAGGTCACTCTATGAAGTTAAAGACTGCTGTGTTTTCTATAACATTAACCTGGGAACTAACCAAGCCCCATAGTTTAATAGCCTGAACACAGGTAATAATCATTTATCGTATGCAATTTGGAATCAGTTTTCTTTTATTAAATTGGTATCACATAGCACTATCTATCTTCCAAGCTAGAGCTGACATGACATCAGCTAAGCCTGATTTTTTAAAAGATTTATTTATTTATTATGTATGCAGTGTTCTGCCTGTATGTATGCCTGCACACCAGAAGAGGGCACCTATCTCATTACAGATGGTTGTGAGCCACCATGTGGTTGCTGGGAATTGGAACTCAGGGCCTCTGGAAAAGCAGCCGGTGCTGAGTCATCTCTCCAGCCTCAATTTGTTAATAATTTTATGTCACAGAAGATGATGTTTGAGTGTTTTTTCAGAATGAAAAAGAAAACTGATTTTTTTTTCGAGACATGATTTCTCTGTATAGCTTTGATTGTCCTGGAACCCATTTTGTAGACCAGGCTCCTATTTTCTCCCTTGACCTCCAAGGTCAGCTAGTTCCCAAGAGATCTAGCTTTTCAGTTATTTTACATACCAACAAGTTTCCCCTCCCTTCTTTATGTTCCTCTCCCCCATCTCCCATCTATTTCCCCCATCCACTCCTCCTCCATCCAGAAAGGGGCAGGCCTCCCATGGGAGTCAACAAAGCATGTCATATCACGGTGAGGCAGGACCAAGCTCCTCCCCCTGCATCAAGGCTGGGTGAGGCATCCCTGTATGGGGAACAGGAACCTAAGTCTTTTCAAACTCAAAAAGGTCTTTCCACTTCAACACAATACTTTATTTTACTTGCTTTTTGTTTTGTTTTATGGTGCTGGGGTTGAAACCCAGGGCCTCACACATTCTGAGTGAGTATTCTGCAACCCAACTATAATAAAAACAGACTCAGGAGTAGAGTGCTTGCCTAACATCCAGGAAGTCCTGGGTTTGATCCCCAACAACGCACACTGACATGATAGGGCATGTGTGTAATTTCAGCACATGGAAGACCTGCAGGAGGCTCAGGAATCAAAGGTCATTACTGGCTACATACCAAGTTTGAGGTTTGCCAAGGTTACACGAGACCCTGGCTCATAAAGTTGGTTACACCATATAATTTTTAAAACTTTGTTTAGTGTGTCTGTGTGTGTGTGCACACATGCATTCACCCCTAGGTGCATGTGTGAGGAGAGACAGCATGCAGGAGTCATGTCCCCTTCTACTATATGAGTCCCGGAGATTGAACTCAGGTAGTTGGTCTTGGCAGCAAGCATCTACATAGCCACCCCACAGCCCCACCACCACCTTTTGGGGGTTATACCATAATTTAAAACAAAATATTTTAAGCTCTAACAGTATGAACATAAGACCAAATTACAAGTTGATCATGCACTGATAATAGGCTCCAGACCTTAGCACAACTGACTCCATGAAGGAAGTGCCATCCAGGCCACAAAACTCAGCATGTAGACAGAACCACTTGCCAAAATGAAAACAAAGACCTAATTCATCCAAGTCCACAGTTCTGGAAAAGTCTATAAATGTGCTAACCTTGTTTTTTTGGCTTCTGTAGTTCTGCTTCTGGCTAACCGTTCTTGTTAACTGAAGTCTGTTAACCCAGGACATGTTTGCTTGTGCTCAGTTCACCCTGAGAAAGGCTGGGTGCTACACTAGGACCCAAAACAGACAGTGCAGTCACCAGCCCGCTAACAAAGGCTCTCTATTAGTTTAAACCCGTGTCCAAGTAGCCCTCTCTGGTGGACATCCCACAACACTTAACCACCCACATGTCAGCAGAAAAAGAACTGCCCATCTAGCCAGGTGGCGGACACCTTTAATCCCAGCACTTGAGAGCAGAAGCAGGTGGGTCTCTATGAGTCGGAGGCCAGCCTGGTCTACAGAGCCAGTTCCAAGACAGCCAGGGCTACACAGAGAAACCCTGTTTAAAAAAAAGAAAAGAAAAGAAAAGAAAAGCGAAACAAAAAAGAATTGCCTACACATAGCTTAACACAGAACGTGGGGCCCCACTATCCATCTGTCTGCTCAAATAAGAGTTATCTTCTCAAATCAGTTATCAAGCCTCAGACAAGACTGTGCGGCAGGCAAATCACACAGGCTCCGGAAACCTCTCCCCATCCCATTCAGCAACACCACACTGGTCATCTGATGTGGCCATGGTAGGAACCTAGACATCACTCAAATCCCTGCAAACTGGACTTAAGTTTTGAGAAACAACACTGAATACTTAGCATGACACGACAGGCCCCCCCAGCATCCTAGGAGTAATGAACTGAAGCTACCTCCCTATTCACGTCAGATCTCCAGACCCCAAGTCCACTCTGTGGTGCTTTTCAAAGGCTTCAGCAGGTCGAGTGGTCGTAAAGCTTATGGTGGTGGAGACCTCGCTTCCCTTCTAGGGATGGGATGGAACAGCAAGGTGAAGTGGGACCAGGTGACTGGTGGTAGCTGAATGAGCTGACCTCTCTGGGATAACCTATGTGACCTCACATATCCATCTGGTCATGAGTTCCTAACCTCTGCACCCTAGACAAATCTGAATTCCACAAATACTTACTTTCCAGGCCCTTTTCTGTGTACTATGGATGCAGAAGAGAAGAGGGGGTGGGAGGGAAGAAGGAAAGAGAACGGGAAAAAAGGTCAAAAATCCTTGTCTTCAAAAGCTACAGACCAGTAAGTGGCATCTCTTACTCCCATTAATTTTGGGGGTCACAGAGATCCTTGCACACACAGAGAAGCACTAAGAGAACTAGGAATGTTAATCGCACAGGAGTGTCTCCTCTGGAGGAGATACCAATCAAATACCTACATTCCATCCAGGAAGCTGAGAGTGGAGGTTGTTAACGACCTGGTGACTGTTTTGCTATCTGAAGGGACAGGCCTCACCCCAAATGTCCCTGAATGACTATCCCAGACTCTTCCCTCCCTAAACCATTACCCACCCTTAGGGGAAACGTCAGAAGAACTTTACGTCTTGCTGACCTCTATGCTATCAATCAGAGACCACACTAGATTCTAGGTCTTTAGCTCTAGACCCACCCTCATGGTCACATGTACTTTGCAAAGGGGTCGCTATGCAGTCACACCTTAAACTTTATTGGGCACCTGGAACTGGACTGAAAACCTTTCTCCAAATTGTGCTGTGTTTTAAATATGTTGACAGTGAACCATCTGGCATTAGACTCCCCAAAGTGGTTGACAAAATCAATCTGCACCAGGTTTTCCTGCTTTCTTCCCCAGGGTCTGCTCCCCTGTTTGATACATGCAGGGACCCTCTCACTTCATTTAGGTTTGGTTGTTGTTGTTTGTTTTGCTTTGTTATGTTTTTTTGAGACAGGGTCTCTCTATGTAGTTCTGGCTCTCCTGTAACTCACAATGTAAACCATGCTGGCCTCGAACTCACAGAGGTCCGCCTGCTTCTGCCTCCCTGAAGCTGAGATCAAAGACATGAGTCACCATGCCTGGCTAATGTAGGTTTTTATTCTCTCACATAAACTGTTCCTATCTAACTCCAGGTTCCATCAGAATAGTTAGTATGGGGTGGAGCTGAGTTTACAAATCAGAGGGATTGGGTCCTTTAAAAGAACATGCAATTATGAATATATATCTATATATATTCAGGTGAATATAGCACAGTGAATTCTCAAAGGGCTTTGGAGAGAGTCTATGAAAAACCTCATGAAGAATCAGTCTCTGCTACACACTCTCTCTGCTTCACCCAGACAAGAAGAGCAGCCTTTCCTGCCCACCCTATAGTCTATACTGTCCGCCCCAGCCCACTTCTAGGGAAGAGGAACTTCCTTTCCTGTTGCCCCTCCCCAGCAATATACAAAAGAGCGTGCACACACGCACGCATACACACACACACACACACACACACACACACACACACACACAAACACTTTTTTTCCTCCAAAAGGCAAGGAAATAACCAGGTGTGATGGTGCACACCTTTGATCCCAGCCCTCTAGAGACAGAGGCAGAAAGATCTCGGTGAGTTTGAGACCAGCCTGGTCTACATAGTGAGTTCTAGGACAGTTCTAGGGCTACATGGTGAGGGAGCCTAACTCAACAAAAGTTCAAAACAAAGAAACGAACAAGATAAGGACATGAGCCGGGCGGTGGTGGCGCACGCCTTTAATCCCAGCACTTGGGAGGCAGAGGCAGGAGGATCTCTGTGAGTTCGAGGCCAGCCTGGTCTACAAGAGCTAGTTCCAGGACAGGCACCCAAAACTACAGAGAAACCCTGTCTCAAAAATCAAGAAAAAAAAAAAAAAGATAAGGACATGAGTAGTTTGATGTCTGCATCCTGAATTAACCGATTTGTAAGTACTACTACACACATCTTAAAATGTAAACACATATACATTTGTTATATTTGTTACTGAGTCATTTAAGTTAAACCTGATCACAGCGAGTAAGCAACTAGTTTGCAATCAGAATATAAATAAAACAATTCATGGATTTGCTTCTATTCTTCCTTTTGGGATAAACCCTACTAGTGCACATACACAGATATCCCTACAAAAGGAGAATCTGACCTCCTCATCAGCCTAAACAATAGTCATGGCCACTGAAAGAAAAAAAAAGCCAGCAGCCTTGTGGAGCTTTTCAACCTCAAGGAGTGTTTGACACTGCCTGTAGACTGCTGGGAAGCAGCCACCCAGACACAGTGCTAGCCTTCCTTCCAGCGTTAGGTTAGAGGTTACAGACTCTGGCCTCTCCAAACCAGAGGATAAACCAAAGGGGCAGCATGGCTCTGCAAACGGCATGGAGTGAATATTCCTTGAAACAAGAGGGAAAGCAGTCACTTCCTATTTCACAGTGAGGGCAGGACTGGTTGTCTCTGAGATTCATGATGACTGACAGGTATGCGGACAGCCTAGAATAACGAGGGCACACATCTTGTTTCTCCCCAAAGATTGGAAATGGGAACTCAGCCCAAGGGCCCATTGTTTTTAGGACTGAATGATTCAGCCTAGATGCCAGCCCAGTCAAGGAATGGAATAGATCCCCAGGCAAGACAAGTTTTTATAATGTGTTTGCTGTTTGTTTTTCCTGAAGCAACTGAGGAGACTTCAGGAGTCAATAGCAAGAAAGACCGAGACTGAAATATAACCTCCAGATGGCTTTCCGAAATGACCCGTTTCTTCACTGCATGGGAGTATGTGAGAAGCCACAACTAGCACATGCTTTAACTTTGGTATTATTTTCTAATTATCAGGTGACTTAGGAAGTGGATCCAAACAGCAACCCAACGCTGGGGACTCTAGAGGGCACTATAGTACAAGACACAGACTACGCGAGCCCTGGGCTTAGGCTTGGAGGAAATAGCTCTTCTGTTTAAAAATTATTATCTCAAGACCAGACTGAAGGGAAAGAAAATGAACCCTAACTCCTAGGCATGATATCTGAACATGATACCAGGTGCTGGCATCTTCCACCTCTGAAGCAAGTGTAGCCAGGCATCCGGCTCCACAGGTTCACCCTTCTGGCTGGTAAGCCTATCTCTTCTCCCAGGCCTGAGCCCTTTTGTGTTGTCCCGTTACCCACCCCTGCTTCTACGATAGTCCGGCGTACTCTGGAATAACTTTGAATGTCCATACATCTACCGCTGTGAGCTTCAGGAGGGCACGGCTAGGCTCTATTTTCCCACTTACTCTCTAGCACTGGGCACACGACGAGAATCTTTCTGAACATGAACATTAATGTCCAAGAAGCAAAAAGGCAAGCTGAGAGGTTTTGGCCTAACGGTTCCAAAAGTGAGACTTGGCCTGGGCCAAAGGAGACTATGGCATTTTCTACAGACTCAGGCCACGCCCCCTCTGCCTGCTACTATGCCTTAGAACCCTTAGATTCTTGTCTGTGGAGCAATCCACAGTGTGCAGAAAGGAGAAAATCTTCCCCTCCAAACAAGACAAATCATGGAATATAAAATGTCATTTCAAGAAGCAGAGTTGTGGCTGGATCTTAAGAAGAGACACTCAACTCTGATGCCAAGGACAGCTCTAACATTTGCCCAGGAGATTCCCTGAATCCCCCTAAACCCTTGCTTCTTGGTTCAGCAGCTCTAACCCAGAAACCTTTCACAGAGGCTGCAGGGTCTGCTAAGTTTCAAGCATCCTCCTGGCTGGTTTCTGTCTATTCCACGGGGTTAGCTAGGGTAGAGTTGAAAGCATACAAGTCAGAAGGCCTCCCACGTACGACAGCGCTCTCTCTCTCAATGCCACTTTCCCACCGATTCCTCTACTTCCCTGGATTATTTCTGAGCACCTGTCCCTCAAGTCTATTCTTCAAAGTTATAATGCAACACCATAAACAGGCACAGGGACTCCACTGTGCCTCGGAAAGAAGAGCAATGCTCAAGCGTTCCTGCTGGAGGTGACAGCAGAGTAAAGGGACAGCCCAGAGTAGGTTAAATGGATCGTGGTGTCGGGCAAGCAGGGAGCTGACACAGCAAGACTGTCTGGTGAGAGAAACTGGATCAGCCAGGAATGTTCCTGAAATGGTCCCTAAGTGTGAGGAGTCATAAGAGACACTGAACTCTTCCTAAGAAGGTTATACACAGCGACACTTAAAACCTGCAGGTGAAGGATGGAGACAGACGAAGCTGACAGCAGAACAGGGAACGGATCTCCTCCAAGCAGGGAGGAATCTAGTGTTGAATGTGTTCCTGTTAGAGATATTCCTCTGTTGGGACAGAGGGAAGGGCGTGGAAGCTAACTAAGTGGTAGCTGTAGGTGGAAGAGAAAGATGTCAGAGATGACTACCCCTTACCCCTTACCCCCACCCCCACTCCAAAACCTGTGGGCAGCAGAAGAGGTGATGTGGACACACACAGGGGGTGCACAGCTTGTGAGGGTGGGCATGTGGGAACTGAACTGTGCCACTGTGGCCTAGGAGCAGAGTCTCTTGTGCTGGGGATTCTTCCTGGGGCAGGTTCCTTTCCTGCCCCATGGTCCAACCCAGCTCTAGTCTTCCCAGCTGATGGCCAGCACAGCCAGAAGGGAGACAGAAGCCCAGGCTGGGATGTGGTCTTCCCAATGACAGCCTCAGAGAAGGAGCCTTGGAGAACAGACGAACTCTTGAAGAAAAAAAAAAAAAAAGGAGGGTGAGGAGACGTGGTGTGTAGATACCGCAAGGAGATCAGAGGGCCCGAAACCCCAAGAGACCAGGCAGTCAAAGCAGAGCCAGCGCAGGGAGGAGTCAGACTGGGAGCTTCCCGGAGAAGCGGTGGAGATTGGCAAAGCATCCTCAGGGGAGTACTTCTGTGAACTTCCACAAAATCAGGAGGAGGTGGGGAGAAGGGGAGGGGTTTTTAAGAATGGGAAGTTTTAGGCAGCGGTAGTGGCTGGCATGTGTGATCCCAGCACGCAAGCTTTCTGAGACAGGCTCTGAGACAGGTCTGGGAGGGCCTTCAAGTCTGCATTTCTAACAAGCTGTCGATGCCAGCGCTGCTGGTCCAGGAGCCATACTACGAGGGGCAAGGATTAGAGTCAGCTAAAGGGGTGCGGAGGAAAATAATTCATTTTCAGAGCCCCGTTTTTGATAATTCTACCTGGGGTAAAAACTGAGACCTTGAGAAGTCTGGGTGGGACTGGCAGTGTCCCTTCCTCCTCTTGCAAAGGTGACAGGTGATGAAAAATTGGACATAAAGGAGAAGGGATAGTGAAGAACAGAGAGGCCAGGAGAAGAGGCAGACAGAAGACCCAAAAGTGTCCCTGGGATCCTTTCTCTGGGTCAGCATTAGGCCGGATATTAAGAATTGACTTGGGGCATGCCCCATCCCACTCCGAGGAGGATGGAGATCTGAGTGTGCAAGCAACAGCAAGGGCAAGGCCGGTCCCCTATTCCCTCTTTGCTGTTCTGAGGGAAACTGCTGGATCCGATCCCAGGTTTGTTGATAGCCCGCAGGGCACACAGAAAGGCTATGCCACAAGGTCAAAGGCCAGATGATTTCTGTACAGAAATAAAATGGAATCAGAGAGAAAGCTAGGGGGAAAGAAGGTGAGTTGGGTTCTTAATCCCAAACTTGAGTCCCACGTGTCCAACTTGCCATCAGAAGTCAGGAGGTTTCTGAAAGGCGCAGTTGAGAATATAAACTTGAGTGTGGGTAATCCAAGGACAGGAATAAGGATAGGAGGTGCAGGACTAATGTAGCTCTGCTGGCCTGGGGCCCGTCACCTACCACACACTGAGACCCTTGAGCAATAAGCCGCAGAGGTTAAACCGAGGTCAGTTCACAGAGGGTGCGGGGAGGGTCAGTGAAAAGTCAGAAGGTACCAAATGAGCAGCAACTCCCAGACTCAAGCCTTGACAGAGGAGAGGGCGGCGCATACTAGAGGGAAGGAGATAGAATCAAAAAGATGCTGGAGCTTCGTCTGGTGGCGACCCAGAGGCCGTGGTGGTTCCCAAGCGCGGTGTGATGAGCTGAACTGCTTAGACCAGGCTTCCAAGCCGCGCAGCCCCCAGCCCTCCCTGTCTTCGCCTTCCCCGGCCCGGGCTAGCTTCCCAGCGCTCTCCTGCCGCCTCTCCCTGGCCGTGGCCCCCAGACCGGCTACCGACTCTCCAGGGTCCGCCCCGCCGCCGCGGCCCCAGCCCGGCCGCTCCTCCCCCGATGATGTCACGTCCCTGGCCGCCCCTCGGCCGGCCTCGCGCCCCGCCCCCGCCTCCCCTGGCCCCGAGTCCCCTGGGCCCACCCGCTTGCGACAACCCTCCTCCTGCCGGTGCTCCCTCCCTTCGGCTCCCGCTCCCCAGGGAGCGGCGGCGGCGGCGGGATGGCCAGGGCCCGCGGCCAGGCCCCGGGGAGCGGCGGGCGGCGGCGACCGCGGCGGGGAAGCCCGGGGACCGGGCCCCGGGGGGAGTCGGCCGGTCTGCTGCTGCTCCTGCTGCAGGTGCTGCCGCCCGGGGCAGCGGCAGGCTCGGGGCGCCGGGGCACTCGGGGGCCTGGCGGCGGCTGCGTCTGCTGGCCCGGCGCCGGCCCGGCTCTTCCCCGGGACGCGCGACTGCTGCTGTTGCTGCCGCCCCGGCCGCCACCGTCGCCGCCGCCGAGCTCTACGGCCGCAGTCTCCCCCTCTCGGATGGTAATCAGCTCCCCGCGCGGGCGCCGCGGGCGGGCGGGGGGAGGCCGGGGGGGAAGGGCGGGCAGCTCGCGGGGCGCTCGGCCCCCCCCACCTCCGACGACCGCGGCGCTGGGCAGCCGCCAGAGCGCGCCTCTGGGGCGCCTCCGTGCGAGGGTGCGGGCTCCGCTCTCAGTCTGCTCACCGGCTCTCAGGCCGCGGGGGAATCCCTCCATCTCCCCGCCCCGCGCCCCGGGAGGGGAGGGGACAGCGTCGGCGCCCGGGGACCCGCTTTCACTGAGAGAGCACCCGAGAGGCGAGCGTGCACTGAGGCTCCGGAACTCCGTGTAGCGCTGCGCTCCTGGAGGCTCCTGGTGCCGTCGGGTCGGGCTGAGCTGCGACGTCCACAGCCTCGGCGGGAAGCGATCCTTGGCAGTGGGGGGCGCCCACGAACTGCGGGTCCTTATGTTCCCCGCACAGGACACTCTGCCCCGCGGTGGGCTCCACCTGAAAGAGGAGCCGCTGCTGCCTTCCAGCCTGGGCTCTGTGCGCTCCTGGATGCAGAGCACTGGCATCCTGGACTCCAGCACCGCGGCGCAGAGGTAAGAGCCCCATCCGACCTAGCACTCTGGCTGGACCGCTTCGTGTCGCTTTCTTCGAACATGCCTTAGCTATTGGAGCAAGGGATGAAGGGAATCCTAACACTTGAGCGTCCCGACGAAGTCTCCTGTTCACCCTGAGTCTAACTGACTTTTTTCCTGATAATATGAGGCGAGGTTGCTTACTACTGTTCAGGGCTCTGAAGGAGGTGTCACATCCGCCTGCGCACCTTGAGCCTTGACCCATAGTTACTAGCCATCTAGAGATGTCCAGTCCCTTCTTCCTGGGCAGTCTCTACTGTTCTACTTGTCCAGTTCCGCGGCTACCCGACAAGAAAGGCAAGAAACTCTTCCTCCTCTTTTCCTTGCTCCTCAGAGTTGGGGCATGGTGGTCTGTAGATCCAGAGATGTAGGTGGGGCTGAAGAGTGGCTAAGCCAGAGGGGCAGCTGGCTGGTCTTGCAGAATTGCTTGGGGTTGAGAATGGGGCCTGGACTCCTCTGTCGGGGTGTGTGTGTGTGTGTGTGTGTGTGTGTGTGTGTGTGTGTGTATGTGTGTGTGTGTAGATCCTGAGGGAGTCAGGGAGCTCTTGGGAATTAGCAGAATTCACTCTGGTTATTTTTCATGGGGAGGCATAGGGGTTTAGGCAGGAGACCTCGGTAAGAAATGGACTCCAGGATTTGGATGGAGACTTTGAAGGCTTGTTAACTCAGTCGCGCAGCCATTGGAACTCGGTCTCTGTAACACTCCCTGCAATCATTTTCAACATGGACTGGAGGCTATACATCGGTTTGGGAGTTCATAGTGCCTAGCACTAGGTCGGGACTGTCCCTGCAGACAGCCAGGGCAGGGTGGGCATTGGGTCTCCGGGAAGTTTAAATAGCTGCTACCCATCTTCTGAAAGACCTCAACCTGAGGTTGTCACAGCAGACCGGGTTGGCACACCACTCTGGTCCACATATCCAAACTTGTTCAGGTATCACTTGGGGTGCACCGCACCCTCACCCAACAGTAGACTCAAGAGTGTTTTGTGGACCAAGGGATGCAGTGTTTTTGCAAAGCTGTCTCACAACTTTCAGGGAGAACACTGGGCTTCTTGTCGAGTGATCCCTCCAGGACAGGAAACGATATTGCCGATGAGCCAGTAAGTTTTAAGAGTGGTCTAACTAGAGATTATAGAAACACAAATCACAGCCGTTTAACACGACTGCCGTGGGCGTGATAATCTATTTCCCCCCCATTTCCCCCTTTAACGTCTTGTGCTAATGCTTATAACTCTGTGTGCCTCCTTTTCCGTTGGGTTTGGTTTTTCTTGAAGTTGAGGTGGTTGTGGGAAGTTACAGCGTCGAGTGTATTAGAGTGGAAGTTCCTGTTTCTTCTAGACTTCGCTCTCTGCCTCTGCCTGCCCAGGGCCAGCAGGTTAGATGAGAGGGAAGCAGAAGATGATATCCTGAAGGTGGGTGATGGGGCAAGAAATCTGAGGAGAAAACTTCCATCACCACCACCCCTGCTCACCAACAGCGTGGTCCACACAGAGAAGGTTCTTGAGTGGTGTTTATTCTGGGTCCCCAAGGCCACATAACTGAAGCCCAAAGCCTTCTGAAGTTTGAACAGGACGTTCTTCAGGCCTGAACTTGCTTCTCCCCAAGTCTGGAAATCTCCATTCTAGGACATAGATTGAGGGTTTTTAAACACGTGTGTGATTCTCTTCCCAGCCCCAGAGGGGAAGCTAATTCTTGGTTCTCATTTCTTTCCACAGTGTTTGTTGTTTCTCCTGTGTGTGTCTCTTCTCCCTCAGTCAGGCCACTCAGCTCAGGTCTTCCCATTCTAAAACATAACCAGAAACATCTCTCTCCCATCCTCCTCTTCATCTCCATTCCCTGCCTGGCTTCATTCACCTGCAAGGTTGCTCTGTGGGGATGACCTGCGCCTTCCTCACCTTCACCTACAACCACCTGATTTCCAAAGCTTTTGGACGCTTGGTCTCAATCCCACTGTCCCCAGAGACCACTGTTAACAATTAAGCTCCCATGCTCCATTCTCCCTGGCTTGAAGGATAACTTAAGACTCTTGGTCCTGGCCTCTGACTCACCAAACTAGCTTCCTTGCTCTACTCACCAAAGCTACATTTCCAAGGTACTTTGAGGGAGGGGGAAGGTCTCACTGTATAGCCCAGGCTATCCTCCAACTCTGCCTTAGCCTCCCAAGTGCTGGAATTACAAGTACACAGCACCACACCAGACTTCAAAGCATGTTTCTCTGATCATGTCCTTGCCCCAATTAAAGAAAAAAAAAAGTGACCCACCGTGTCACAGCACTTGTGTGTCTGTGCCCTGTGCCCTCTCACCCTGCCCAGACTGTCTTTAGTGCTAAGGATGTTGTCACCGGCACATCCCCATCTCCCTGATAGTTGGCATTCAGGGCTCATCACCATCTACCCAGCTTTCATTCTTAGCTTCTGTGTGATAATGGCCTGTGGTGTTGGAGAGTGAGCAAGGCTGCCTGACCTGCTTTCTCTTAAAACTGTCCTCAGCCCTTAGAATCCCACCCACCAAACAGAGCCTTGAGGACCCAGCCCCACCTGACTGGTTATGCCCTGCCTCCCTGCCCAGGAGAGCCATTCCTAATGTTAACCTAACCATGCTTTCTAGAGGCGGGGCTCTGCTGGCCTCTGCCTATCCCTGTTTTGCTGGCCCTGCCAGCTGAGGTTTTCTTGTAGGGCAAAGATGGCAGCCCATCCGTCCTTCTTTCCACAGCACCCACAGGCTTAAGTAGTCCGCCTCGCTGGTCCAAAAACCTTCCCTATCAGGCGCTCTCTTTCTCTTTACCTCAGTATGTTCCAGCAATTGCCCTACATCCTTCTGCTACCCTCTGCAATTTTACAACTTAGACGCTCCAAAAAGGCCAAGATTTTAAAGAAAGTAAGTGGATGAGGAGGAAAAGGTCTGGAAGGCTCGCCAAGATCAGTGAGGGAGGCCCTGCTAATGTGAAGATTCTGAGCATGGGATGTAGGGAAAGAACTGGAACTGAATACCCAGCTCACAGGAAGGGGAGGGAAGGCTGTGGAGAAGGCTTCCTCTCCCTGCAGGGGGCTCCCTAACCGGGACCTCTGCTCAAAGACCCCTAGCCTTTGCTGGTACTGCCCCTGACCTGACCAGTAGGAATTCCTCTCTGAGACCTAGCCCCAGCCCATTCCTCATCCTCCTCTTCAGACATCCCCTGCCTGTGGGCTTAGCACAGGGGCAGCACTTCCATCCTTCTGGTGTGTTTCCTGGACTGGGGAGTATAGAAAGGCCGGGGCTACTCCTGCAATAGTCCCGGGAAACGCGGGACAGCCCATTCTACCCAGCAGTCACTGCACAGGAGCAAGGCCTTAGAGAAGAAGGGCAGCTGGGGATGTCTTTCCTGTAAGCAGCTGTAGGCTAGTCTCCCTGCTAGGAAATGCTTTTGTTTGCTTTAATAATTAATAGCTGCTCCTCATCCTGGAACCTGGCTGGCAGGCAGGCCTGTGGGTGGATGGTAAGAGGGTAGGGAGAAGAAAAACCGGGGCGAGTAGTCAGTGGAACTAAAAGCGTCTGGGGAACGCTAGAGCACATGTGTGAGCCCCCCTCCCTGTACCCCTTTCGCCTGCCTGCCATTTAGACATGGGCCACTAAGTAGAATTGTGCTGAGCAGTAGAAAGGGGGACCCCGAAGCCTCCACTGACCCAAAGCTCCTCTTCAGCAGATTCATCCACACACAGGTTCTGGGAAGCTGCCATTAGCCACCAGGCCTTCCCTCTGTGGGTACCACTGAGGTGGGTGTGCTCCTCTGTGTCATTGCTTTTATGTTTGTTATACATCATGGCTAGGTTCTGAGCATATCAGGGCCTGGGCAGGGCTAGGCCAAGGGGTCTTGGCCGGAGGCAGGCACAGCATGATGGTCACTATCCGCCCTTGGGCACAGAGAATGCCTAAGAGAGAGCTTGGGCACCAACGGGATGCTTAAAGGAAGGGAGGCTGTGGAAGAAAGGAACGTGGGACTTGTGTAGCTGTGGCCGAATAGGGAAGAGAAGGCTGGATTGAGCAGAAGAACTTGAGGCAGATCGGAGACCAGCGATGAGATAATGAGAGGCGTACGTTTTTGTTTCTTTCTCCTTCTGATGGAGCTAGAGGGTGGTCAGCAGAGCCTGCTTCCGATGCTGATGACTTCAGGCCGTGTCCCCTTAACTCAGCATCTCAGACCTGAAGATGGCTCAGGCTCAAGCCAAAGCGCTACTGCTCAGAACCGTGGGGCTGTCAGGTAGGCCAGACTTCACATTTGGCAGAAACCGGAAGGCAGAAGCCCCCAGGGGTGCCTTGTAAGGGATGCACGTGGCTATTGTTAAATTGCTATTTATAGTAAGTATAAGATCAGGCGTGAGTGGTTTGTGAGTGGAGACGGAGACTGCAACAGGGGCTTTGTCTGTTAGAGAGTTCTGGATGCCAGGAGAAGAGCCCTGGGCCATCTTGCTTAGCCTTGCAGGGGAACGTCTCCAGGGACCTGCTGGGTGGGCTCAATCATAGTAACCAGATGCTCTGTTGCCTGACTATGCCAGCTAGAGTCCCTGTGTGCTCTGGAGTACTGCTCACCTTAGTGGCCCAGTCTATGAAGGTCACGTTGTCCTTGTTGATTTGACCAAAGCTTACTGCGAGGCAGGACTCTTCAGTCCAAGATATCTGGGCAAACTAAGTTCTTTCTGGTGTTCCAGAAAGTTTCCTTTAATCCTGGGCCTGTGTGAGAACAGAAGATGGGACATGGTGGGAAACCCTGGTATGAAGGCTTCCAAGTCTGGGTTCTCTAGAATAGAAGTGAGTTCTCTATCACCTCAACACCCTGCAGAGCCAAGAGGACAGGGTTTTGACATTGTGTTTGCAACAGCCTTTCTGAGAAACTGAGGGAATGTGTTGTTTATATTGGTTTTTCGTTTGTTTGGTTTTTTTTTTTTTGAGATAAGGTTTCTCTGTGTAACAGTCCTAGCTGTCTGGGAACTAGCTCTTGTAGACCAGGCTGTCCTCGAACTCACAGAGATCTGTTTGCCTCTGCCTCCTGAGTGCTGGGATTAAAGGTGTCCAACAACACCTGGCTATTTTGGATTCTTACAAAAATGGCTGCCACTCAACAGCATTTATCTGAAAAGGTACGTGCTGTTTCCTATGATACTAAGAGAGTGAAATCTCACTCCAGCATTACACATCCTAAATAGGCCAGTGTTCACCCATATTTATCATAAACCCAGAGCTGCCCTTGGGCTCCAGGGGCTAAAGTTCTGCTGACTTGCTTCATACCCAGTGCTTCTGGGTGGCTGGCCGTTGGAACCCATGCTTACCTTCTAAGAACCCTTGGTTGGCAAAAGTCTACCTCAGTTAGCGTCTATTTCCTAATGCTTGAAAACTTGAAAAGGCCAGAGCTTGTTCTGCCCACAAGTACACACGGCAGCCAGGAGAACAGAAAAACAGCAGCAACAACAACAACAATAACAACAACAAAACCCAGCAGCGGGAGCTGGAAAGATGGCTCAGTAGTTAAGAGTATTTGCTTCTCAATGTTGAAGACTAGAGGTTGGGTCCCAGCCCCCACATCAGGCAGCTTACAAATGCCTGTAATTCCAGCTCTGAGAGAATTGATGCCTTCTTCTGGCCTCTTTGGGCACACCTACACATATGTACATGCAAATACACATAAAATAATCTGGATGAGGGGTGGCAGCTTAGATGGTGGCAGTGCCTAACACATGGCGTCCCTGACTCGGGTGGGGTAAGTCTGAAGTACTCCTCCTGTGTGTTTTCATAGTTCCCCACAGGCTCAAGCTTGGCTGCCTACAGTGGTAGCTCTCTCTGGGTCGCCCTCTACCCCTGCAGTTCCTTGAATCAGTCCAATAAGCTGTTGATAGTTGGGTTTTTATCACAGGAAATTCTCTGCTTCTAGGAGAACATAAACGAACCCCTTGCCTCTCCAGGATTGAGGAGCTCTATCCTCCTATCCCTCCATCTTTCTTTCTTTTAGATAAGAGTATGTACCAGTAGGCGTCTCCAAGTTTCTCCCCACCCTCCAGGAGTTGTCTTGGACAGCTCCACTTTGGAGAGCACAAAGCCAGAGACACCGGCCTTCGTTTGTGTTTTTTGTTCTGAGCAGAGGGCACTCAGTGCTACCTGTAGCTCCCATGCGTATGCCCAGATTGTGGCCATGGGGATTTTCAGATCACTGGGTACTTTGTGCATTGTTCAGTACATCTCTTTGTTTCTGTTCTTTAACTGTGGTTTGTTTTCTCATTACAAGAGCAGCAGCTTCTCCCAAGGGGAGAAAAGGAAAAAACATTCCCTTCCTCCTCCCCAGGTTTCTCCCTTTGTAGCTTGCAGTCCTGTGTAACAGGTGTTGATCCTCTACTGCGGCTACAGGTACAGGAGCAAAGAGGACAGCCAGGGAAGGGAGACACGGTCCAGCCCGCTTCCATTTTCTTTTGCTTTCGGTTCCTCTGTACAGCGCAATCCTTGTGTTATTCTGTGTCCTGAACATACAACATGCCAGACTCTTTTCAGAAAGTCTTTTCCCATTGTATCTCAGTCTCCTCACTTAAGTGGACAAGGCACGACTGAAATATACTGGAGACTTCCCAGGCAAGGAGTGGGGATGCACCTATCAGGAGTTCTCCCATTTTGTTGTCCAGCTTTGGTCTGATGGGGGCTAAGGCTGTCATTAATATTGTTCATGATAATGGAAATGCCCCATGGAAGCCTGTGCACCTAAGCAGGGTGGAGGGTTGGGTGCTACTCTAGGCTGCCTTGGGAAGAATAGAGCTGGGCGAAGTGAGATGCTGCTGTGGGTGAGGTGGCTGGCTTAGTTTCTCTATGCCTCATCCCCTAGCACCAGATACTGACCCACATCCCATAGAGGAACCTGCGTTCCCCTTCCTCAATCCCTGTGCTCTCTCTCCCGAGTAATCCTGTTCATAGGGAGGGCAGGCCCAGCATAGGGAGTGTGGCCTGGTTTTTAGGAAGACTTCCGGGTTTGATTCTCAGGAGACCATCAGGAGCAGGGGATAGGCAGGACTCTGGATTGATTGACATTTGTCTAGGGAAGTTCAGGTCACCATCAGTTTCCTCTAGACCAAATTAGAAGCCCTGAGCCAGTGAGGGCTTTTGCACAGGAAAGGCCTATTGAGTGGCCTGGGGTTCCTGTACTTTCTCAACACCCACTTCTCCTCTACCAAGGCCTTCCTGTCTACTTTCTCCCCACTGTCTGAGAGCCTCCCAGACTCAGCATAGACATAAAGGGCAGCAGAGATGGGGTTGCTCTACAAGGCCACCCCTTTCTGTCATCTGTTCTCCTCGATGGTTCTTGAAACCATCCCTGGCCCTGGGAGCAGGAGGGTGGAATTCAGAGTTGATGTCTCATTAGCATATTCATCCATAGTAATCAGAGACCTGCTGTGATCTAAAGCTCTCCTCGGGCTTCCCCCGCCTCTCAGCCAGGTTGAGAAGCCCACAGAGGGTGGTCAAGTCCCCACTTGAAAGGCAAGCTAGCCAGGAGGAAATGGGGAGGAATGGAAAGAGGACGATACCCCTGGAGAAGGGTCTTCTGGTTGGGAAGAGTGTTGGGCACCTTCCTGTCGTCTTGCTCTGGAGACAAGAGGATTCATCACATCTTCCTCCTAGATCACCCATTCCCATGGCTACTGTGGCTCCCAAGATGGATCCAGGAGAAAGAACAGTTCTTTTCTTTAATTTACTATACTCTGTATGAGTGAAAACATACATTTTGCATTTGCCCCGTTTCCTGAAAGCCTAGATACTATGGCCTAGTGTGAAGTCAAAGAAAACAGTAAGTTGATTTTTTAAGACTTTCTTGCATCTATTTGTTTGTGTGGGGGGAGGGGGTCACTCACATGTGCTGTGTGCACTTAGAGTGGTGGGAAGACAAGCGGTGGAGTTGGTCCTCTCCTTCCACCATGTAGCTTCTAGTATCAAACTCAGGTTGGCAACAAGAGCCTTCTGCCCATGGAGTTAGCTCACCGGCTCCTGATTAGATTATGTAGAAGAAAATATTAAACAGCAATGAATTTAGTAGTCATTGTCAAGGAAGCATGCCTATGTGCATCTGGGATGCTGGTGTGTGTGTGTGTGTGTGTGTGTGTGTGTGTGTATGCACACACACACATGAGTGTGTGTTCATGTATGGGTGTATATGTGTGGAAGTCAGTGTACAACCTCTGCTTGTCACTCCTCATGCACTTTTTACCTTCTGTTGAAGAGAGGGTCTCCCACTGGCCTGGGACTTCACCAAGTGACCAGCAAGCCCCAGGATTCCCCTATCTCTGCTCCCCATTTTGCCATCTCTGGGATTACAAGCATACAACATCACGCTTGGCTTTTTGTGTTGGTTCTAGGGGTTCAAACTCAGGTCCTCATGCTTATAAAGCACACAGTTTACCAACTGAGCTACATCCAAGTCCTGGGCACTGGGTTTTACTAGCAGCTGGCTTCCCCTATGTAATGAGTCAAGGAAAAGAATACAGCAGAGGCTACAATGTTTTCATGACCTGAAATGTGGAAGGCATGTGCTGTTATTTTTGTTATATTCTATTGGCCACATGGGCCAGCAGAGACACATTCTGAGAGGAACCAGCTCAGGCACATGGGTATCAAGAGGCAGAATCCTTGGGAACCATCATCTTGAAGTCTAGGTACCTAACGCATGTGGAACACTAGTCTGAGCAAACTGAAGCAGACTCCATTTTTTAGGGTGTCCTAAAGCCTTTAAAGGCTCCCATGTGGGCTGTGAATCACATTTCCCAGCAGTGTGGCCGCAGCACTCTTTGCTAGGGAGAAGATAAGGAAACCTGTAAGAGCATTGCTTTGGAATGCCCGACCTGGAGAAAAAAGTCTGGATTTTTCCTAGTGTTCGTATTCCTACACAGTCTGGCAGGAACTTCCAATGCAAACATTCTTCTCTTTGCTCTACATCCCCATGAATATGTATATGTGATGTATGTACATGGGTGCACATGCATATGTGTGCATGTGGCGGCCCATGATTTACACCTTCCTTCATCATTCTCCAGCTTACTCACTGAGGCAGGGTCTCTCAATTGAGCCCAGGGCTCATCCGTATGGCTAGGCTAGCTAACCAGCTTGTGATGTGTACCCCCTGTCCCTGCCTTTGTAGCAGTACCATATCCACCCAGCATCTTTGTGGGTTCTGGGGCTCTGAAGTCCTCACACTTATGTGACAAGCGCTTTAAGCACTGAGCCATCTCCCCAGCCCCCCCCCTTCCCATTATTCCCACTGCCTTTCATTTTCCTCCTTTCTCTCTTTTGAGACAGAGTCTCCTGTATCTCATGCTCACCTCCAACTCACTATGTAGCCAAGGATGTGCTTCCAGTCCTCCTGTCTCCACCTCCAGAGTCCTGGGATTATAGGTGTGCACCACCAGTCCTGGTTGTTTATGGCACTGGGTATTGAACCCAGGGCTTCCTTCATGCTAGGCAGTCACTTTCCCACCTGAGCGACATCCCTCACCCAGTGTTGATCCACTGGGACTTGCCCTTACAGCTATTTCTGGGGCTGTTTGTTCTGCTCTTTTGTCTCTTCCGGTTTCTGAGTTTATACTCCCTGGGGGTGTTGGAAAAGCCACAGTACCTGTAAGTCTCTCCCATATCCCACAAAAGAATTATCCTTTGTTTTTTTGTTTTTTTGTTTGTTTGTTTATTTTTGCCAGGTGTGGTGGCTATTACCATAATCCCAGCACTTGGGAAGCTGAGGCAGGAAGATCACAGCAAGTTTGAGGCCAGCCTGAACTACATAGTGAGTTCCTGGCCAGCCTAAACTACAGAGACCCTATCTCAAAAACAAGACCAAACCAAAACACCAAATAAAAAGCCAAAAACAACAACAAAACCTCAAACAGTATTTTCTGCCTTTGTTTTTTTTTGTTTTTTTTTTTTTTTTTTTTTACACGATGACGTATTTGGACCCTTGTTCCAACTCTCTGCCTGTGAATTCCCTCCTCTTCCAGGCCTTTAATTCCAGTGCTACAAGCTGTGTGTGACCGAGTTTAGTGCCTCACTAGAGTTTAGGGGCAATCTGGTAAACACGGTCTCGTTCTTCTCTTCCTCCTTGCTTCTGAGCAAGGTTTCGTGAGCCAGGAGAAAACCTTTGGTAAGGTCAAACTAGGAGATTTCTCCTGTCTGGAGGCCTTGTTGTCTTGAAGCTGGAATCATACCTTCTGCACCCAGAGAGTGTATTCCCCATCTGTAGCCATTGCCCAAGGTCTGGAATGGGCAGACAGAGAGCCTGGAACCAGTTCAGTGTCCCTGGTAGTCTGGTGGGCATCGTGTCCTAGGCAATGCCATAGAAGCTGTCCCTGGTAGTCTGGTGGGCATCGTGTCCTAGGCAATGCCATAGAAGCCGTAGCTGAAAGTTGAGCTTCAATGAGAAATTCATTCCAGAACCTCCTAGGTCCTCTCTGATGCCCCGAATGCCTCTGGACAGTACAATGAATTGGTTTACCATTTATACACTTGATTTTAGAGATAAGACTTCCTGAATATGGGTCCCAGGGAGAAGCCTGGCAGGATGCCTTCATGCAGCACCTGTGGTATTTCTTCTCAAAGAAGCACACTGGGGTATCCTCAGCATTGGAGGCCTCCTTATGGAACGGATATGGTCCTGTCCAGGATGGAAGGACCCATCTGATTTGATCTCTTGTCCAAACTCTTGGCATGTCAGAGCCTACTCCTGGCCAGCCACCTGCCTGGCCAGAACCCCTGGGGTCTTCCTCACGGGAGGACCCTTCCAGTGGTTTTCCAGTTCCTTTCCTCCCACAGTGGCGTGGGCCTGGCAAGAGCACATTTTGAAAAGCAGCCCCCCTCCAACCTCAGGAAGTCCAACTTCTTCCACTTCGTGCTGGCCATGTACGACCGGCAGGGGCAGCCCGTGGAGGTGGAGCGCACAGCCTTCATCGACTTCGTGGAAAAGGAACGAGTGAGAGGCTCATGGGCTGGCCTGGGGCTAGCACTGGGAGTGATGGGTGGCCTTCAGGGACCTTGACGCTTACACACACACACACACACACACACACACACACACACACACACACATGTGCACACACATGTGCACGCACACACACACACGCACCCTGGGGAAGATGAGTGGGAAACCGTGGGTGAATGGCTGGAAGGCAAAGAAGGACAGTGGGATTCGATGGCGGGCACGGGTGAAGGAGGGTATGGGTGACAGAGGTTGAAGACCCTGAGCACTTGAACATCCTCCTGTCTTGTCCTTGCAGGAGCCTGGGACAGAAAAAACAAATAACGGGATCCATTACCGCCTTCGGCTGGTGTATAACAATGGTAAGCAGAGTCTGGGTACTAGAGCACCTTGAGACACAAGCACCCTCATCAGGGCTGGAGACGGTGTGGGTATAGTCATCTGGGGCCTCCTCATGCCCCCCAGACAGCAAGTTCTTTCTACTTTCCCATCCTAGGACTTCGGACAGAGCAAGACCTCTATGTGCGTCTCATTGACTCCATGTCGAAGCAGGTGAGCCAGCCTGGGGGCTGTTCAGGCCCATCCTAGACTTGGTTTGAGTAAACATTCTTAACCCCTCTGTCTTTCTTGTGGCTTCACTCTCACTGCTCTCCCAGTTCCCTGCCTGTGGCAAGAAGGTTGTGCTTTTTCTCTCCAGTCTGGAAAAGAAAGTATTTACAAAAAAGACCCTGGCTTAAGTCATATCCCTTAGCAACCCAATCTTAGACACAAAATCAGGGGCATGCAGTTTATTGTTGAAGAGGAAAAGCCCTGCTCAGGAGGAGAGGAAAGGAATCAGGACAGGAAGATACCCAGGAAACAGGTGGTCTCAAGTAGAATTCAGCTTTAGCCCAGTCCACAGGGATTGGTAGAATAGAAAGAGCACTGGAAGTTTTGCTTTCTGATCAGTCAGCCATTGTTTGGGGACCATGCCTAAGGCAAGAGCACACAGTAGTGGAGGCAACTCCACTGAGAGCAGTTCTCAAGAGGAACTATTGTCATCACCAACTGCAAAGGGGGTGGGGGTGGGTCAGAAAAGAAACCTACCTGTGTGCGGTCCCAGAGCTCATCCTGCAGACACTCAGCATGGTGATGATACACTGGTCCCAGGAAGGAGGCTTGGGACTGACCAAAGCAGCTCAGGGAAACCAACCCGATGCACTCTGAGAGGCAGCCCAAGTCTCGGGCCTTTCAGAAACATGCTGGGAGAAGGAGCTCGCATCGTAAATGGGCCAGATTAGTGGATCTGGAATGAAGCACGCAACTTGCATGCTGTTGTATGGACAGGCGCTTCTAGAGGCCTCCACCAGAGCAAAGCAGAATGGCTTATATCCAGAAAACTCTCAGTCACTTTGACAGGGGAAGTGGGCCAAGCAATGGCAGTGGTACTGGGTGGCATGTGGGAGCCTACAGAGAAAAAAACCTATAGACAGAGGAAGGCTGGAAGGCCCAGAGGCTAGAGCAGGGAGCCAGATTTACAGTTTGAGAAGCTCACTTCTTGTTCAGGACAGAGGCTGCTGGGAAACTTGAAAGAGGGGCTCCGACAGTCCAAGGACATCGTGCTGGTCTGAGCTGGAGAAGTGATAGGGAGGGGGAAGAGGCAGCTCAGTGGTCTGTTTTGTTAGTTGGCAGGAATTGCAAAGGGACAATACGCATGAACAGAGGCAGAGGCAGAAGCCCACTGTAGCATGGAGCAGCCTGCACCAAAGGAGATGCTAGGAGTGGGTGAGGGTAGGAGCATATGCAGGGTGGGACTGCCTGTCCACCAGCAGGGAATCTGCAGACCTGGTGCCATTCTTGTTACCTAGGTGACAGTCCAATTTGAGGGTAGAAGGCTGTCCTCCACCTGAGCAGCCAGGCTTCAGATTTCTGCTTTCCACCCCTGGACTCTTCAGATCAGGGCAAAAGACACGAGCTTTCCTGGGGTGGGGCCTCTCCTGGGCCTGGGTTTGGGAGTCACCAGGGTAGACCCATAGGCTCACTGTGCTTGCCACGGGGACTTGAGAGGAACCTCCCTCCCCGCCAGCCTGCACGCTTCCTCCTCCCCAGGCTATCATCTATGAGGGACAGGACAAGAATCCTGAAATGTGCCGAGTGCTGCTCACTCACGAGATCATGTGCAGGTAAGGTGGTACCTCCAGATGTGCCTTGACATTGACAAGACAGCGTACCTCCTTGAGCTACAGCCCAGGTCCCCTGTCAAGTCTTCTTCTATTTCACAACAACTGCCAGGTCCCTGGGGAAGCATGGGCAGGGGAGAGGCTCCTTGAGGCCCCATTAGCCTGGCCTGTTTATGTGACTTCTCTAAGTGTTTTTGCAAGAGAGGCCTCCTACTGCTACTGGAAGCTCAACTAATAAAGCTCCAGGGAGTAGCTCTCTGGGAAGATGGGGACAGGGCTGGGTTGGGCAACACAGAGGGCTCTGGGATTTGCTTAGGGGCCTGGTGGAGGAAAGCAAACTGCCTAGAAGTGAGAAATGCCGGGCAGATCTTTGGTAGATAAGTTGGGGGTAGGGAGAAGGAAAGAGCCCTTAGCTCCTCCTTTTCTTTTTTCTTTTTTTTTAAAATATTTATTTATTTATTATGTATACACTATTCTGTCTGTGTGTCTGTCTGCAGGCCAGAAGAGGGCATCAGATCTCATTTCAGATGGTTGTGAGCCACCATGTGGTTGCTGGGAATTGAACTCAGGACCTGTGGAAGAGCAGGCAGTGCTCTTAACCGCTGAGCCATCTCTCCAGCCCTCTTTTTTCTTTTTTTAAAAGGCTCTCCAAATTTTTCTGTTTTGTTTTGCTTATTTATTTATTTATTTATTTAGAATTTCCACCTCCTCCCCACCTCCCATTTCCCTCCCCCTCCCCCCTTCCCTCTTCCTCTACAGTCCTAAGAACAGTCAGGGTTCTCTGCCCCGTGGGAAGTCCAAGGTCCTCCCCGCTCCCCCCAGGTCTATAAAGGTGAGCATCCAAACAAACAAGGCTCCCACAAAGCCAGTAAATGCAGTAGAATCAAAACTCAGTGTCATTGTTCTTGGCTTCTCAGTCAGCCCTCATTGTCAGCCACATTCAGAGTCCGGTTTGATCACATGCTCCATCAGTCCAGTCCAGCTGGCCTTGGTGAGCTCCCATTAGATCAGACCCACCGACTCAGTGGGTGGGCGCACCCCTCGCGGTCCTGACTTCCTTGCTCATATTCTCCCTCCTTCTGCTCCTCATTTGGACCTTGGGAGCTCAGTCCAGTGCTCCAGTGTGGGAGTCTGCCTCTATCTCCATCCATCACCAGATGAAGGTTCTATGGTGATATGCAAGATATTCATCAATGTGGCTATGGGACAAGGCCAGTTCAGGCACCCTCTCCTCTGCTGTTCAAGGAACAAGCTGGGGACCTCTCCTTGGACCTGGGAACCCCTCTAGAGTCAGTCTCTTGCCAACCCTAAAATGGCTCCCTTAATTAAGATATCTACTTCCCTGCTCCCATATCTACCCTTCCTCTATCTCACCCATCTCATTCCCCCAAGCTCTTCCCAATCCTCCCTTAAGGGGAGATGGGGAGAGAGAAGGGAGAAGGGGAGGATAGGGGAGAGCTCACCCTTTTCTTTACGCTAGAGCCTGGCATTTCCTGAAGGGCTTTCCTGGATGTGTCCATCCTTCAGTGCCTCAGAGACTGCTTCTAATATGTGGAAAAGAAAATGTGTTTAGAAACATGTTGTTGAGACAGTGATTGCCCTTGGAAGAAAAATGACTAAAATAATAATTATTTTAAAAAGCTAGAGAAGGCCCCTGGAGTGCCGGGCACAGGACACATCTGGGTCAGGACGCCTCTTACAGGGGCAAGTTCACTTTGTGGTCATCAAAGAGACACTGTAGATGATCCACTGCTAATGGATTTCACAGCTAACCCCAAGGTTTCACAGCTAACCCCATTCCTAGAACTAAGCTGCCAAGGGTCCTGCTAAGACCCTTCCTGGCTTTCTCTTGCAAGAGATCCCCTGCATGCAGGAATTCTGCACCCAGAACAGGACATCTGATCCCTCACTGGGCCTGGCCCCTCACACTCTTTCATCATTTCTTCCTGTCTTCGTCTTTTCTTCAGCCGGTGCTGTGACCGCAAGAGCTGTGGCAACCGGAATGAGACGCCTTCAGATCCGGTCATTATTGACAGGTACAGGCTTGGGGAGGGGACCTGGACTGAGCCACTGAGCATTCAACAGAGGGGTGGAAGCCGAGAGATTTCCTAAGGTGCTATGTGGGTGGCTCTGAGGTCAGAGAGACTTCCCCCAAGGAAATGCCAGTCGTGGCCTGCCGAGAGAAGTCCCTAGGACAAGTTTTCTGGAGCTGCAGCCCCCAATTCCTTTAGCAAAGGAACCAGAGAAGAATCAGGACATGGCAGAATGGTGAAGAACATCTAAGGAGAGACACAGAGTGGGGCTGCTGAGGGCCAGGTGCTGGTGCTCTGTGCTGTTGGCTCTGAGTGCTGGGATCACATATGCACACTGCCACGCCTGTCTTTGTGTCTGGATTTGGTTATATAAGGGGAGAAGCAAGAGAGCCAAAGACACACAGAGAGAGGTGACATTTCAAAGGTGTCTTCAGTGTTTCAGATCCGATCAACTTGGAAAAGGAAGTTTATTAAAAAGGAGATTTGGGGGAGAGCAAGTTGGCAGGGTGAAATACTAGGAGTTTGGTTGTAGCCATACCGTGCTTGGAAGGCTAACTAAACACCCAGGTGGGAGGTTTAAAAAGAAGCTGGAAACACAATTGGGGAAGGGAAGGATGCAGGCTGTGGACACAAAGTGAATAAATGAGATTGGGGAATGAGGGTTGGTAGAAAACAGGAGAGTTCTGAGGGCTGCACCAGGGCTGTCCAGTGTTTAGATGCTGTAGAACCAGCAAAGGAGAGTGCAGAGAAGCTGCCAGTGAGGTAAGAGTCAAATCAAGGCAGTGCCGTGTCCTGGAAGTTACATCAGAAGATGCCCCAAGGTGGAGGCAGCAGGCGACTGTGACCAGTACTGCTCAGCACTGATGGTTGGCTTTAGCAGTGTCGAAGATACCGATGACCTCAGCAGGAATATGTCAGTGGAGCAGAGGTGCATTGCCAAGCCCTTGCACAACACCAGGCATTGACCTAACTGGGCAGCCAGTGAAGGAACGACAAACACATGGACACACAGAAAAGCTTGGATTGGGTGTTCTGTGCTCAGTCTCATAGAGGAGCCTCAGCATCCCAGGAGCTCAGTGTGTTTAACATAGACAGTTGAGCGGTATTTAGATGTCATGGAGATGTAGACTGTTGCACACAGCTGAACAAGGAGGTGAGGTTATTACATACAGATAAACGAACAGTCGGGGTTGTTACATACAGCTGAACAAGGAGGTAGGTTTAGCTACCCTCAGTAGGAGCAATCTCTGCAGGGAGCTGTCTTCAGGATGTGAACACTGGGTGGTGGGTGTAGTGGCGGTGGGTCCGCGCATACTGTCAACACTCAAACCCAGACCCAAGGAAGGCCTTCCCTTCCCTCTCCGCCTGACCTGGGGAAGGCTTTGCCCCTCCTATGGGACTGAGCTACTGGAGTTGCGGATGCCCATGTCAACATTACAGTCAGGACTCAACCCGCTCCCTAGAGAGTACAAAGAATGGGGTTGTGGAGTTCAGAAACAGCTGCAGAGCAACCTTGAAGGGGTCAGAGAAGCAGTTTGGAGGTGGGGGCATTGCAAGGAAGGGCAAGGAAAACTGCAGTGTGATACCTGGAGAGGCATCCAGTATGCAAGAAAGAGAAGGGAGGGTTTCTGTGCTAATGTCCTGCAGCTAGTGAAAGGGGTAGGCTCTGGTACTTGGGTGGATGCTCTGGTTTGTCTGGGAATCCAAACCATTGGTCCAGGGAGGCGTTGGAAAACAGAGAACATGGCCTCTCGAATGGGTTAGCATGGGAGCTTGTCGATACTCTCTTCTGATTGCCTTCTGGTTTTGTTTTATGATTGCTTTGTTTTCTCAGTGAAGAAGGAAGGTCAACAGCTGAGGATGAAGATGGAGAGGGAGACACTAGGGGGGTGAAATGTTTTTCTAGGAGGGTGAGCGGTCTGGGGGAATCCCATGTCATTGCCACGCAGCGCTAGGGCCTGCCCGAGTTCTGTGGCCATAAATTTAGTTCTTTGGCCATCTCGGGCCATAAAGGTAGAGTGGTTGTGTGAGCCCCAGGGGAGGGGTTGCCAGTTCAGCACAGTAAAAGCTGGGGTGGTAAAACGGTGAAAGGCCTGGTCAAGATGGCCTTCCAGAGCTGAAATGGGACTCAGGCGCACTAAGGGAGAAGTGCAGAAGAGGGAACGTAGGTTCAGAAGGGACTGAAGAATTGCTGGAGATGAGTGACAGGCAGGAAATCAGAATCGGGTTGGAGAGGAGACTGCCTGTGGGTGGGAGGATTTTGTGTTGAATTTCTTAGTAACACTTGGCCAGCAAAAGAGGGGAGCAATGTCAACAGGGGAAAACATGCCCAAGGAATGGGGTGGAGAGAGTATCGGAAGAAAAAAGCCTGAGTTGACATTGCAGTCATCAAGACTGTATACAGGAGCAGCATTGGGATTGGGATTTAGGAGCGAAAGCTCCAAGGCCTGATGGAACGTGGGGTGACAGATGGTTTCAGCAAACAATGGCTCCCCCTGCTCCCCCTGTCTCCGTCAGTAAACCGAGCAGTCGCATCCCAGCAACTTCCGTTTCTCGTTCTCTGAATGGCTGAGCCTACCCTCTTGTTCCTTTTTCACGGTCTGTTCATGTTTTGTGCTAAGTTTTCTCTAAGAGTTGGTGTTTCTTGGTGGTTTATCTGAAAGAACTCAGTTCTTTGCTATGAGCTGTTCGTGTTTGTTCTATTTGGCTGTTTTTGGCTGTTGTCTTTGAACGGTGTTGTGATGAAGTTTGTCTGGTCTTTTATTTTTTTAAAAAAATAGTCAAGATTTTCGCTGTGTTTAGAAAGACTTTTAAATAAACATCATTTTATTTTATTCTGGAGATGCTAAGGGTGAAACCCAGGGCCTCTGCGGTACTCTCCTGCTGAGCTACATCCTCACCTCTAAGATTACTTTTGAAGTTTATCCTGTGGGACTAGAGGGATGGCTCAGTGGTTGAGTACTTGTTGCTCTTGCAAGGACCTGAGTTCTGTTCCCAGCACCCACATGATGGTTACTACTAACAGTAACTCCAGTTTTAAAGGACCCAGCTCCTTCTTCTGGCATCCGAGGGTACCAGACACACATGTGGTATATGTCCACATACTCAGGCAAATGCTCATATAAGGGATTTATTTTTTAAAGCAAAAATGTTATATTCTATATGATAAATACCAAAGAAAAATAAAAATCATGAAACATTCCACAGGATGGATAGATTTGAGACCAGCCTAGGATACGCAGGGCAACCCTGCCCCACAAAACAATAAACAAAAATTAAAAATTAAAAATCTTACTGAAACCAATTTTTTCTTGTTTGTACCATTGCCTAGCCCTCTCGTGGAGATGAGTGTGATTTATTTCTAAATTGAGTTATCATGGATTATATATTCTCTAAATAATATGTTGTGTAGTTGGAGTTGTGTTTGTGGTTATTTGTTCGTTTTACTGTTGTTTTGAGACAAGGTCTGACTGTGTAGCTCTGGCTGGCCCAGAACTAGATATATAGGCCGGATTGGCCTTGAACTCATAGAGATCTGCCTGCCTGTGCCTTCCAAATACTGGTATTAAAGGCATGTACCACCGTGCCTTGCCTTCATTTTTCTTTTTCAATTATTGGGTTTTTTCTTGTTTATGTATTTATTTGCTTATTTACCTACTTGTTATTTATTGTTTTTGAGACACCGAGTAGCCCAAGCTGCCAATGGACTTATGATTCTCTTGTCCTCCCTAGTACAGTACTGGGGCAGTAGATGTTTGATACCACAGCTCCCTGTTGATTTTAGTGACCTCTTAGGAGCTAGAGATGAGGTAACCAAAGAAAACTGCAACTGCATTGTGGTGACTGCGTCTCTTTGTGGCTAGACACCCTTGACAATGTAGCTGGGTCATTTTGATCACATAGATTGATGATGATGATGTAGGAAGAGTGTATAGGACAAGTCACTCACTTTCCCTAAATGTTTTTTCAAGAGAATACTGGACGTTTGGGCCTTTAGTGTTTTCATGCAAATTTTAGAAACTACTTGTATGGATTCTCACATCAATCTACACTTGTACACACACACACTAAGTGTGTAGTAATATTCTTTGAGTAATATTGCAATGAATATTTATACATTTATACAGCCATTTATATAGTCCATTTATACAGCCACTTTTAAAGACTTTCGGTAAAGTTGTATAATTTTCCAAGGCCACATGTACTTACTGTTTTCACTCATTCACTTGCTCAATAACTTGTTGTTGAACAGTACTGTGTACCAGGCACTGTGTGAATAGTGCATATACCAGATTCTGATACCACATAGATAAGGAGCTAGAGATGAGACTGTGTCTCTTTGTGGTTAAACACCCCTGAAAATGTAGTTGAGTTGTTGAAACTAAGGCACTAGATGGCATCTTCCCACACATGTGTAGTTCTCAAGGCACCAGAGGGCATCTTCCCACATACATGTAGTTCTCAAGGCACCAGAGGGCATCTTCCCACACACACGCATTCACAGAGGGTCTATGTTCTCAAAAGTCCTGACATCATTATAATATTACTTGCATTGTGGCTTTTTGTTTTTAATGTGTATGGATATTTTACTTGTGTGTACGTATGTTTGTGCATAACATGCTTGCCTGGTGCCAGAGGAGGTCGGAAGAGGGCTTTGGATTCCCTGGAATTGGGGTTACAGATGGTTGTGAGCTGTCATGTGGGTGCTTGGAACAAAGCCTGGGTCCTCTGCAAGAGCAACAAGAGCTCTTCCCCTCTGAGTCCTCTCTCCAGCCCTGTCCTGTCCTTTTGACACCCTCCGTGTGTGTGGTTTTCTAGAGGAGCATGGGAACCAGTACTCTAGAAGGGAGATCTGGTCCACCAAGGTTTGGGAGGGAAAGGGTTACCTTCTGTCATCAGTCTGACTCTTAATTTCATACATATGCATGAAAACTTTTTTAAAAATCCAAATGCAGAACCCGCAGAACCTCCTGGACTGCTCCCTGCCCGAGGCAGTCCACTAGTCCACTACAGCCTCTTTTGGAGTGTTTACTTTGCGTACTTTATTAAATAAACTTCTGCTTAAATTGTCTATGTCTCTTGACTGAGTTCTTTTCCTCAAGAAGACAAGAACCAAGAGATCCCAGGAACAGTTTTAGGTTTCATATATATAAATATAAAAGAATACATCAATCAAGCAAAAATACCTGTCCTCATGACAGAAAGAAGTGCAGGGAGTTAGGTAATAATTTTTTCAAGAAAACGTTGGCTGTTTTGGCCTGCTGTGTTCTCATGTAAATTTTAGAATCTGCTTATGTAAAGTTTGAGTCTTTTAGAAGGAAATGGGGGAAATAGGGACAAGTGAAAATGATTGTGATGGAGAAGTGCAGTTTTATGTGGAATGGTCACGGTTGATGTCGCTGGGAATGTGGCAGGAATGAGCTGCTCAGACATGCACATCTTCTCATGACCATTTACATATTTTGTTCTTATTTTAAATTATAACTTTATTTTTTATTATTGAGAAATTTATACACATGCACAATAAATATGATAGTATCTGCCCCTGATTTCCCTATCCCAACTCATCAACCCACCCATATTCCCATTAATTTCCCCCAACTTCATGGTTTTTGTTTTATATTTGAGACAGGATTTCTCTGCGTTGTTCTGGTTGTACTAGAACTCACTCTGTAGACCAGGCTGGCCTCAGACTACAGAGATCTGCCAATCTCTGCCTCCTGAGTACTGAGATTAAAATTGTGCACTACCACCACCACCCCGATCATGTCTTTTTTTTTTTTTTAAACAGCTCACTAACAGCACATGTACACCAGTGTGGGAGTGTGGGGGTCACACACTGGGGCTTGAGAATCATGGGAATCACACCAATCTTTGAAAAAATAATTTTCCTTCTCTCAGCAACTGTCAACAACAGTAGCTCCTCAGTAAGGAGTGGGGGCCTGGAGATCGTTTACCCCATCTCTGCTAGAATTTTGGGTGGCTTGATCTTGTGCAGCTAACCATAGCTGCTGTGGGTTCATGATTACAGTGGCCACATCCAGTCCAAAGACAGCATTGACAGCGTTAACCCATCTTCTGGCCCAGTCGTTCTCAGCCTTCCTGGTGCCGGAACCCTTCAGTACAGTTCCACATGTTGTGGTGACCCCAGCCATAGAATTAGTGTCCTTGCTGCTTCATGGCTGTAATTTTGCTACTGTTACAAATTGTAATGTAAATATCTGTGTTTTCCAATTGTCTTTGAGGGGTCACAACCCTTGGGTTGAGAACCACCACTCTGGCTTTGACACTCTACTCTTTCTTGGTGGTAGGGTTGATACATTGAGAACTGAGAATTCAGTCTCTTATTCTCAGCTCTCTGACCAGTTTTGCTCCACTGACTAGAACCCATTGTATGAAGTAGCTTCCAGACCAAGGTTGAGATCAGCCCAGGTCTATGGGTGTAAACATAAATATGAGGAGGCATCTTGACAGTCTGACCACTTAGCAAAACCATAGCAAGTTCAACCCTAGAGCCTGTGCCTACCCAGCAATGGACTTTTACAGGTTTTTAAAACTTTTTATGTGTATAGATGTTTTGCCTGCATCATAAACATGCACACACACACACACGGTGTGTGGAGGCCAGAAGAGGACATCAAATCTTCTGGAACTGGAGTTACAAATGACTGTAAGCCACCTTGCGGGTGCCAAGAACCAAACCTAGGTCTCCTGGAAGAGCAGCCAGTGCTCTTAACTGATGAATCCTTCTCTTCAGCCTCACCCACGGACTCTTAACTAAGCATGAAATTCCCTCCTGTTGAGCCATGATGCCCACATATTATTTGTTGGTATGCAACTGATTTTCATATGTGATCTTTTGCTTTACTTTGATTTGGTTTTCTGTCTGTGTCATTTTATTCAAATAGCTGCTTTTGTGTATGACTTTTCCCAGGCCTTTTGTGTGTGACTTTTCTTGCTTTATTGCATTAATTAGGACTGCAAGTACAGCCTTGAGTACCATAAACATTGTAAACTGGGTATATTGGCACACACCTTTAATCTCAGCACTCAGGAAGCAGAGGCAGGCAGAATTCTGTGAGTTTGGGGTCAGACTGGTCTGTATAATAGTTCTAAGCCAACCTGTCAAAAAAAAAAAAAGCAACCAAGTTTTTTTTTGTTTTGTTTTGTTTTTTTTTTTTTAAGACAGCATCTCCCTATATAACCCAGGCTAGCCTCAAACTTCAAAGTGCTGGAGTAAGCCACCGTGCCTGGCATGTAATGGGCATTCTTGTTATTTTGTTTTGAAATAGTGCCTTCCTGTGTAGTCCTGACTACTTGACATGTAGACAGTATATTTATTTATTTATTTGGTTGGTTCTCTTTTGTTTGGTGGGTTGGTTCTCCCTCCCTCCCCTCCTCACTGCCCTCCCTTCTTCCTCCCATGACTCATTCCTCCTATATTTCCTACTCATTCCTCATTCCTCTTTCTACTCTTTATTTTGGAACAGGGTCTCACTAAGTTTCTCAGGCTGGCCTCGATCTCATTCTGTGTCTCATCAGGCACTGAACTTGTGATCTTCCTGCCTCCACCTTCCGAGTTCCTGGGATTACAGGCCTGGGCCACTAGATCCAGCTCCGTTCTTGATTTGAAAGAAAACATTTGCAATGTATCACTGCCACAGTACCGTGGCACACAGTTGGGAGGAGGCTCAGAAGTTCAGGGTTATCTTTGGCTACATTGCAAGTTCAAGGTTACCCTGTACCACTTAATACCCTTTCTCAAAACAGCAACATAAAAGAATGCTCACTCCAGCTACCTGTCTGCTGATTGAATTCCATTGGGTTAAGAAAGGTGGTTTTCCATTTAAATCATGAACGGATGTTGAATTTAAAATGTTGCTTTTCTCTGCACGTCTTGAGTTGATCATATAGCTTTTCTCCTTTAATCTGTTTAACCATTACTGTGCTGAATTACGTTAATGGGATTGTGTGAGTTTTTTACTTGTGTGCACACATGTGGAGGTAAGAGGTCGAAGCTGATGTCTTGCTCCATCTCCTCCACCTTACCTTTTGAGATAGTATCTCACTGAAGCTACTGTGCGTGGATTGATTAGACAGACTGGCCAGTGAGCTCCGGGAATCTGCCTGTCTCCATCCCCTCCACTAGGGTTGCAGAAGTCTGTGACCTCTAGCCTTTTTACGTGAATGCCGGGGATCCAACCCAGGTCTCATGCTTATGCCATGAGCATCCCCATTAATGTCAACGAGGTTTAATACCACGTGGCTCATGGTGTAGGAGAGCCTGTGAGGATTTGCTCTCTTCATCTGCCATGCTAGCTGCTCTGATAATCATACGCTTAAGCTTGCTTTCTGTGTTCATCTGTGATTTGTAATTTTTTTATAATTTGCCTTTTATTGTGTGGTTTTAACCCATGATTTTCCAGCATTAAATTGTTAAGTGGGCTCTGATTTCCTTTTTATTGTCTGTTGAATGAGTTTGGATTTGTTCTGTGAAAATTTGCTATAATTTGTCTCCAGTTTGTGTGTTTTCACCGGTCAGAAAACTCTGGCCTTCTGTTCCTTTGTCTTCGAGCCCCGGGCCTCCTGCATAGCAGGCGAGTGCTCTGTCACTGAGCTGTTCTCCAGACCTCCTTCACTGTTTCAGTGAGCTGAAATTTGTTTCTATAAGGTTGTTCATCATGTTATTTTTATAATTTCTCTGCCTGGATGTGGTGACACACACCTCTAACCCAAGTACTCAGGAAACAGAGGCAGGTGGATCTCTGTGAGTTCAAGGCCAGTCTGGTCTACATAGGTAGTTCCAGGACAGCCAGGGCTACATAATAGAGAAACCCTGTCTCTAAATAAATTTCTGAGTTTTTGATTGTGAACTTTTTTTTTCTCTTTCTGTTTGTGTCATATCTGTGTCCTTAGGTTTTGCTGGCAAATCAACATTTTCATTATGTGCTTATTCTATGTGCTTATTCTTTCTTTCCTTCTCTTTTGGAGTTTCTTTTTCTTTTCTTTTCTTTTTTTCTTTCAAGACAGGGTTTCTCTGTAGCTTTGGAGCCTGTCCTGGAACTAGCTCTTGTAGACCAGGCTGGCCTCGAACTCACAGAGATCTGCCTGCCTCTGCCTCCCGAGTGCTGGGATTAAAGGCATGCACCACCACTGCCCAGCCTGCTTATTATTTCTTGTTTATTAGTTTGAGGAGGGTCTTGCTATGCAGTTCTGACTCTCTTGACCCTCACTGTGTAGTCCAGGCTGGTCTAAACTTGTAGCTATCTTTCTGCCTCGCCTCATGACTGCTGGGTCTATGGAAGTACATTGCCCCCTCCCTGTACTTCTGCTTAATTTTTCTTTTTATTTATTAATTCTGTGGGCTGTGTTCTAGTCTTCTTGACCCCTCTGAGTCCTATAATCATCCCCCTTTTCTGCTGGGTTCTCACGAACTCTGCCCAATGTTTGGTTGTGGGTCTCAGGGCTCATAGGGGCTCACAGAGACTGAAGTGGCAACCACAGAGCCTGCGTGGGTCTGCACTAGGTTCACAGCATACAAACTGTGTTTTACCCCACTTCTGGGGTGTTGTCGGACTCCTAATAGTGGAAGTTGGGTTGTCTCTGACTCTTTTTGCTTGTTCGTGGGACCTTTTTTCCTCCTATTAGGTTACCTTGTCCAGCGTTGATATGAGAGTTTGTGCCTAATCTTATTGTGTCTTGTTAGGCCATGGTTAGTTGATATCACTGGGAGGCCGAGAAACAAGAGCAGTGGATCTGAGGGAGAAGAGTGGGGTGGGCCTGGGTGGGAGAGGAGGCTGCAGTTGGGTGTATTGCATGAGAGAAGAATAAGGAAGAAAATATTTTTAAATTATTTAATTTTTTTTCGTTTTTGGAGTATTTTGCCTGCATTGTGTGTCTGTGCATCATGTGTGTGCCTGCTTCCTGTGGAGGCCAGAAGAGAGCCTCGGAGCCCCTGAAACTGCCATGTGGTGCTGGGAACTGAACCTGGATCCTCTGCAAGAGCAGCCAGTGCTCTTAGCCACTGACCCATTTCTCCAGCACTATTTTTATTAAAAACAACAACAACAACAAAAAAACTGTTAGCCTTGTCAATCTTTTCCCAGTGTCTGTTGTTTTTGCAGTACATTAATGTCTGCTTCATTGGGTTTATATTATTCCTTTCTAGCTTTTAATTTTAATTTTAATCTTATTTATTTATTTATTTATTTATTTGACTTTTTAAGTCAGGGTTTCTCTGTGAAACAATTCTGGCTGTCCTGGAACTCACTCTGTAGACCATGTAGACCGAGCTGACTTCAAATTCACAGAGATCCACCTGCCTCTGCCTCCTGAGTGCTGGGATTAAAGGTGTGCACCACCACTGCCCGGCTAGCCTCTTAAGCTGGATGTTTGTTAGTTTTTACCATTTTCTTTATTTATACAATCATCATTTACCATCTATTTAAAACACTTTTCCAGGGGCTGGGGAAATAGAGCACTCTGACTGGCTCAGTGCTAAGTATCATTCATTTTTGTTATGATTTACCTTTTGTTATAAGGACACTAGAAGTATGTTTCCTTATTCTTCCTCTTAAAAATAGTTTTACTTAGAAATAATGCTAAACAATAAAATGTATTTGTAGTAGGCAATTCATCAAGTAACTCTGTAATCCCAGCACTTGGGAGGCTAAGGCAGGAGGATTGCCTCAAGTTCAAAGCCAGTCTAGGAGTACAGTTTGTGATCTTTTTTGTCTAGTTTATTTTACTTGCCTCAAGTCTTTGAGGTTTGTCCACACTGTGGCATGAGTTGGTAGTTCCTTTCTTTATATTGTTGAGTCATACTCCATTGTATGAATTTCATCATATTTGAGATCCTTTGGTGGACTTTTGAGTTGTTTCTAGTTTGGGGGTACTGCAAATAAAATTTCGTAAACCTTCACATGCACTCACCATATGGACGATGTTTTTGTTTCTCTGGGGTCGGTGCCTAGAAGGGGAGTTCCGTGGCGTGTGCATTTGGTGTCGTAGGCAGCAGTCTGTTTCTGAAGTGTGTGTACCGTTTGGCATTCCTATCAGTGTTTGAACATCATGGCTCCTCTGCATTGCCATTGACGCTTAGAAAGACCTAGTTTTAATTTCAGCTGTTCTGATAGGGTGTAGCAGACTCTCACTGCGCCTTCAATCCGTGTGTGTCTAAGTGCTAATGACGCCCATCCCTTCATGTGCTTCTCTGCCCTCCCCGCAGTGTCCTGGTAAGTTGCTGTTCAAATCCTCATCACCACCCTCTTTTTTTTTTTTTTTAATTTTGCTTACTAAGACATTTTATTGAAAATGGAATTTAAAAATTTTTTTAACTTAAATAACATTTTCTCATTTATTTTACATACCAACCAGTTTCCCCTCCCTCCTCTCCTCTTGTCTCCTCCCCTTCCCCATCTTCCCCCTCCCCATCCACTCCTCCTCCATCTCCATTCAGAAAAGGGCAGGCCTCCATGGGCATGCACAAGCATGGCACATCAAAGTGAGGCAGGACTGAGCTCCTTTGCGTTGAAACTGGGCAAAGTAATCCAGCATGGGCCAACTAAGTGCCAGGGAGAGGTCCTGCTCCCACTCTTAGAAGCCTTACACAATTGTCACCCACATGCAGAGGGCCTAGTTCAGTCCCATGCAGGCTCCCTAACTCTTGGTCCAGCCACTGTGAACTCTCCCCAGCTAAGGTGCACTGTCTCTGTGGTTCCCCCATCATGACTGCCTCTGGCTGGTACTATCCTCCCTTTCTTGTGCAAGACTCTCTGAGCTGAGCACAGTGTCTGTGGATCTCTGCCTCAGCTTCCATCAGTTCCTGGATAGAGTATCTCTGATGCAGTTAGGGAAGTCACCAATCTGCTTACATTAGATGACCAAAGTTCAGGCACCCTCTCCACCATTGCTAGGAGTCTTAATTGGGGTTATCCTTGTGGGCTCCTGGGGTTTTCCTTGGCACTAGGTTTCTCACTAACCCCAAAATAGCCCCCCCATCAGGACATCTCTTTAGTTACTCTCCACCTCCATCCTGCCTCAAACCCACCTCCCACACCCAGCCCACCCAGCCCACTCCTCCTAGTTCCCATCCCTCCATCTCCTCAACCCCTGCCCTCAGTTTACCCAGGAGATCTTTTCTACTTCCCCTTCCCAGGGAAATCCATGCATCCCTCTTTAGGCCTTCCTTATTATCTAGACTCTGGGGCTGTGGATTGTAGGTTAGTTATCCTGTACTTTTTTCCTAATAACCACCTAGAGTGAGTTCATACCATGTTTGTCTTTCTGGGTCTGGGTTACTTCACGCAGAATGGTTTCTTTCTAGTTCCATCCATTTACCTACAAATTTCATGAGGTCATCATTTTTTACAGCTGAGTAGCACTCCATGTAAACGTACCACATTTTCTTTATCCATTCTTCAGTTATCTCTAGGTTCTGGCTTTTACAGATAATGCTGCTATGAACATAGTTGAGCAACATGTCCTGATGGTATGATTTTGCATCCTTTGGGTATATGCCCAAAATTGGTATAGCTGGTAAATGGGCTGAGAAAGAAATCAGAGAAGCAACACCGCCTTTCTTTTTAACTGGGTAGATTGTCTTCCTGGTATTGAGTCAGGGCGGTTCTCCATCTGCTATAGAAGTGGGTGCTTCATCAGATAGACACAAAGCAAATGTTTTATCCCAGTCTGTGTTTATATCTTTAATCTCATAGCAATGCCTTTTGAAGAACAGACGTTTTACTCATTCAAAGAAAGTTGAATGCATGTTTATTCTTTCTTTTGTGGCTTGTGTGTTTGTTGTCCTAGCTGAGATCCTCTATATTTTATGGGTCTGTGTAAGAGGGAGTGAGCTGCTTGTTCTTTCTGGCTGCCCGGCTAGCTTACACCCAAAGTAACCACACAGAAACTGTATTAATTAAATCACTGCCTGGACCATTAGCTCTAACTTCTTATTGGCTAATTTTTACATATTAATTTAACTCATCTCCATTAATCTGTATATCACCACAAGATCGTGGCCTACCAGCAAGTTTCAGCACATCTATCTCCGGCAGCAGGTCCATGGTATCTCTCTGACTCTGCCTTTCTTTTTCCCAGCATTCCGGTTAGTTTTCCCTGACTCCCTAAATTCTGCCCTATCAACAGGTCAAGGCAGTTTCTCCATTCATTAATGGTAATCACAGCACACAGAGGGAAATCCCACATCAGGTCTGGGCTTTATATTTAACTTTGTGATCCATTTAAGTTAATTTTTAAAAGATTTACTTATTTATATTGTATGCATATAAGTGTTTTTACTGCATGTATGTAAGTATACCACATCTCTGGTGCCCAAGGAGGCCAGAAAAGGGCATCAGATCCCCTGAAACTGGAGTTACAGATGGTTGTGAGCTGCCACATGGATGCTGGGAACTAAGCCTGGGTCCAGAGCAGTAGCAGCCAATGCTCTCACACTGAGCGATCTCTCCGGTCCCAACCTAATTTTTACAGTGGCAGGTATAGAACCCAGAACCTTGTGCTCCCACTGAGCTACATCCCCAGCCCCTAAGTAAATGTTTATAGATGATGAGAGGTCTTAGTTCAAAATGTTTTGAATTGATTGGGTGGGTTAAGTGTTTTGGCTTTTTTCTTTTCTTAATTTTTCTTTTTGTTATTGTATTCTCCACCTAGGAGATATTCAGTTATTACAGCACTATTTATTTAAGACTCTCCTTGCTCAGGCACACTGCCTTTATTCTTTGCTGTACACACACACACACATGCACACACTCATGCACGTACTTATTTATTTTTGAGATAGATTCCTGGATTCCAGGTTAGCTTTGAATTTTCTGTGAACCCAGAGATGACTCCTAATCCTTCTTCCTCCACCTCCCAAGTGCTGGGATCACAGGTGTATACCACTACCCCTGTTGTATACATGTTGAGGATCAAATCCAGGATACCATGCATGCCAGGCAAGCACTGTGCTGACCGAGCTCCATCTCCAGCCCATAACCCTTGCAGCTGGAGAATGTAAGCCCTACATTTGTCCTTCATATATTTTTTCTTTTCTTTTTAAAATCTCGTTATGGAAGCTGTAGTGTGATATAGCGAGTAATGCAGTAAAACCTTTTATCCATATATGTTTACTTGCAAGTGTTCATTGAAAAGAGTCATTGACTCAAGGCCTCTGGTTTTTCTTTCTTTAAAGTTTTATTTTATTTATTATATATTCAATGTTCTGTATGCATGTGTGCCTACAGACTAGAAGAGGGCACCAGATCTCATTACAGATGGTTATGAGCCACTATGTGGTTGCTGGGAACTGAACTCAGGTCCTCTGGAAGAGCAGCCAGTGCTCTTAGCCTCTAAACCATCTCTCCAGCACATCCTTCATATATTTTAAAATAATTTTATTACTTTATGTGTGTGCATATACACATGCAAACCATTGTGTACTTGTGGAAGTCACACAACTTGTGGGAATCAGTTCTCTTTCCACTAAGTGGGTCCCAGGGATTCAAATCAGGTCATTAGACCTGGTAGCAAGCCCCTTTACTCACTGAGCGATCTTGCCTGCTCTTGTCCTTCATGGTTCCATTTCTATGGCTATTCTCCATTCTTTGCATTTCCATATGAACTTGTGACTCAGTTTACCAATTAAAACATTTTTACTGCTAGTGTGTGTGTGCCTTTTGGTGGGCTCTAGGGCAACAAGCACTTTTACCCACGAGCCAGCTTCACAGTCGTGGTTTATTTTTTTTTTCTCCAAGAGAAAAAGGCCCAGTGGTTTGATTAGAATTACACTGGATTTCTGGATTAATTTGGGAAGTTATTATCTTGACAATGAAGAGTTTTCTAGTGTGCCTACAGGTATATTTTTTCATTTATTTAGCTCTTCCTTACTCTCACTAATAGTTTCAGTTTTGAGTATAGATATTTTACGTCTGTTTAGATTTGTTTCTATTTTATTATTTTAATTTACTGTAAATACTACTTTAAGCTTGTTTCCAGTTCTAAACACAAATGATTTTGTCTATTGATTTAATAATCTACAGCTTTACCAAAGGCATTCATTTAGTTCTAGTAGCCTTTGGAGAAGCCCATCTGACTTCTACCTAGACAATTCTGCCATTTGAAAATAATGTTAATGTATTATTTCTAATTTAGACACCTTTGTTTTTTCTTTCTTGTCTGAATATTCTGACTGTATTTTCCAAAATATAAATTTCTAAAATAAAGTTGATTAGTAGTGGTGAGAATGAGTGTGTATTGATCTTGGGTGGAGAACATTTAGACTTTGTTGTAAGCTTTTCATAAATGTCCTTTATCAAGTTGAAGAAGTCCCCACTGCTTTAGTGACTGAGCATTTTTATGAAGAATGGGTGTTGGGTCAACGAGATGGCTCAGCAGGTAAAAGTGACTGCCACCAAACCCAACGCCCTAAGCTTGATCTCTGGAGCCTGTATGGTGGGAGGAGAGAGCTAACTGACTTCTACAAGAGATCCTCTGACCTCCACATGTGCCCTGTGACACGCACACATGCCCATCTAAAAATGTAATAAAAAATGAAAAGGAAAAAGAAGGTGTGTTAGGGCTGGTGAGGTGGCTCAGAGGTTAAGAGCACTGGCTGCTCTTCCAAAGGTCCTGAGTTCAATTCCCAGCAACCACATGGTGGCTCACAACCAACTATACTGAAATCTGGTGCCCTCTTCTGGTAGGGCAGGCATACATGCAGACAGAACACTATATACAAAATAAATAAATAATCTTAAAAAAAAAAAGAAGGTGTGTTAGCATTGGGAATGGTAGCACACACCTGTAATCCTACCTACCACTCAGGGGACAGAGGTAGGAGGGTCCCCGGAAGTTTAAGGCCAGTATAGTTCTACATAGTGATCCAGGCCAGCAAGGGCTTAGTGAGGCTCTCTTTCAAAAAGACCAGAAAATACAAATGGATATTAGATTTTGCCAAATACGTTTTCTGCATCTATTAAAGATAATCATACTTTTTCTGATTCAAAAATTACATTTGTGTATGTGCCTGGTTGAATTTATATGTACCACATCTGTGTGGGTACCCAAGGAGGCCAAAGGGCACCAGGTCACCTGAAACTGGAGTTATAAGCAGTTAGTTATTAACCACCTGATGTTGATGCTAGGATCTGAGTCCTCTGAAAGAGCAATACATGCTTTTAAATTATTGAGTCATCATCGATCTAAAATTTTTGCTTTAGTATTCTAAACTACATTAGATGGTTTTCTAATATTAAACTAATACCACATTTTGTCCAATAAACTCTACTTGTATGTATGAAAATATGTATCATTTTAATATGCTGTTGAATTCAATGTAATAAAATTTGTTTAGAATATTTAACTTAATTTAAAAATTTTAAGCATTTATTTTTATTTATGTGTATGTGTGTCTGCATACATGTGTATGCCACATGTTGGTGGGTGCCCATGGAGAATAGAAGAAGACATTAGATAATTTGGAGCAAAGCTACCTGAGCAGCAGACGTGGGTTCTAGGAACTGAACTCAAATCCTCTGAAAGAGCAGCAAGTACTCTTTACAGCTGAGCCATCTCTAAAGCCCCAGCCATTTGTTTGCTTGTTTCTTTGTTTTGAGATGGTCTCTTGTAGCCCAGGCTGGCCCTGGACTCTGTGTAACCAAGGATGGACTTGAACTCCAGATCATCCGCCCTCACCTCCCCTGTGCTGGGTTTATAGGTGTGTGCCACCAAGCCCAGACAGTGTGGTGTTTGGGATTGAAGCCAGGGCTTCATGTTCGAAAGGAAACACTCTGCCAACTGAGCTGCATTCCCAGCCCTGCTTCTATTTTTTTTACAGCTGTCTTTATAATCAATACTTACATTTTTTCTTGTAATTTATTTGTTTGTTTTTAGTATCAGGGTAATATTTGAATATCATTTGAATATTTGATATCTCTTAGGTTCATTGGGAAGTATTTATTCTCTCTGGTTTTTAAAAACAAATTTTATACTTACTAATTTGTGTATGTGTGTGCATGTGTGCACACATGAGTGCATGTGTGTGGACAAGTGGAAGCCAGAGGATAACTTGTGGGAGTCAGTTCTTTCCATCTACTGTGTGGGTTCTGGGGAGCAAACTCTGGTTGTTAGATTTGACAACAAGTTTCTTTACTTGTTGAGCTATCTTGCATGCCCATCCTTGTAACATGAAGGCCGGGCTTGTTGGGGTTTCTGTCCCACCCAATCCCTCAAGAGGTTAGTTGTCCTGCCCAGTTCTCCATAGCCTGCAAGCCCTAAAGAAAATCGTACAGAGATCTCCATAAGTTATAAAACTGATTAGCCCATTAGCTCAGTCTTCTTATTAGCTCTTGTAGTTTATATTAACCCATTGTTCTTATCTATGCTAGCCACATGACTCGGTACCTTTTGCAGCAGGGCAGGTCACATGTTACTTCTTCGGTGATCTGGGCTGAACTAGAAGGAATGGGCTTCCTCCTTCCCAGAATTCTCCTGTTCTCATCGCCCTATCTCTACTTCCTGTCTGGTTGACCCACCTATTCTTCCTGCCTGACCAATCAGCATTTACTTAAACCGTGATTGACAGAATACAGACAAATCTCCCGCACCACATCCTCTTTGATTTTTTTTGAAAGAATTAGTGTAGAATTGTGATTACTTCTTCTGTAAGTATTTGATAAAACTCACCAGTGTAACCACCTGATGTCTTCTTTAACTGATGTAAGGATTACAATCTTTTTATTGGAGCCAAGGAGAGATAGCAGTTGATAAAGTACTTATTGCCAAAGCCTGGGGACCTGAGCTGAATCTGCACCATCTATGTAAAACAAACAACAACGCCAGGACTTGATGGCACAAGCATATACACCCGTCCATAGAGAAGCAAAGACAGGGATTCTGGGGCTCTCTGGCCAATTTAGCTAGCAGAATCAGTGAGCTCCAAATTCCCATAAGAGACCCTGTCTCAAAAAGTAAGGTGGCAGACACCTGACGTCAGTTGGTTTCTATCACTGTGACAAAATTCCATAAGCAATGTGACTTATGAAAGAAAGTGTTCGTTGGGTTTGCAGCTTCAGGGGGTTAGAGTTCATGATGGCAGAGCCAAGGCTTGGTGACAGAAACAGCTTAGAACTCACATCTTAATCTGCAAGGGGAAGGGGAAGGGGAGGGGGGACTGGGAATGCTAGGAGTCTTGAAAACTCATAGCCTGTCCTAGTGACACACCTCCTCCAACAAGGCCACAAGCTGCTAGTCCTTCTGAAACAGTTCTGCCAACTGGGGACCAAGTATTCAAACATATAAGCCTATGGTGGCTCCATTCAAACCACCACATTTCACTCCCTGCCCCTACCCCAGGTTCGTGACAGTATCACAATCCAAAATGCATTTAGTCCAACTTCAGAAGTCCCCATTGTCTTTAAAATCCAAAATTCAAATCTCTTCAGAGACCGAAGGCAGTCTCTTAATTGTAATCCTCCGTAGAAATCAAAAAGCAATTTCATGCTTCCAAATACAATAGTGCAGAATTTACATGACTGTTCCACAAGGGAGAAATTGGCATAGTGAGGAAATACTGGACCAAAGCAAGACCAAAACCCAGCAAGGCAAACTCCACATCCTGTAGCTCCATGTCTGAAACCAAGGCTTAGATGGTTCCACCCTTGCAGCTTTGCTGACTACAGAGCACTTCTCTCTCTTGGGCTGGCTCTGCTTCCTGTCTGCAGCTTTCCTTGGCAGGGGTCTGACAGCTCTGGTAGCTCCAACATGTTAGGGTCTCCAATGCAACGCATGACTCGCTTGCCTGGCTTCACGCAATGGCTTCTTAGGGCATTCGTGCAGGGACTGCCCTGCCACCCTTTGCCTAGCCTCAGCAGCTCCCCTTAACTTCAGGAAGGTTCCACAACCCCTTTACTAGTGGATCCTCCATGACTGTGAGGTCACATGAATGACACTTCCAAGTTTGGCCGCCAGCTTGGGGTGGAACTTTGAATCCGCTTGCCACTGCTTTTTGTTTGTTTGTCTTGTTTTTAGCAGAAAATTGCTTAGGCCTTTTTTCTTGCAAAAATAGGAAGTTTAGCTGGGTGGGGTCTTGCACTAAGGACATCTCTCCCTTTATTCTGTTTTGGATCAGGCCACCCCTTAATCCCCTCATCCCCTTGTTGGAGGCCTTGTCTCCAACATTAAATTTCATGGTGCTCTTTTTTCTCCTCAAACCATATATTTTATGTCAGGTATGGTGGCACATACCTTTAATCCCAGCACTCAGGAGGCAAAGAAATGCAGTAGGAACAGTTGAGTGCTCATCTTGATCCACAGACAGGAGACAGAGAACACACTGGGAGAGGCACAAGTCTTCTGAAACCTCAAACCACACCTCTTCCAACAAGGCCGTCCCTCTTCATCCTTCCTAAATAGTTCCACCAACTGGAGACCAGGCATTCAAACGTATGAGCTATGGGAGGCATTTTTCAGGCAAATCACCATACCTGTGTGTGCACCTGCACATACATGCATATGCACCTGCAAACAAAACTATTTTTTAAAAAAGAATTTATCCATTTCTTCATGAGTTAATTTTGGTGATTGGTATCTTTTAACAGTTTTTTAAATTTCTTACAAATAGCTCATCTTGCTATAAAGCTGTTCATAATGTTCTCCTACTGTTCATAGTAACCGTGCTCATTTCTGATACTGACAACTTGTGGCTTCCCTCTTTTTCCATTAATCAGTTTGGCTAAGATATTACCTATATTATTGCTCTAAGAGAACCAACCCTGGGTGATTTTTCTCCACGGATTTTTTTTTTATTTCGGGTGTGTGTGTTTTGCAGCCAAGATGAGCTGAGCCGTATCCCCAGTTCATCTTACTGATTTCTACTTTGTATGCATTTCTTTACTTTTGTTTAACTTCCTGTACTTTTTCTGATTTCTATCTATCCTATTTGTCTGTCTGTCTGTCTGTCTATCTATTTATTTACCTACCTATCTATCTATCTGTTTTTTCAAGACAGGGTTTCCCTATATAGCTTTGCAGCTTGTCCTGGAACTCACTCTGTAGACCAGGCTGACCTTGAACTCAGTGATATCCACCTACCTCTGCTTCCTGAGTGCTGGGATTAAAGGTGTACACCACCATCACCCAGCTCTTTTTATTTTATGTGTGGGTGTTTTGCCTGCATGTGTGTCTGTACACCACATGTGTGCAATACCCACAACGGCCAGGAGAAGGTGTAGTTTCCCCTGGGACTGGAGTTACAGATGGTTATGAAATGCCATGGGGATCCTAGGAGTTTTACTAGTTCCTGTGGAAGAGCAACCAGCGCTCTTAACCACTGAGCCATCTCTCCAGCCTCATTTTTTCTGTCTCTTAAGGCATAAGCTAAATCATCTAAATCATTTTGATTTATCTAAAGTAGGTTTTCAGAGTGACACATTTCTCCTGAGATACTCCTTTAGTGACATACCAAACATTCTGGTAAGTTGTGTTTCTATTTTCATTCAGTTTTAAATTTTAATGTCATAGAGCTTGAGAGATGGCTCAGTGATAAGAGCACTGACCACTTTTCCAGAGGAGCCAAGTGTGTGGTTCTAGTACCCAGATGGCAGCTCACAACTGTCTGGGCTACAGATACATACATACATGCAGGCAAAACAGCCATACTCATAAAATAAATCTTTTAAAAATGTTTCTAATCTCCCTTTAGAGATTGTCTGACTCGTGTGTTGTCCATTATCTAAAAACATGGGATCTGGTGACATGACTCATAATGGGTAAAGGCTACTAAGCCTGACAATCTGAGTTCAATCCCTAAAATATACAGAATGTCCCCTGGCCTCCACAAATTCACTTTGGCATGTGCACGTGCACATGCACATGCACGAGCACGCACGCGCATACGCGCACACACACACACACACACACAAAATGTAATTTAAAGAGTAAAAAAATTAGAAAAATAAAGATGCTTCTAGGATCCCTGTTGGCAGAAGGTGCTTTTTTGTTTCCTAGCTACTCAGACCCAAAATAATCACACAAAACTATATTCATTGCAACACTGTTTGGCCAATAGCTTAAGCATATTTCTAGCTAACTCTTACATCTTAAATTAACCCATCTCTATTAATATGTGCATCACCATGAGGTTGTGGCCTACCAGCAAGGTTCCACCATCTGTCTCCTCAGGCAGCTACATGACGTCTCACTGACACTGCCTTCTTTCTCCCAGCATTCAGTTTAGTTTCCCTGCCTAGCTCTATTCTGCTAGCCACTGGCTGAAACAGCTTTATTCATTAACCAATACAAGCAACACATATACAGAAGGACTTCCCACACCTGATCCCTCTATTATTAGTTTCTAATTGAATTCTGTTGTCAGAGAACATATTTTGTATGCCTTGGATCCTTTTGAACTTGTTAAGCATTATTTTGTGATCCAGGATATAACATATCTTTAAAAATTTCTTGCTTGCCTATGCAAACAGTACGTATTATGTTATTGATGGATAAAGTTGAATAAACATTGGGCAGGTGAAAATAGATTCACAATGTTCGTATTTTGTCAATGATCTTCTACATGTCCTATAGTTAAAAGAAGGTTATGAAATCACTGGATAGGGCCTGCCAAGATGGCTTAATGGTTAACTGCTCTTTCAGAGCACATGGGTTCAATTCCCAGCCAACCATATTGTAGCTCATAACCATTTGTAACTCTAGTTCAGGGGATATGATGGCCTGGCTTCTAACCTCCACAGGTACCAGGCACTCATATTCTACACAGGCATACATGCAAGCCAAACAACCATATGCATAAAATAAGTAAGTAAATCTTTTTTTTTTTTAAATCACTGGCTAGTCTGGGGGCATAGCTCAGTTGGTAGAACTTGGCCTTGGGTTACTTCCTGTGCACTATGCTGGAACCAGGTATAGTGGTGCATACCTGTAATCTCTCAGCGATCAGGGAGTGGAGGCAGGAGGATCACAAGTTCAAGGTCATCCTCAGTAAGTTCCAAGCCTGGGCTACTTGAGGCCCTAACTCAATAAATAAATAAATAAAATAAAGTCTTACTGTGTGTTCTCTTTCTCTTGGGTTTCTGTCAGTTCTGTTTCATACAGGTTGAAAATTTATTAGGTACATAATTTGAGATTATTACGTCCTCTTGTTTCATTGGCTCATATCATGAAATTTGCTTTGACCCTAGATAGTCATACTATCTGTCTTTTATTACATTTCATTTATTTTGTTTGTGTGCCATGCTTACCTGCGGCAGTTGGAGAAAAATGATTGGAAGTTGGTTGTCTACTACCACCTTGTAGAGTCTGGGGATTGAACTCGGGTCTCGGACTGCACAGAAGAACCTCTACCCACTGAACAATTTTGCAAGCCCTCGTTTGCATTGCTTATAAAGAAACGTGGATGTTTTTAAATTTTCATTATGATAAAGCTTGCCTGTTGTGTATTTATTTATTTTGCCTTGGTTTAATTTGGGATTTTTTTTTATTTATTATGTATACAATATTCTGTCTGTATGTCTGCAGGCCAGAAGAGGGCACCAGACCTCATTACAGATGGTTGCGAGCCACCATGTGGCTCCATGTGATTGCTGGGAACTCAGGACTTTCGGAAGAGCAGGCAATGCTCTTAACCACTGAGCCATCTCTCCAGCCCCATGGGATTTTTTTTTAAACTGGTCTTCATTCTGTAGTCCAGACTAGCCTTGAGCTCAGGGCATCCTCCTGCCTCTGCCTTCAGAGTGCTAGGATTATAGGCATGACAAAACCATGCCAGCACCATCTTCCTCTTAGTTGGGATATTTGAGCTGTTTGCATTTTGTGTGATCGGCATGGTTAGCCTTGGGTCTGCCTGTCTTGCTCTTTGCTTCCCCTGTGTACTGGCTCTTCTGTTCTCCTCTGTGTATTTGTGTTTTGCCATGGGTGTCAGGTCCCCTGGGACTGAAATTATAGACAGTTGTGAGCTGCCACATGGGTGTTGGGAATTGAACCTGGGTCCTGTAGAAGAACAGTCAGTGCTCTTAACCACTGAGCCATCTCTGCAGCCCCCTTCTGTTTCCCTCTGTATTATTGACTTCCCTGTGGCTTTGACAGAACACCTGACAAAAGCGAGAACGGGAAGGAAGGGTTTGCTTAAGTTCCCAGTTCAAGGATACAGTCCCTTATGGCAGGAGCTGGAAGCAACTGGTGGTACTGAACGTGCAGCTGAGAGGCAGACATAAGTATCAATTCTCATCTCAATTTCTTTGAGAGATTCGATTTTTTAGAGAAAAATCTAGTCTGTGACCTCAGCGTACAGCCTGCATTTAGGGCGAAGCTTCCCCGTAGCAAGCCTAATCTAGACACTTCTTCACAGAAATTCCCAGAGGGTTGACTCCTCAGTGACTCTAGATCCTAAGTCAGAAGTGGAGATGAGCCTCCACCTCACCCTCTAGGGGAGGGCTTCCGTAGATAAGGCCCTGGGGCTAGACCAAAGAACCAGATCTACTCGCGTCTAGCTTGGTGGACCAGTGAGTTTACCTGGGTCATCCACGGCAGCACAGGTGACTCAAAGGCTGCTTCATCACCGAGATGCCCACCCAGTGCAGGTGATGACTCAAGAAAGCTGCGTGCTCGGAGCTCCGTGCAGGACTTGGAGGCTGCTGGGCAGGCGGCAGGCAGCGGCTCCTTCTCAGCAGTTCTTGCTGCTGTGTGACTTCGTGAGCTTCGGGTATCTGAGACGTGTACGTTTTATTTGCTGAGGCGCTCTCCTCCCTCCAGAAAGACTTATCAGGAAATTGCTTCACACCATCAGGTAGCTCAGGCATGAGCCTTCTTGCCTGGCTCATTGAGGCTTTTTCTTTCTTTTACCTAGCTCACCTTTATGTTTGTCACTGTCTTTTTAAATAGTATTCGTGTATATTTTATGTAAAAGTGTTCTGCGTGCCAGAAGAAGGCATCAAATCCTGTTATAGATGGTTGTGAGCCACCATGTGGGTGCTGGGAATTGAACTCAGGGCCTCTGGAAGAGCAGCCGGTGCATCTCTCCAGCCCTGTCATTTTGTTTGTCTGTTTGTTTGTTTTGGTTTGTTTTTTGAGACAGGGTTTCTCTGTGTAATAGTCCTGCTGTACTGTGTTTGTTTTGTTTTGGAGACAGGGTTTCTCTGTGTGTAGCTCTGGCTGTCCTGGAACTCACTCTGTAGACCAGGCTGGACTCAAACTTACAGAGATCCACCTGCCTCTCTCCCCTCCCCCATGCTGGGATCAAAGACTGAGCCACCACTGCCCAGAGCTCTTTCTGTTTCTTATGCTTGGAGTGTGTTGATCTTTTTGGATCTCAGTTTAAAGTTCTATGTATATTTAGATTTTTTTTAAAAGATAGGATCTCACTATGTAGTCTGGATGGCCTGTAACTGACAGTGTAGATCTGTTGGTCTGGAACTCAGAGCTCTTCCTATCTGCCTCCTAAGTACTGATATAAAGACATTTACCACCATGTCTGGCTATACTTAGAAAGTTTTGGGGTTTTTTTAAACCATTATTTGTTCAAATATATTTTTTTCTGTTCTTTCAGTTTCTTCTGGAATTCTGATTGCTGTACATAGGCATTTGTAGTTTTTCTTTGGTTCACTAATTCTTTTTTATTTTTGATATAAAGTCTTACAACCTCCCAAGTACTGGAATTATAGGCATACCTGTGCCTGCTTTCAACCCCTCATCTCTCTCTCTCTCATTCATATATATATATATATATGTATATATATATATAGTGAGAGAGAATGAAAGAGAGAAAATATGTATATGTATGTATGTATATATATGTGTGTAAATGTATGTGTTGATGTATATGTGTCTATATATGTATATATATTTTGTGTGGGTATAGTAAAGAGATACATATATGTATGTATAGTAAAGAGAGTCCTGTATCCAGCAATTGTTTATTGCTTATACAACAGAGGAGGACTTGTGATTTCTGTAACTTTCTGATCTTCCTAGTCTTACAAGGCTCTGCTTCTGGGGGAGGGGAATATTTATATTATTTGCATTACATTATAGCTGAGGAAGCAGCTATAAACCAAGGGTCTCATTTCCTCCCTTCAGTTCCACTCTCTAACACTTGTGGTTTAGAGTCCGCACCATGGTTGAGGTGGTAGAAAGCTGAAGATGTTGAGGACAGAAAAGCCGGTCCTATGGCGACAATGTGGCGTTCTTGTTTCTGGATATGATACCCAGCTCTGTCTTTCACTGTGGATAAACTTTTGTGGCCCTCTGAATTCTTCCCCCTCACACCCCAGAGAACTTTGCTCTTCCTGCTGTTAGTTCTTCACCCACTGAGGAATCCTTAGCCTGAATTCTACAAGAACCTCTATGGGTCCAGAGACAGAATTCTGAGAAAATTTGAATGAGAAAATTCTATCTGTATTTTATAGGGCTTCTAGCTTGGTAAGACTTTTGCTAAACTTCAGTGTTCCCTTCAATGAGTGGAATAAACAACGGACACTGGAGGGTTTGCACTATAGATAACTGTCTCCAGAATAGTCTCTCTCTCTCTCTCTCTCTCTCTCTCTCTCTCTCTCTCTCTCTCTGTGTGTGTGTGTGTGTGTGTGTGTGTGTGTGTATGTACAACCATCAGGGATTAGTGCTCTCCTTAAATCTTTTACCCACCAAGCCATCTTTTTGCTCCCAAAATAGTCAGTTTTCATGTTAAAGTATAGAGGGGCTGTGAATATTTTCAACTGTCATACTCAGTGTGCTCCAAAATTGGAGTCATTGTTATAGTCATATTATATCTTCAATTAGTAAAGTATAAGGCCACGTTACCACTCCAGGAACTGATAACTACATTTATAGTCCTGTGTATTTTGTCTTATACCAATAGAAACGCTAGTCTGAGAATAGACCTAATGGGGATCATGACACCAAAAATATTGAAAAGTTGAGGGATTTAAGACCTTCTGATTTAGAGCTATTCCTCCATTCCTTTAAAAACAACATTTTAGTCCCTCTCAAGTACATTTCCATGACATCTTACAGCTGGTCATCCTCAGGGAGGATATCTGGATGATGGGAAGGCTTCTCCTACTTTGACAAGCTCTGGAAGAGCACCCGGTCCCTGGAGGTCTCCAGCACCCAGCCCTGCTCAGGGCCTGGACAAGCTAGCCGTTCTCCAGTCTCCTGATAAACCCGACAGGTCTCAGTCCAGGAGCAGTGCCTTGCTCTTTACCTTAGGAGGACTCCTTACCACTTCCCCACAGTAGTTTTGTAGCTCAGCTGTGACACCTTGAACGTTCCCACTTTTCCTTATAAAAGCAAATGATGATCTCAGGATCAGGAGCCTATTTCGTTGTTCGTTGCCAGGTAACAGGTCCAGAAACTACTCTGTTGTACCTAAATTTCAGTCCTCAGTGGAAACTAAGACCCCTCCAACAAAGCCGTCTTCACCTCTTACCTTAGCAGTAGTTGCTCCTGTTCATGAACAACCAAGTCTCCCTAGAGGTCAAACCTGAGACGGAGGCGGTGAGCAAGGATGTGGGCTGAACTGGAGTCTGTCTCTACCTCATCCATCCAGGAGTTCTGGGGTGGTAGAGGCACTGGGCTAGCATTGGGTAACTTGTGAGATCAAGTGAGTCACAGGCTGCAAGCTAGACTTGTGGTTGGGGGAATTGCCCTTAGGCAGTATGATGGAGGTGACTTCTCAACCGAGGAGCCTCTTCCCAGGTAACTCTAGTTTGTGTGTGGCTGGCAGAAGCCAACCAGCATAGCTCCTAAAACAAATTTAACACCTTTAGCAGCCACTCCTCATTCTCCCAGCCCCAGCTCCTAGCCGTCACTAACTTACGTTCGGCGTCTGTGGGTTCCTTATTCTGGATACTTCGTATAAATGGGATTGCACAGTACATGGGTGTTGCTGTTGTGTTGTGTGTGTGGTGTGTATGTGTGAACTCGGACACCACAATGCCTGTGCAGAGGTCAGAGGGAAATTTGTGGAGTCAACTTCTCTGTCCCTTTATGTGGGTCCTTTTGGGCTCAAGCACAAGTCCTTAGGCTTGTGTGGCAACGCCTTTATACCCACCTGGCCCTCTCATTAGCTCCAGTGCATGGTGTTGTGTGACCAGTTTCTTTTATTTGGCAAAGTGTTTTCAAGGTTCATACAGATAATTTACATTACCACTGCATGCCATATTCTTGCCAAACCACCATCCCACTATAAAGTTCTACTTTTTATTTGCCTATTCATCAGTTGATAGAGAGCTAGGCTGTATCTACTTTGAACTTTTGTGAATTATATTAATACAAGGCTTCATGTACTACGTTTTATGAGTGAGATCAGTAGTTCATGTCGACTTGTGAGGCTAAGACCGGAGACCTTCAAGTTCCAGGTCAAGGTAGAGAGACCTTAGCTTCAAAATATAAACAAAAGTAAGAGGCTCTATGTACCCAACAAATATTTTTAACTCAAGTAAAAAATTGTAGATTAGCTGTTTTACTTTTTGAAACATTGTCAAATTGCTCTCCAAGGCAAGGGTCCTAACTTTTACCCCTTCACCAATATATGAGGACTCTACTTTATTGAACCCTCGTCAATACTTAGTATTGTCTATATGTTTTTTAGATTGATTTACTTCATGTGTCTGAGTGTTTTGCCTCCATGTATGTTTGTGTATCATATGCATGCCTGGTGCCAGAAAAGGCTAGAAGAGGAAGTTGAATTCCTTGGAGTTGGAATTACATACAGTTGTGAGCCATTCATTATGCGGGTCCTGGGAATTGAACCCGAGTTCTCTGCAAGAACAAATGTTCTTAACCGCTGAGCCATCTCACCAGTCTCTTGAGTTAATTTTTATCTAGGATGTGAAATAGGGGTCCAACTTCTAGTTTTCTTGAGAGTTTTAAGGGCTTGATATTTCTCTTTGGATATGTGGTGGAGCTTAGCACCTAAAGCCATCTGGGCCTGAGAGTTCTGTGAGGAGTGTTTAAAGGGCTAAAGCAATCTGAAGCCTTGCCGTGTCATCTGTGTGGTCCAGTGTGCAGCTGTCCCTGCTACCCTCCCACAGTTCCTCCTGCTGCAGACTGGTTATGACATTACCTGTCTTAATCGTGGTTTGGGCAGCATGGATCTTTCTTTTTTCTTTGTCGGTTGAGTGTTTGTCACTTCTGTTACTCTTTGAGTCTTTTAAATTTACTGTTGGTGTTGGGGTACACATGCCACCATGCAAGAGTAGAGGCCAGAAGACAACTTTGTGTAGCCTGGTCTTTTATTCCACTCTTGTTGCTGCTGCTGCTGTTAGCATGAGCCTATATATTTTATTCTCTCTGATTTTGATATCCAATAACCAAGTGCTACAGTACACAGAAAACAAATGACATGCCATGACAAAGTGGCTAAATAAAGCGTGGTAATGGTCTTCCACATTGCTAACCACCGTAATTAGACGTTTGACTGCAATTGTTTGATAAGCATTATCTGAACTCTGGGTTACTGAATGAGACCCTGCCTTTAGCTACACCACGGTTCCTGTTTTCTTGGTGGCCTGAACAGTGCCAACCCTTCCCCCAGGAGAGGGTAGCAGTCAGCTAGCCCCTGCTCGTGGTGACCATGTTCTGGCACGTACATTGGGAGGGCTGTGGTCAAACCTGAAACTGTGTCAGAATTGGGACTTGGTGGAGACGCTACTCAGGCACTAGAGAAACTAACAAAGAAAAGGATGCTATGGTCCACATCAGAGAGGAATTTGATAAAAAGCACAACCCCACATGGCACTGCAGCATGCTCCTTGGTTTATCGACTTCTCCCAGGGCCCAGTCATTCCTCTGTGTTCTGGGGCTGAAGTTCCAATCCTCAGGCTGGTCTGGCAAGTGCCTTTTCCTCATGAGCCATCACAACACCAGCTTTGTAGTTCTTAAAAAACAAAAACAAAAAAACAAATTAACCAACTTTTATTTAATTATCTCTACTTTCTGTTCTCTATGTAGTTCATTTCTGCTGTAATCTTTATTTCCTTTCTCTTGTTTACACTGGGTGTAGTTTTCTCTTTTTCCAGTTTTTAAAGATTATGTAAAAGATTTGAGATCTGTATTCTTCTTTTTTAAAAACTATAGCGCATGTAGACTACATAAATTACATGAAATTTTATCTAAGCATTCCTTTAGCAAAATCGCGTTTTAGTATGTTCCGTTTTCATTTTGTTAGCTAAAATATTTTCTAATTCTCTTGTGAGGTCTTCCTTGACTCTCTGGTGATTTACAAGTGTGTATTTCACGCCAATATTTGTGAACTTCTATTATTAATTTCTATATATAATTCCGTTGTGGACAATGGACAGAGAGCATACTTTGTAAACTTTGTAGGGTGTTGATCCCTAAAAGGGGGCTTTTAAAATGGCTTAAAAAAATTCAGTGTACTTGAGAAAAATGTCTGTTTATCGTATGTTCCATTGTGCACTTGGGAAGAATGTCTGTTTATTGTATGCCCTGTGTGCACTTGAGAAGTATGTCTGTTTATCATGTGTCCCGTGTGCATTGAGGAGAATGTCTGTTTGTCAGATGGCCTTTTTGGTTTAGGGGTTTACAGTGTTCTCTGCATCCCTGTTAGCTCACTGCCGGGGTCTTCTCTCTATTTCTGAAGCAGGCAACTGAAGTCACCAACTCTTATTGCTGGACTGTTCCCCCTGTGTGTACTTTGGAGCCGTGTATATTTGTGATTGTTATTTCCACTGACAGTTACACATTTATTACAAAATGGTCTTCTGTGTGTCTCACAACAATTTTTGTCTTACTTGGTATTAAATCTGTTTAGATGAGAACCACCAGTCTGGCTTTCTTTTGGCTGGAATTTGTATGATACAGCTTTCCCATCCTTTTATTTTCTGAAGTGTGTTTCACATATATAGCATACAGTTGAATCATTTTTTTTTAAATCCATTCTGCCAATCTCAGCCTTTAAAGTGGGGCATTTAATTGATTTATATTCAATGTGGTTACTGATAAGGCAGGGAATTTTTGCACATTTTGTATTTGATACTGAGGATTAAATCTAGGATTTTGTGATATGAGATAGATGGTCTTCCATTGATCTTAATCTCCAGCCCTTTTTACTGTTTGTATTGAGACTAACTCATACTACCTTGCCCTGGCTTCTATAGACTCTCTCTATAGCCTAAGTGGGTCTTTACCCTGTGGTCTTCCTGCTTCCAGCCTCACAAGTAGCTGGGATTAAAGACTTGCACCACCAGGCCTGGATATGTTTTCTATCTTCTTTGTTCCTTTAGTCCTCCATTTTTGCTTTTTTTGTATTAAATGTATATTTTCCAATGAACTGTTTCAATTCTGCTGTAGTTGTTATAGCAGTTGCTCTAAGAATGATAATTAAACATCTTAAATTTAGAATAATATAATTTAACCAAAATCAGCTTAATTTACGCACTAAACAACAATAATGTTTCAAGACCAGGGAAAATGACTTTTGTTTATGTACACCCACAAAACAAACAAATAAATAAAGTAAACCAGTTTATAATACTAACATCAATGTCCCAGTGTAGTCTCATGCTCTCTTTCCTCTTTCGGTCTCCTGTTGTCAGTAAGATAAAGTCTTAAGCAGGTCCTGGTTGTGCAGGCCTCTAGTAAGGTCATTTTAAAATGAACCTTATTTTAAGAATAGTTGTAGCAAAATATCACTGGAGAACTGATGGTGTGGTTGGTAGCATGCCCGAAGCCCTGGGTTTGATCCCCAGTCTCACATAAAACAGCTGTGGTAGAGCCTATAACCACTGCACTCAAGAGTTGGAGGCAGGAGGGAGCCTGGAGCTGAGATTCCCTGTTAAAAAATAAAGAAGAAGAAGAAAAAGAAGGGTGATGCTGAAGGGTGTTCCTATGTCCCAGTAACCCCTGCTTCTATTCAAGGGTAACCAGTGCATTCTTATAACCCCTGCTCCCACATGTGTGCACACCAGGGCTTTTCTGTAACCCCTACCTCCACGTGTGTGCACACCAGGGCGTTACTATAACCCCTGACCCCATACCAGTCTTTTAAACTAGATGAAAACCAAAATGGTTACATGTGTGCTGTCTTTTATATTTACCTGTCATTTTCTTCTTCATGTGAATTTAAATTACTGCTGTCTTGTAATTCAAAATTCTTATCATTCCAAACTGAAGGATTTATGTTACTATTTCCTGCATGACAGATTTGTTAATGATGAATCGTCAGTTCTTGTTTACCTGAAAGTGTCTCAATTTCTCCTCATATTTGAGGTAGAAATTTTGCCAGTATTTTTGGCGAACAGTTTTCCTTCAGCATAACACAACATCTCCGTGTCCCTGGGCTGCTAACTTGTCTGCTGAGAAGTCCGTTGCTGACTTTCCTGAGGACTCTATGCCCATAGGAGGTTATTTCTGTCTACTTACTTTCTCAGATTCTGTTTCCAGCTCTGCCCTGGAATGGTTTGAACCTGATGCATCTATGGGGTCTCTAAGTATTGCTTGGAATTTACTGAGCTTCCTGGATGTGCTCAATAAAGTTTGTCATCAATTTTGGGGTGTTTAGGCCGTTATTTCCTCAAACATTTTTTCTAAGTCTTTCCCCTTCTTTTCCCCTCTCAGAGAGAATACACAGTATATACTCCATGAGTCTCAAAGGCTTGGTTCATTTTTTCATTTTCCTTCATCCTTCCCCTGAACTAGACAATCTCAACTGGCCTACATTCAAGTTCACTGCTAGTTTCTCTTTCACCTGAGTGATTTTCTCATTTCAGTCATGTCCTTCTAACTCCACAATTAACATTGTAAAAACCTATTTGTTTATCTTTGTTGATGCAATTTTGGAATGAAAAATATCTTTCTCGTTCTTTTCTTGAATTCTTTATGCATGGCTTCCTTTAATTCTATAATCATAAATAATAATATTTTCAATTATTTGCCTAGGAAGTCTAGCATGGGCTTCCTGAGGGATAGTCTCATTTTCCTATCATTTTACACATATTACAATTATTCATTAAAAACCAAGTATTCTGGCCATGTAATGTAGACCCTCTGGAAATCATATCCCCTAATGATTTTGTCACTATTGCCTTTTTGGGTAGGGCTTTTGTTTTGTAACTTTTCAGGATCAGTTCTCCAGCTTGTATTTTCTATGGTGAGTAGTTACCATAGTTTTTCGTACCACCTTAGTGGTCAGCTGAACTAGACAAGTTTTCTGCTCTTTGTTGAACGACTCTGTGTGTGTCAGGGCACACTGTTGCTCTAGCATTTGACCGCTCTGCCTTAGACATCTCCTCTTGCTTGGACAGGAAGCCAGAGATGAGACCAGGACCCTCCCAGACCATCCCTGGGTGTGTGCCCTTCCCTGCAACAGGCATGGTTTTCTAAGACCTTCAGAATGTGCTGGAACTTTTCAGAATCACTTGCAGACATTTTATTTTCCCCATTCTTTCCCTTTAAAAACCATTTGGCCAAATTTGCTTTCCAAAGACAATGTTGCCGCCTCCAGCAGCTGATTGTGCAAATGTCCTGTGCATAGGACTTTTCCTCAGGACTTGAATCAAGTGAGATAAGGTCTGTGAATAGGGCTGTCAGGGGCCACCAGACTGGTCAAAGAGTGACAACTGCTGGGGAATTCAGCTTGTCAGAGGCTTGCCCACCCGCTCCTCACTTAAAGTTGTCATAGTTGTGAGATTTCTGAATAGGACTATTTAAAAACTGCCAAGCTTTTTGTTCTTATAAAATTCAGACAGTCTTCTTAAATAAATATTGCAAAAAATTATTACTTTTCTGAATTGTGAAAATGTTCACATGCAGGATGTTACACAACCTATTTTCTCAGCACTTAGGAGGAAGAGGTAAGAAGATCAGGAGTTCAGGTATATATGGCTATATAGTAAGTTCAAGGCTAGCCTGGACTATTTAAGAACCTATCTCAAAAAAAAAAGAAAAGCAAACAAAATAAAACAAACAAAAAAACAAAAAAACGACCACAAGAAAACAAGCAAACAAAACCCAGAGTTTTGAAAAAGTTGATTGTGATTATTTTTGTCATTGCTGTTATTGATTTGTGGGAACATTCTGTGGTTCTCATCGTCCTGTCCTTGCGATGGACATCTTTAACCTGAGAATACTTTACAGAGTTTCCTATTAAAAGTGACTGGGGACTTTGGACCAACGTTCATCCTATCAGGGTGGGGTGTGTGTGTGTGTGTGTGTGTATGTGTGAGATGAGCATGATATGTGTGATGTGTGTGTGCATGTGTGATACATGTGGTGTGTGTGTGTGTGTGTGTGTGTGTGTGTATGGTGTGTACATGGAGAAGACAAAGGACAACCTCAAGTGTCATTCCCCAAAAACAATTCACCTTGTTATCTTTTATATATTTATTTATTTTATGTGTATGACTTTTTTCCTGTATGTATGTATGTATGTGTATCCCATATGTGCCTGGTGCCTGCAGAGATCAGAAAAGACATTGGATCCCTTGGAACTAGAGTTACAGATAGTTGTGAGCCACCATGTAGGTGCTCGGCTCCTTATATTTGTTCTGGGAGGAAGAGAGATCTAAACAAATGATCCATGCCCCCTAGAAAGCCCCAACAGAGCAGCTGAAGAGACAAAATATAATTACTTAAACATTTCACAGTAATGAAGAAAATTAGCGAACTTAAAAACAAGTTAGTTGTATGTACTGTATAATGGTAAGAAGGAGAGAGGGACTGGAGAGACGGCTCATCAGTTAAGAGCTCTGGTTGCTCTTTTCAGAAGACTCAGGTTCGATTCCTAGCACCCATATGGCAGCTAGTAATCGTAACTCCCATCCAGAGGGTTCAATGCCCTTATCTGTCCTCCGTGAACATGATACACAGATATACATGCAAGCAAAACATCCATGCACCTTAAACAAACAAGCAAATAAATAATCAATCAAATAAATGAAATTTAAAAGAGGAAACAAAGCAAAATAGGATCTTAAGACTGCACTACCCAACATGGCAGCCAGTACCACACATAGACATTGAAATTAATTGCTGTGACTAGGCACCTGGATTTTAATTGTATTTAGTTATAGCTAATTCAGACTTAACTTTTAAATTTTATTTTATGTTTATGTGTGTATGTGAATGTATACCACAAACATGTGAGAATATGTGACGTTCAGAAGAGGGCATCATATCTCCTGAACTTTAATTAAAGGTGGATGTGAGCTATCATGTGGGTTTCTGGGGATTGATCCCGGGTCTTCTGCAAAAGAAGGAAGTGATTTTAGCTGCGAATCCATGTCTCTAGCCCCCCTCCGGTCAGGTTTAAGTAGCCACACAAGATACTGTATCCAATATCACAGCTCTAAGACTTCGAACAATTGCATGATTGGCCAGGATGCTCCTGGATTGGGGCTGGGGATAGAAGATTCCTTCCCACTGGAGGACAAAGCTTTCTTCTTCTCCCTGTTAGTTGTGATCACTCCTGCCGTATGGTTGTGCCTGCTACCCAGTGAGTGGTGTTCCAGTGACACTGTGAAAATAGGACATGTCTCATCCACCTGGCAGAGATCAGCTTTAGTCCCCTTATATCCTAACCCCTCAGTCAAGCACAGCCTAATGGGTATAAGTCAAGGGGAAAAGGCACCCCAAAGAGAATCAACCATATTTCTGATACAGCAGTAAATGCAACATTCCTTGCCCCACAGTCCCCAAATAAGCCCCCAGTAGCTTCCATCTTCTTCTGCCCTTCCAACCGAACCCCTTTGTTCACGTCATGCTGCAGATGTGGGTGTCTTGAACCATTCTGCCCATTCCTTTCGATGGCTTTTCCTCCTTTCCCCCCAATCCTTTTCACAACTCAGAGTATTTGAAGGACGTAAAAACAAAAGAAGGGACCCATGTTTTATCAATGATGTGAAGAAACTCTTCCCTCGGAAATTACAGGATGTCTAGGGATCGATCCTTGATAGGCATCTATAGTATTGGCTATCTACAACTTAAAATATTAAGTTTTGTTTTAAATAAAGGTGTCTTAGTTACTGTTCTATTGCTCTAAAGAGACACCATGGCCAAAGCAATTCATGAAAGAAAGTATTTAATTGGGAGCTTGCTTATAGTTTCAGAAAGTTGGTTCATGGTCATGGTGGTGGGGTTCGAGGCAGGGGGGTAGGCATGTATAGCACCAGAGCAGTGACTGAGGGCTCACACCTCATTCTCAACTGGAGTCTGAGAGACTGGGCCTCACATGGGCTTTTGAAACTGCAAAGCCCACCCCGGTGACACATTTCCTCCAAAAAGGCCATACTTCCTAATTCTTCCTTAACAGTCCATCAGCTGCAAACCAGACATTCAAATATGTGAGCCTCCGGGGGGCCGTTCTCATTCAGAACACCACAGAAGGGTTATTTGTAGTTGGGTCTCAAACTACCTTAGCTGTCTGGCCATGTGACTTGAGCCATGCTTCTCTTGTCTGGGCTTCAGTCTCTTACATGGTAAGATAGGTCTGACTGATTGCTCACTTGGTAGGGATATTTATTAAAGAAAAAGAGGCCAGGGGAGATAGCTCAGTTGGTGACATACTTGCTGTGCAAACACCAAGACCTAAATTTAATCTCCAGAACCCACACAAAAGAGCTAGGCTTGAAGGCACATGGTTGTACTCTCAATCCTAGGGAAGCAGAGGCGGGCAGGTCCCTGGAGCTCAGTGACTGGCCAGCCTAGCCCACTTTCTAAGCTTCAGGCCAGTGAGAGGTCCTTTCTTAATAAACAAGGTAGATGGCACGTGAGGATGGCTCTTTAGGTTGTCCTCTGCCTCTACACACACACACACACACACACACACACACACTCATTAAAGAGGAAGAGGAGGAAGAGAAATATTGGTGCTGTAGAGGAGAGGCCATGTGAAGTTAAGTGAGATTGTACGCATCCAGTGCCCAACACATGCCTGCCATCTTACCACTTCTTACCTATTGCTCCTCCCACCCAGACTCCAGTGATCATCTCAGATAGCAAAGGCTTCTGAGCCTGGATGGCAGCAGAACATTCAGCCAAGTGTGACTGTCCTGACTCTAACTAGAAGGATGGCAGCCATTAGTTTGTGATCTGACTCGGGGCTTTAGTGGTGTCTTGGGCTGGACAGTGGCTTTCTGTAGATAGAAAGGGGCTATACACAGCCTTCTTTCTGTCCCTTCTACCCTAAGTTACTTGGTGCATTGTAGAAGATCCCTGGACTTGCCAGCACCTCCCTCCCTCCCTCCCTCCCTCCCTCCCACTTAACTCATGTAGAAAAGTTGCCAAAGTCTTGTACCTCAAGAGCCCAGCTTCCCACTGTCAAGGTTGAGGGACATACCACTTAAGTCTGCCCTTCCCCTTCATAACTCCATCTTACCCATAAAGTCACCCTCCTTCTCTGAGAGGAGAAGTGAAGAGTCCAACATCTTGCATTCTTATAAGATTCTCCAGGCTAGGGGGACATGTAAGAGATACATGTATGTGCCGGTGTCCATATGAGCACAGATAAGTTTCATGTTCAGATCAGCCACTGTCAGTGCACCCAGTTGGTCCCCCAACTCCATGTGAAGAACCCAGAGGCCTTCAATTATCAACCTCTCAACTTCCCCTTCCCTCAGGCCCAATTCAGGAAAAGTGGGGTCCCCACAACTCTTCATGGACAGCTGGGGACCTCTTAGCATCTCTCTACCCCCTCTCCCCATCTCCTCAGGCCCCATGCCCAGCCCTGAGGTTTGGAGAGCCTAGTAAGTGCCCCATCAACATGTTAATCAAATTACTTAGGAGCTAAAATTGACGCTGTTCATTAATTATACAAGATTATGCTAATTGTGCATGCAAATGCATGCAGGGGAACAGAAGGTGTTCAGGCGCATGGTGGGCCATTAGCATAGAGGATGGGGTGCGGGTGCATTGGCATGCTAATGTATGCGCCCTGGCTATTTATAGTCCCCCAGCCCATCTGCACAGCAGCCATCTCTACTCTAGTTGGGGATCTTGGTGGGGAGACTAGGCCCAGGTCTGTCAGGTGGCTATGGCCTTGGAGCTACTCTGTCTTGACCGCTGTGGCACACCAAATTCAGGAAGGAGCCTGGGCCACCTCCATGGATGCCTCAACTACTTTCATCTACCTCCACATTCACTCTGGCCTCATCTCGGCAGGGTATGCTTCTCTCTGGAATCAAACCGGCCCTCCCAAGTATCACAGTCAGTAAGGCAGCCTCGGAGGATTTTCCATTGCCCACAGTGTTCTGATCACTTATGAAATGAAGCTAGTCCCACACTCTAACCTATGGCTGCCCTCGGGTGCCACTGGACAGATGTGCCGTTCCTGCCGCTGCTCTTTGGAAAGCTGTGTTCCCTTAGCCTCTTGCATCTCTCTCTGAGGTCGTCTGAGACCCAGTGCTCAAGAGCAAATAAGAACTGCAGAAACCCTTACCCTTGGCAGGCAAAACAAGTGGCTCTTGCGTGAAATACTTGGGAGATTGTTCTGCCGCACCCGCCACTGTGTTGTGCCAGCCTTTGCTCTTACTTTGAGTTTCTCTATCTTTCTTAATGTACCGTAAGTGGTTTAAAATATTGTTCAGAACCTAGACCTATTGGCACAGGCCTATGTTCTGTTCTATGTTCTCAGGAGACTGAGATGGGAAGATCGCAAATTCAAGGCCAGCCTAAGTAATAAAGTGAGGGGATGGAGCTGGAGCTCAGTGGTAAAACACTTGCGTAGTGTGCATGAGGCCCCAGATACAATCCCCAGCACGCTCAACAACAGCTGCAAAGGAAAAACACTTGCTGGCCTCTAGATCCCCTGTAACAGACGTGTAAAATATGATCAGTCATATTTTACTTTGGAGTGGATATCATATCTACTTCGGAGTAGATGTCATATCTACTTCAGAGTGGGTGAATAAATGGGGTTACGGGTGTTCAGCTTCTGTGGGTGAAGCAGACAAGGAAAGCATGGCTCTGGATGATGTTCTGTTTCTTCTGAGGTTCATGAGCTCAAACACAAGGCTTTTAGGATAAATATTAGCAGAGAACCCCTATCCCCACCCCAGGTCATAGTGCCACCTTGTACTTAGAAATACATCTGCAGTTTCATGCCGTCTTTTTCTCCAAATCTGCTCAAGACTTTCTTGAGTTCCACTGTTGTTCCGATTTGTGCATCATTTATTACACTCTCTTTCCAGATCTGCACCATCCAATGCGGCAGCCGTAAGCAGCATGTGAAAGCAACTTTAGTGAGAGTGAACTAAGGCTTCAAATATTAAGCCTCCAATCACAGTGCATCAAGGGTTCGGTAACTGCGTGTGACTAGTGGATGTCACTCTGGAGGAAAAGGGATGGCACTGAAATCTAGACATCCTCTTCTATGCTCCTGCCATCCTGTAGGTGAATTCTGCTTGGCTCTCAGGCCAGGTCTTTGAGTTAATTAGCAGCTTTCTCACTGAAAGTGGGTGCCATGATTTCAGCCCTCAGTGTCTCAGAACGGGACAGAGGAGGCAAGAAGAAAAGAGCCAAAAGAGCCTTAGTTCTGTGGGACCCGACTTCTTAGCTGTGTTTCTACAAGTAGACGGTGAGATGGGACTTTCGTGAAAGGGAGTTATTTGAAGAGATATCCAAGAAGAAAGGAGTAAAGGAGACGTGGTAGGGCAAGAGCAAGAGCGTGGCAAGGAAGTCAAACTTCCCAATGCCCTGGGGTGGTCTGAAGTATGAAGGCCTCAAGGCTTGATCTGTCTAGTGACTGTCAATCCACTTCATTGACCATGAGTTGCTGACAGGGAGGATAGGCTTCTGGCTGGGGAGTCACAAATAGTAGGGCAGCTGTGAGCCCTTTAACAACCAGCAGTCAGGACAGCTGTGGGTGAATCTCAAATGCAACAGTGCAGTCATTCGTGGCCCGTACATCTCCCTCTCTGTTGAGTGTCTCTTTGGACGAAGACTGCTGGGGCGGGGTTCCTCATCAATGCTGTCCTCCTAAGAGGCCATATGTGAGTCTAGTGTTTGTGATTGGTTCCTTCTCAACCCAGCCTTGCTTCTTTGGAATGTTCCACTGATGAAGAAGGGCCAGTTTAATCCCATTTTGAGCCGTGTTTATTCAAAGGAATAAAAAGTCTTCAGAGAAATGATTAGGAAGACCAGACTAAGTTCAGATGTAGGAAGGTAGGTATGCCTGAGATATTCTGCTGTTCGTTTTGCTTTGTTTTCTTTGAGACAAGGTCTCACTATGTAGTTCTGTATAGACCAGTCTGGCCTGGAAATCACAGAGATCTGCCTACCTCTGCCTCCCAAGTGCTGGGATTAAAGGTGTGACTGCCATGCCTGCTCTTGCCTTGTCATTTAAATCGCAGGCATCTGTGCCCTGATGCATAGCTACCTTAAACGCTTTATTAAGTGGATGAGTGCTGTTCGTAGCTCTTCTCTTCTCTGTTTTGTTTTGTTTTTTTAATTACATTTTCTTTCTTTCCGTTTTTTTGTTTTTCAAGACCAAGGTTTCTCTCCTGAAACTCACTCTGTAGACCAGGCTAGCCTCAAGCTCAGAGATCTGCCTGCCTCTGTCTCCTGAGTGCTGGGATTAAAGACGTGCGCCACCACCGCCCACCTTAATTACATTCTCTAGTATGGAGGGTTTTGAACATAGAAGCAAATAGATATTGAGCCTCAAAGAGCTTCAAAAATCATCCATCTTAGCTCATCTTATTCAGATGTGTTTAGTCTAGAACATTTGAAAGCCACAATCACAGTATCTAAAGGCCCACACTACAGGCAAATGGAGATCTTGAGGGAGTAGCATAGATCTACTGGTCCCTGCATAGGACACTTCTCAGGTCTGCAGAGCCCTGCCACACCACCCTGTGACTGGGTAACCCTGGATTCCCACATCCCCACCTACAGGGACTCTTGTCAGCAGCACAAGTTCAAAGAGACCGAAGACCACGTCCCAGCTTTAGACTTATTATTCTGGGTAATTTATTCTTGCTTAACCTTGATTCTTGTTTGTACAGTGGAACAGTCACTGATCTACACACTACCTCAGAGTTTTGAGAGAATGAAACAAGACAATAAAAAGTGATGGACCTACCAGAGTCCCAGGCGCTCACTTAATTACTGCTTAGGATGGATTTGCTTCAAGGGTTTTGTATTGTTGCCTCTATGAAAAGTTTTATTTTTACCTCATATTTTTAGTATTTTCTCCCATTAATTTCAAAGGCAGCTCCTGGGGTGTGGCCTTTCTCATTGTAATTTCTTGGAGATCAGATGAAATTGTGTCCCCAGAGATATCTGTAAGATAATGGCACTAGGTAGAGTCCCATGCTCTCTCTACTGGAGTCTATGGGCTTGGCCTTGTCTTCTTTTCCTCCATCCTGTGACCCATCTTAGTCAGAGAAAAGGGCTTCTGTGAGCTCCCTCCAGCCCTGTGGAGCCAGGACAAGGAGTGCTGCACAGTGGACACGGCTTCACGGGGGGGGGGGGGGGGGGGGGAGTGATGAGCAGGGATTTCAAATCCTCAATAATCCCCATGTATACATACCTACCTCAGTGCCCCGGGTCCCTGATGGTGTTTTAGATGCTCAGGTCCCTTGTCCTCATGTGTATTTGTCTCTCTGAAGCTGTCCTTCCCACCAGGTTCCTGAACCCTCTCTCCCCCAGCTCCCAGTCTCCACACCCAGTCTCTACAGGCATAGGTTAGAGAGCTCGCTGCCCTCTTCCCATCCCTTCTTCAGCATCCTCCTCCTCCCAACCAGCAGTCCTCCGGCTCCAGCCTTGGGAGGCAGGGACACTGGGTGGCACAGCCGCTGCTGCCAAAGCTCAGTCTTCAAGTGGGAAAAGACCGTGACTGTGAATCAATTGATGTTCTCTGTAACCAGTGGGGTAACAAACCGGCTCAGAAGAAATTTCTACATAACTGTGAGGAGGAGGGGGAGGAGGGGGAGGAAGGGGAGGAAGGGAAAGGCCGGGAGTGTGTGAAAAAGGCTGAGATATGCCAGGTTAGATACAAAGTTGATAACGTCCACAGGACACAAAGTTGCAAAATTTCCCTGCCAAACAAAAATTATTTTCCTTTTCCAACAAGTCTCATTTACATCTTACCAGTTTTTTTTTTTAATCAGTCAGTTCCTAACATCAGAGGGCAGCTGCCCCATTCACTGGAAAGAGTATTATCAGAGACTCTCGGACATTGTTATTGACTTAACACTATAGCAGCATTATCTATTATAAATACAGTGCAGGCCACATGTAAGATTTTCTAGTTACAACTTCTTAGAAAAAGAATAAGTACAATTAATGATGAATATATATATATTCTTTTTTTAAAGATTTATTTATTTATTATGTATGCAACATTCTGCCTCTGTGTATGCCTGCAGGCCAGAAGAGGGCACCAGATCTCATTGCAGATGGCTGTGAGCCATCATGTGGTTGCTGGGAATTGAACTCAGGATCTCTGAAAGAGCAGCCAGTGCTCTTAACCTCTGAGCTATCTCTCCAGCCATATATATATATTCTTTAATCCAATGTATCTGTGTATCTGAACTATTATTGTTCCAATGTGATCAAAAATTACTGAGGTTTTTTTCGGGGGAAGTGAAGTTCATGTAGCTCAGGCTAGCCTTAAACTCACTGTGTAGCTGAGGCTAGCCTTGAGCTCCTGATCTTCCTTCCTGTACCCACTGAGTGCTGAGATTACAGGTATGCACTGCCATACCCAGCTAACTCCTGAAGCAGCTTTTGGGGGGGGGTTGGTTTTTGGAGACAAGATTTCTCTGTGTAACCCTGACGGTCCTAGAACTCATTTTGTAGACCAGACTGGCCTCAAACTCACTGAGATCTACCTGCTCCTGCTGGGATTAAAGGTGTGCACCACCACCACCCAGAATTTTTTTTTTTGGATGAGTTATTTTATAATCTTTTTTTCCTAAGTGTTTGAAATTCAATATGCATTTCATACTTGCAGTACATCTCAGATGGAGACTGACCACATTCCAAGAGGCTCAGTGCTATAGAGAACTTCAGAGAACACAGACGGTGGGCCCCAGCAAAACTGTTTAGACTCAGCAGGTCTAGCTATGGCAGAGCTACGGAGAGCTTCTGCACTCCGACCAAGTTTCCTTGCAATGTTGTTGGTCTGGATGCTTTCTGAAAACCGTGGTTACATTAACACCCCTCCAGGTAACAGTGCACAGAGTAGCACTTGGTCGTGGTACCCACCTCTCATCCACATTCCATCCACATCGCAGGAACCCTTCCTCCCAGCCCTACAGGGTTGGGAGTTGGGTACCATGAGCAAGTGTGGATACTAAGAAAGTACCTTTTGGGTCATCCCATCGCCATCATGCTGGCCATATCATCCATGGTATTCAGGAGTTAACATGAATTCTCTCAGCACAGTGACTGTGTCCAGTCTGAGATGTTTCCCTCCTTCTAGCCCCTGCTAAAGCATGCTGTGTACTGAAAATTAATGAACCAGCCTGTACTCTGCCTAGGGAGCTGATACACTACCCATTCGAGTGTGGGACATGTATGAGGACTTTGTATGTATGAGGCTCTCGGGCATTTATTTCCTACAATGTCTTAATAGGTGAGAACTGTGTATAAACAGCATCTAGGTGGCTACAATATGTACTATTTCAGAATATCACCCTAATTTTAGAGCCTTATGTGCTGTTTATTGTAAGAAACAGCATAGTAAAAATGCCTTCCAAATAACTAAGTATATTGGGAACACTAACTAGAAGAGCCTACTAGATGCCTAGGAAGCCATGCTGCATGCCAAGAACCTTCATGGACCTAGCTCTTGCCCTCTACATGTAGAGCATGTCCAAAGATGCTCGCAGAGTCTCATAGGGCAAAGGAACACATTATAGTATTTGCATTTTCAGTGGCTAAAGTTTTGTCCATGCTTACTGATGTGTGGCTTCCTGCCAACTATTTGGAAGACTGGAAGATTAGCCTCTTCATGGCGTATGCTGTGGTGTTTGTTGTTGTTTCTTGCTTACCAATTATATGAGGGAAAAAAAGGGCTGGGTGGTGGTGGCGCACATCTTTAATCCCAGCATTTGGGAGGCAGAGGCAGGTGGCTCTCTAAAAGTTTGAGGCCAGCCTGGTCTACAAAAGAATCCCAGGACAGCCAGGATTACACAGAGAAACCCTGTCTCAAAACCAAACAAATAAACGAGCTAGTTTGCATATCTGCATGGTGTATGTGTATATGGTAAGTATGTGCTCCCTGTTACCAGGTTGTCTGTGTATAATAAATATAAAATCTGTAGAAGAGGAATCTGCTGAGGGGGATGTCATTCTCAATGACAGTTTTTAAAATCATATGCAACACAAGTAGGTGTATTATTTTCGATATTCGTGCTATTCATATACCCTGAGGGATGGATCCATGACACACATGATGGGCATAGGCTCATGCATGCATTGTTCTGCTCAGAATCTGGAGGGGGGGTTGTTTGTTTGGTTGTTGTTTGTTTTTGTTTTTGAGACAGAATTTCTCTGTGTAGCCCTGGCTGTCCTGGAACTCACTCTATAGACAAGGCTGGCCTCGAACTCACAGAGATCCACCAGACTCTGCCTCCCTGAGTGCTGGGATTAAAGGCATGCGCCTCCACTGCCTGGCTCTATGTAGTCTTGATTGGCCTAAACTCATTATGTAGATCAGGCTGGTTTCAAACTCACAGAGATCCACCTGCCTCTGCCCTCCAAATGCTGATATTAAAGGTGTGTGTCACCACCGCCCAGCCTCATGTTTGATGAGTGTAGGTCATATGTGAAATATATGCTTGTGTTATGACTATATCTTGTGAGTAATAATAAACAAAGCATATGCATTATCTGTAATGGCACAGTTTGTGTCGAATATATATTGTGTAGGTGACAGTCATCATCTGGGGAGGAGATGTGTTTTATTACAGATACATTGTGTATGGTGGGCACAGACTATGACAGATATACATGGTAAAAGGTTTTCATTCGGTATTGGGCATATGTAAGTATAACTACATGTGGAATATACATAGTATGTGTGGTAGGTACACAGACATACTGTAGACTTTATGATTGACACCTCCTGTGATGGATATACACTGTGCAGGTATATAAATACACACTTTATAGACAAATAAGCAGTGTGTGCGTCTGTGTAATAAGGTGGTCCTGGTGATGGATCTGTTTGGTCCATCTCAGGCACCCTGTGTGCACACAGCTTGAGATAGGAATATGGAGTGTGCACCTGTGTGTAAGCAAACAAGGGGTGTCACTGGGCTGGGAGGAGGCATGGCAGGGAGCCATGTTCTTCATCTGTTTACAGAACCCCCAGACCTCTGAGCCTCCAAACCTCACTGTTTCAGGTTCTTCCTCAAATTCTTTCTCAAATGCAACCAGAACTGCTTGAAGAATGCAGGGAATCCCCGAGACATGCGCCGCTTCCAGGTAGGCTTGGGAAAAGCCCTCTCACCCCACGCAAATCTACCCTTTCCTGATAGGTGAAGGGAAAGCTGTGACCCTGCCAGAGCAGATCTCTGCCTAGCCCTGAGCCTCAGGGTCTGGTGCCTGCTGGGGGTGGGGCAGCTCCATCTCAACTTATGCTGGCTGCCAAGGGAGGCTTCATTAGAGTCCCACTTAAGAAGATGCTAATTGTGACATTTTTACATGATTAACGACCCAGGTAATTTGCATAGTGTGAAGCTGAGAACAGCTGCCCTCAGCACCTCCCCAACCTGCACACCCCTCCCAAAGCAGGGGGTAGGGAGAAGGCAGCACCGATTTCCTGCCCAGAATAAAGTGGGGGCTTCTGTTGATGGGTTCTGTAACTGATTTGAGCCCCAACTTTAGGAAGGCATTCCTGTCTCCAAACTTGAATGATACTGAATAGCGTTCCCGGGTGTGCAAAAATCAACGGGCGGTTCTCGCTGCCTGTGGAGCTACAACTTTTTCAGGGCTTTTGATTTTTGTAGCTCCTGAGAGGTCAGTTCATCTGGGGGGGTGCCACCTGGTTCAGCTGGATTCAACTCTACCAGCACAGCCCCCACCCAACTGAACTTGCCCTCACCTAAGGACACTCTGAATTCCAGTCACCCACCTCCAGGTGCTAGTTTTCCCTAACAGGGCCCCAGCCAGACTGTCTTCTCTGTCCACACAGGTGGTGGTGTCCACGACTGTAAGTGTGGACGGACACGTGCTGGCCGTGTCTGACAACATGTTTGTGCACAACAACTCCAAACATGGCCGCAGGGCCCGGCGCCTGGATCCTTCTGAAGGTCAGGACTCCCGGCCCAGCCTTGGCCAACCTCAGTCTCCATCTTGGTGCAGCCCCCTGACCTGGGTCCTCTCCTACCTCCCAGCTGCTACCCCCTGCATCAAGGCCATCAGCCCCGGGGAGGGCTGGACCACGGGAGGCGCCACCGTCATTATCATCGGAGACAACTTCTTCGACGGGTTGCAGGTCGTGTTTGGCAGCGTGCTCCTGTGGAGCGAGGTGGGCCAACCCCTGCCGGGCTCCCTCCGGTCTCCCTGAGTCTCAGGGCTAGGCCCCCCCCACAGGACTAGACCTGCAGGCCTCCCCTTCCTCTCACAGCTCATCACGCCCCACGCTATCCGGGTGCAGACGCCACCGCGACACATCCCTGGGGTGGTAGAAGTGACCCTCTCCTACAAATCCAAGCAGTTTTGTAAAGGAGCCCCCGGCCGCTTTGTCTACACAGGTAAGGAATAAGGCAGCTGAGGCAGGGACTAAGATCCACAGAGAGAACCCTCTGAGCTCAGAACTCAAACGCAGTTGCAGGGGTTGACCGAAATCTACGGGTGCACTACATGCCCGAAGCAGCTGCTCCTCACCCCCCCCCCCCACCGTCTCCCACACCTACTAAGTGATCTCTCAAAGTTCTTTTTCCTCTTGGCCTATGTTTCTCTCCCTGAGTTTCTGGTACCTTGGAAGCAACTTCTGCCTCAAGTGTTCTCCCCAAGGGATGTCTCTCCTTCCTAGCCATGTCCAGAACCTCTTCGAGGGTTTTCTTTTTGTTTTCTTTTGTTTCGATTTTTTACCTCTAAGATGCTTCCAAATGGACTCACTACTCTCCAAATTTTTCCTGGGTATCTTAGGTCTTCCAGGCTGCACTCTACGTCCACACAGTGGTGTGTGAGCCCACAGATACATACACACCCTTGTACAGTGCCTCGGTGAACAGTTAGTACAAGGCTCAAGGGGATGTACTGAAAACTGGGTTCCATTTGACCCCTGGCGGAAATCCTCATTTACTGCCATTTTTGCATCTGACCCTCCCCCCCACCCCCAAGCCACTGGCTTCTCCCCATACTCACTGAGGCATGTGGGCTCAGGATACCCTCAGGTCGCAGGTATCCTGAACTGCGAACCCAGGATGGGTGGGAGGTGGAGTTACAGAGTAGAGGACTTGACAAAGGAAAACCCACCCCTGGGAGTCTGTGCTGAACGAGCTAAGCTCACGTTAACTACAGAGGAACAGAGAGGGAGACCGGCCAGAGCAAAGCCCAGGAAGTGTGCACGCCATTCTTTGGGGAAAGGAGAGGAAACTGACTAAGTCTAGCATTGGAAGTGAAGATAGAGCTTTGAGACCAGGGAGAAGTAAGGCGCTTAAGGGGGAAGAGGAGGGGGGAGTCGGGGGTGGAGCATTGTGTCCTCCTGAGAGCCCATGGTTTTGGCCCCTCCCTTTCCTGAGGTACATGCAAACCTTGATAATTGCATGCTGCGGAGAAGCTGCCTAATCCATGATAAATATTATTAAGTTTTTTAAAATGGCAAACTGATATGACCAAATGCAAAAATCCCAAGTCCTGCCACTAGAAATATAGAAGTGTGTGTGTGTGTGTGTGTGTGTGTGTGTGTGTGTGTGTGTGTTGATGCCAAGCTTGGCACACAGCCTGGCTCAGTAAATATTTGTTGCATTAATTCTGACCAAATAAATTGAAGGAACTGAGATGACTCCCCTGACGTTCGCTGATATTTGAGCAAGGATTTTTCTGGGCAACATGGGGCTGGACTTGGGGGAAGTAAGTTCTGTTCCGGGAGGGGTGTCTTCCAAATATTGCCTTTCTCCGCAGCTCTTAATGAGCCTACCATTGACTACGGATTCCAGAGGCTACAAAAAGTCATTCCCAGACACCCGGGGGACCCCGAGAGGCTGCCTAAGGTACTCAGAGGGGTGGGTCGGGAATAAGGATGTCCAGTGGGCAGGGGGATGAGGAAGCCCCTCCAGGGCCCCTCTGCGCCCCAGGGGCTGCCCCTCGGTCCTTCTGTCTCCTCCCCTGCCCTAGGAAGTGCTGCTGAAACGGGCGGCTGATTTGGCAGAGGCCCTGTACGGAGTGCCCAGCAGTAACCAGGTATGGTGCCTCGGCCCGCCTCCCAGCACTAGTGCCCGGGGCTCTGATCCCGCGCCTGCCGCTGCCCCGGCCGTGCCCCCTTCTTGTCTTCGCAGGAGCTCCTCCTGAAGCGTGCAGCGGACGTGGCCGAGGCTCTGTACAGCGCCCCGCGAGCACCTGCACCCCTCGGACCCCTGGCCCCCAGTCACCCACACCCCGCCGTCGTGGGCATCAACGCCTTCAGCAGCCCCCTGGCCATCGCCGTCGGGGACGCCACCCCGGAGCCGGGTGCGTGTTGCCACCCCTGCCCTCAGTTGCGGTGCACCAGAAGAGCCCCGCGCCACTAGCTGGGCTAACAGCCACTCTCCCGCAGGCTATGCCCGCAGCTGCGGCAGTGCGTCGCCCAGGTTCGCGCCCAGCCCTGGCTCTCAGCAGAGCAGCTATGGCAGTGGCCTTGGAGCTGGTCTCGGCAGCTACGGTGCGCCGAGTGTCACTGGTCTCGGCGTGCCCGGGTCCCCTAGCTTCCTCAATGGCTCCACCGCAACCTCACCTTTCGCCAGTGAGTGTCCCCAGCCCACAGGAAGGGGGTGGGGCCAGCCTGGGAATGCAGAGTAGACGCAGCCCTGCCTGCAGCCCATTCTAGGGTGAGGGCTTCCAGTTCCTGCCTTATGCGGGGGGGACCTTGACCTAACCATGGAGAGCCCTCAGTCCTCCTTCCATATGCCCACTCCCTGATTTGGGGCCTTGCCTCACTCCTCGGGGAGCCCCGGGATCGTGGGGCCAAACTTCTTTCACCTTAAGCCCTCTTTGCTGACCCCAGTTGTACACATCGCTTCTAGCCCTCCCATGATTGTGGAGCCGCCCTTAATTAGGGGGACCTGTGCTGAAACCTGGTGGACAGCAACCTTTTGGTCCTTCGCCGGGACTTCGGGAGGAGGCTGGCGGCCCCTGCTGGAAGCCTAAGGAAACTCTAGAGACTCGGGCTTCCAGCGCCCCGCAGCCCCGGGATGTGTGGCTCCGGGTTTCAGCAGCACTTCCTGGGGCAGGGGAGGAAACGGTGGACCGAGTGGCGGCCCCTAGGGGCTCGGCGGGGCCCTGGAGGAGCTTCCTCACCCCCTCACCCATAGGACACTGATTCCTGTCCCGTCCCTCTGAGTGCCTTGGGCAGTCTCAGGTTCTCCCAAATGGTTCAGGCATAATGAGAATTCCTTGTGATCAGGACTGAGTTCTGAATTCAGAATTGAGTGTTTTAGTCAGGAGCTGACAGACATTCAACAGGTTGCACCTTTCAGTAAAACAAGATTAGCAATACCTCCCCACCCCCCGGCCCCCACCTCAGATAGCTCTCTTATCTGAATGTGTCTCTAGAAAACCAGACAAAATTCAGAAAGAATGCTATGATTTTGTAGGCCCAGTCTGAACGGTAGTTGCTTGGCGTCTTGGGTTAAGGTAGCTCTCTGATAGATGGATCGACGGTGGATTTTTATGCCTTGTCATTTCACACTGCCTGCCAGTCTGTTGCAATATCGATGGCTTCTTGGCGGGTGCTTATAATCTACATGGTGAGAAAGCACCAAGCTTGGGGGTTCTCTGTGCACCCATTTTCACCAGCAAGAACCTCTTTACCAGTCACAAGAGAGGTTGTCCCTGGAGGCCTGGGGCACTACTGAATCTGAGAAATAGTGACATCTGCCAAAGAAGGAGCTTTTGTGGCTTTACCTGCCGTTCCCACGCTCCTGCCTCTCCATTCCCGTCTGTTTTTCATTACCTAAAATAACCGTCTAGCTACCTGCCTAGCTTTCTTTACCACGGGTGCTGCTCTCACTGGCTACAAATCCAGCCTGGCACTTTCCTTTGACCTTGACTTAATTTGTGGAACCCAACATCACCCCCCACCCAAGCCAGAGTCCACACAGGCTGTAGCCTTCCTGTGTGTCCCCCCAGGCCAATCTCTCCTGGCACTTAGTCAGCTTCCACTGCTCCACATCCCTTCCGTTCTAAGACAGTGGCCTCCCAGCCTTCTGGTTTCCGTTGTGTTTGACTCTCTCGCCCTTCCCCAGAGACACAGCAGTGAAAAGGAGTGAAAGGGGGCTGCCCCAGTGCACAGTCTCTCTGGGGTCACCCTAGTCAGCCAGACCAGGACTTCCAGAGCCACTCACCCTCTGCAGGGTCACTCGGGGCGCTACCTAGGCCTGGTCCCATTTCAGAAAGTGTTTACTCAGGTCCACATCCATTCTCCTGAGTGCTCTGTGACACACTTACATAGGGTGTCATCCTCACTGAGTTTGCCCGGATTTCCCTAAAATGTCATCAGAATTGTACTAGTCAGAGGATCTAGGGCTGTCTTTGTAGAACTCCTTAACTCTGAAAAATGTGGCTATTAGTACTCTGGGCCTTGGCAGATACCACAAATATTCTTTTTTATATAATAGGTGTTAAGCACTCCGTAATGCCCAGGTCTTTACCAGGAAGCACTGAGCATTTTTCTCAAGGAGATGGTGACCGCAGGCTAAGGATGTTGAGGATAGGATACTATTGCAGTCATTTTTATACCCACAGTCAGCAAATGAGTGTTCTGATGTCAACGTAGCCTTCTCAGCCACAGATTTCTTCCAGGAAGTCTGTACCTGCTGTCCCTTGCCTGCTGGTTGGAAAAGATTAAAAATCCTACCTGCTGGTCTTTAGAAGAGAGAAGCAGGGAATTGGTTCAGATGAAAACATAGAAGGTGGAACTGAGATGCGCTACACAGGAGCCCTAGCAGATACAAGAGGCTCCAGGGGTCCAGGCCGAAGATGGCAGGGCCTTGAATTAAAGTGGAAGAAAGAGTGCCCAGAGTTGGGGAGCAGAAAAACGAAGTACGGGGTACATTGCATAGGAGTGTTCAGTAGAGATGAACGTAGGTGCTTGTGTGAGCTGTTGTTCGTGGTAGAGCAGCTGTAGACAGGAGGGTGCATATAGGCTGCATCGACACCAAAACTTCATCCCTGTCTACTTACTCCGACTTTGATGTGGCCCTTGAACTTTGAGCGTAGCCTTGGCAGCGCAGCCCCATAAACATTTCCTAGCGTTTCAGAACTCCAGTGGCGTTCAGCAGGAACTCCACCTTTCCATCTCTTTCGATTGTCTCCCATCTTTGAGAGCACTGCCCACTACTTGTTTTTGTTTGTTTCGTTTTCCCTGTGCCTGATCCTGCCTTCTCCAGCCCTGAAAATGGTATTCAGAACACTGAAAAGGCTCGGGCTGGTCCAGCACCCAGCAGCCCCCTTCTTACCTCTAGACATCTTGTCCTGGTCTTCTCAGGACCCTCATAGCCCCCAGGGAGCTCTGAGCCTGCAGCCTGGTCCACAACCCACACGGGACTCACTGCCCACGTTGCACCCCAACCCTGCTGCTCACTCTGGTGCTGTCTTCCTGTTGTGTCTCCCACTGCCTCCCCTGCTGCACCTGCCCCTTCCTCGCCCCGTCCCGGAGTCATGCCCTCTAGCCCCCCGCTGGCGGCTGCCTCCTCCATGTCCCTCCCGGCCGCTGCCCCCACCACCAGCGTCTTCTCCTTCTCGCCTGTCAACATGATCTCCGCTGTCAAACAGAGGAGCGCCTTCGCCCCTGTGCTGCGCCCACCCAGCTCCCCATCGCAGGCCTGCCCCAGAGCCCACAGAGAAGGGCTTCCAGGTGAGCAATCAAGGCTGCCTCACAGTGGCCTGAGGGAAGGCCTGCCACATCAGGTCTTCACCAGTGTCCCATGCAGGACCCAGCAAGAGGTTCTGTGGGGGTCCAGGAAGGCCGTCTGAACTCCGCTTCCTTGAAACTTGAGCCTTAAAGTTAGATGTGCCCTGGCCTTTGTCTAGACCCATTCAGCTGGCCACTTGGCCAAGGAGATTGAAATTCCAATTGGAAAAAGTCTCAGTAGTCCAGCCCTGTTCAATAGAGCCTAGAACAAAGACCTAACCCTACGAGATGAAGGAACCCATATAGATTGCATGTCTTTCTCCTGTGTCCACCAGAGGGACTTACCACGTTGATGCTGGGTTACCTAATGAACAAGAGGGCACTGACCTTGAATAAGGGTTAGCCTCACTTCCCTTTTCCCGATGTACAGACTAGGAATTAAGAACGCGTCCCCCTCCTGTGTCCCAGTAGTGAAAGGGACATTCTCTCGTTTTACACACAGGCAGCAGATACTTTCAGCCCACAGAGCTTTCCCCACCCAAACAGTCACTGGAAGCTCGGTAGAGATGACTGTGGGGAAGGAGGTAAAAGTAACAGGATGTGGGCTAGAGCAAGTCCCAGTTGGGAGGGATAGCTGGGGGCGGAGCTAGATGAGACTGTCATGTTCAAGACTGGCAGGTGTTCATGATGAAGCTACAGGGATGTCTGGAAGGATCTCCTGGGACCCAAAGCAGAGCTTAGCCCCGAGCTCAGCGCCTGGCTTGGCACCTATCCCATCCATAGTTGGTGCTTAAAAATTAGAAGTTATGTAACATGAGGGCCAGCTTGTTGGGGTATCTATCCCGCCCAGCACCCCAACAAGTCGGCAAACCCCAAAGAAAACCAATCACACAGAGATCTCTATAAGTTATAAAGCTGATTGACCCATTAGGTCAGGCTTCTTGTTAACTCTTATAACTTACGTTACCCCATTATTCTTATCTACGTTAGCCACATGGGCTCAGTACCTTTCTCAGTGTGACAGCTTACATGTCGCCGCTTTGGTGGTCTGGACAGGAATGGCTGAGGGAGTTTCCTCCTCCCTAGCTTTATCCTATTCTCATTGCCCTGCCTCTACTTCCTGTCTGGTTGACCCGCCTCTACTTCCTGCCTGGCCAATCAGCGTTTTATTAAAATACATGATTGACAGAATACAGACAATTCTCTCGCACCAGAGTTAGATTCTTAGGTGAGTATGGGGTCAGAAGGCCCCTGTCAAGTGCAGAAACCTCTCGAAGTTGCAGTGTGATGGACAAGTGAGCCGACAGAGGCTGGGGTAGATCACGCCCTACAGGATTGTCTCCCAGATAGTAATGGTCATTCCTCAGGGAAGAATCCGTGTTCGTTAGTAAATGGTGATATTCATCCAGTTTTCAGTAAACTGAACTACACTGTGAATCTTCGAACAATCATATTTATTAGAGCACAGATTTTATTTATTTATTCATTCATTTATTTTTTTTTTGAGACAAGCCCTGGCTGGCCTCGAATTCACAAAGATCCACCTGTCTCTGCCTCCTGAGTGCTGGGATTAAAGGTGTGTGGCACCATGCCCGGCACAAAATTTATCTTAAAAAAGAACACCTTGGGCATCAGTTCCTGGGAATTATCTTTGGGGCTTAGGAGAGATACCCTTGTCGTCTTCTAAATATGATATGACTTGCTGAGGCCAACATAGTCATGGAAGCCAAGCCTCTGTGCTAACCCACAGTCGTCCTTCAACCCCAAGCAGGATGAACTTGGGGAACTGTAGACCGCACCCTAAAAGGCATCTGAGCCCTGCAATTCTCTTTATGAGACTCTGGGGACACTGGAAGGAGTGTGAAGCACTCTTGGGGCACAAGAAGACAGCTAAGGAAGCCAAATACACACAGTAGTTAGAGGATCTACCTGACCACCAGGAAAACTGACTATAGTGGAGGGTGGTCCAGAAACCCTCGGTAGTCCAGAAAAACTAGCTGTAGTGGAGGATGGTGCAGCAACCCACTGTGGTCTGGAAATTTTCTGCTGTGCTCTGCCCTACTCTGCAGATAGAATGAGTTTTCTTTCCCTCTGCAGACTGTTCCTCTGGACAATCCAGATAGCTCTGAGGTGGTGGTTCAACTAATTCCAAACTTATATACAGGGGAAGAGGGTTGGAAGACTAGTTGATGTGCCATCCACAGAATGAACTGCTGTCAAGAAAGGTCTTGCCCAAGCAGGGATTGAAGAATTAATACCTGCCGGGCAGTGGTGGCACATGCCTTTAATCCCAGCACTTGGGAGGCAGAGACAGGCAGATCTCTGAGTTCGAGACCAGCCTGGGCTACAAGAGCTAGTTCCAGGACAGGCTCCAAAGCTATAGAGAAACCCTGTCTCAAAAAAACAAAAAACAAAACAAAAAAAGAATTCCTTTTCTGGGGGAGGAGGCCCCAGCAAGGTGTGTAGAGAGGGAAGCTTCCAGGTGCACTGATATAGAAACCCATTTGCAAAGTAATAGAAGATAAGTTATATGGGTAAATGTAAAAAAAAACTTAACTCATGAATGAGCTAACAGGGTGACTAAGTGACTTAAAGAATACATGAGGGCTGGGCAGAGGTGGCGCACACCTTTAATCCCAGCACTCGAGAGGCAGAGGCAAGCGGATCTCTGTGAGTTCGAGGTCAGCCTGGTCTACAAGAGCTACTTCCAGGACAGGCTCCAAAACTACAGAGAAATCCTGTCTTGGAAACAAACAAACAACAGAAAAAAAAAAAAAAGAATACGTGAGGACTGGGGGAGATGGCTGGGAGGTTAAAGCTCTTAAACATGAAGACCACAGTTTTGATTCCCCAGAACACAGACAAACGCTGGGTGGGCCTGGCAGCCTGCCCGCCATGTCAGAAAGGTGGAGTTGGGGATCCCAGAACTTAAAAAGCCGAGAAAGATCTAAAGTTCAAAAACAGCCTGGGTCATATAGCAGGACCCTGTTCCCAACTCCCACCCCCTGAAGGCACAGCACCCGTTTTCTTGGTCTTATTTCCAACATTTGAATAATTTGTCCTAACGTGTGTGTGTGTGTGTGTGTGTGTGTGTGTGTGTGTGTGTGTGTGTGTGTAGCTTAAAATGTGAGAGATGGGGAAGACAGGACTCCAGAGTCCTGCCAGCTCAAAGAAAGGAACCAGTAGGGTGGGAACCAGTGAACTGGCGTATTTCCCACCTGTGGGTGACAGACAGGATGCTGCTGTGTATGTGGATCAGTGCACCTGGAAGCCGCCTTTCCTTACTGTCCTGGTCCTCATCCATTTGCTTCCTCACCTTGCCACAGGCCTTCTGAGGAAGGTGGGTCTGGGCTTGGGAGATGAGCTGAGCAAAGCCTTTACTGTCCAGGCATGAGCCACTGAGTTCAGATGCCTAACTTCCACATAAAAGCTGAGTGTGGTGGGACACACCTGTCACCTCAGCCCTGGGACAGACAAGCAGATACCCAAGTCTACCTGGAAAATAATGGCAAGTTCCAGTTTCAGTGAGGGACCCTGTCTCGAAAATTAAGTGGAGGGAGACCCCCAGAGCCAACCTCTGGCCTTCACCACACGCATGCACAGGTTGGCCCACTTACATGCACATATATACACCACAGACACAGGCACACAGTTATATGTTACATATGGGGGTGGGGGAAGAAGAGGAGGAAGAGGGCATCCTGGAAGAGAAGCCCAGAGGTCAGGGAAGTAAGGAAGGCAAGGGTGTAGGCTGTACATCCTGAAACACCAAAGTGGTACCCCTCACCTTTCCATCTATAGTGCTGGTCCCAAACAAGGGCCAGGTAGATTGACAGCCTGAAGAAAGTGTTATATACCTGCCTTCTGTCTTCCGTCCAGAGAAGAACTTGCAGGTAAGATCACCAGGTCACAGAAGGCTTATTTCCCTCTCTCCTTGGTGACCACAGACCAGCCTTTTGAAGATACTGACAAGTTCCACTCTGCAGCCCGGGGGCTCCAAGGCCTGGCATACTCTTAATTATGGTAGGTGTTCATCTCAGTTTCTCTCTCTCTCATTTAGCCCTGGAATAGGCTTGGCAGGGTTGGGGAATTGGGATCCAAGTCTTTCTTCCTTCTGCCTGTCTTCTATATAGCTGATTAAGGTACATGGAGAGAAGTGGTTTCATATCCCCCTTGCAGCCAACCTTCCTCCAAGATTTTCTTCTTTCCTTCTTGTCCCACCAGGTCTGCAGGTGCTGCCCCTAATGAGGCTGGACTGGAGGTCCTTCTGGATTCACGTTCATGGCTGGGATGGCAGCACAAACAGATATAGGGTCAAGACTTTGGGTAGACCTCAATCCCTGGGATGCACAGGGAGAGGCCTCTGTGCTCAAGGGCCCCACATACCCATAGACCCTCATACTTACCTCCCTTTCTTGGGGCACATTAGAAGCCCAGCACTGTGAGGATGCTCTTGGCAAGAGAGCATCATAGGGAGGTGTTGGGATGTCGGGCCTTACCCACTGGATTGGTTCCTCTGTAAGAGATGGGTTTTGTAAAGACCAGAGATGTTGGTAAGATGAGCAAGACTTGGGAACTACGGGAAAGAGGACAGCTCAGGGAGAGGTGATCTAGACGAGGTCCTATTTGCATCTGACTCACCTCACCTCGCCTTGCAGCCACCTTCTCTCATGAAAAGGTGGTATCTAGCCATCTCAGGAGGTCCATTCAAGCTCCCATGGAGCTGCCCACAAGCCACCAGACCCCAATGGCTGCCCCCACTTCGTTTGAGAGTCGCACATTCATGCAGATCCTGTCACGCTCCTTCCGGGGGTAGTGGGGGATTTAGGCATGGAAGATGCACAGAAGGATCTCCTGAATTTTGACTCTTACCCAATGGATGTTTCATGAATTTTGTCCCCTACCACCACACACCCAACTCTAGTTGGCCCCAAAGATCAGCTTGGCTGCCCCTTGGTGGCCTCACACTCTGCTGAGTTTGGACAAAATGGAACAATAAACCAGATGCAGGTGGCCACATGGCCTCTCTAGCCTGCTTCCTTGGTCTGCTTTTCTCAGCGGCTCTGTAGCTCTCCTAGGGTCACTTTGATCCATTCCTCTGGGCAACTTTGTGTCTCAGGCTTTTAAGGCGTCTCCAGTGATCAGCTGAGAAATCAGCCCCTGCTTTGTGTCTCCTAGATGAGCTCAGTCCCAACAGTGTTGTATGGGGGCAACATAGATCAGGAATGTAGAACTTGGTACATCTGGCCATCTGGCCAAGACCAAGATGAGGGTTTCCAGACATTGCTGGGAACTACAGCAGAACATGTTAAATACTATGTTAGATACTAACCTAGAGCCAGGTGGTGGCGGCACACGCCTTTAATTCCAGCAATTGGGGGAGAGGCAGGTGGGTCTCTGTGAGTTCAAGGCCAGCCTGGTTTACAGTGAGTTCCAGGACAGTCAGAGCTGTTACACAGAGAAACCCTGTCTCCCCAAACAAAACAAAACAAAAAATACTAACCTAGATGTTATTAGGGGTGCAGAAATGAAATCCGGTTTCAGAGACTGGAGGACCTACCTGGGCTTGGTGGGTGACTTGTGGGTCCCAGGAGGCCCCTTCAAATCGCACTTCAACCCCCTTTGCCTCTTCCCCAGACCCCTTTTGGCTTTACCTAAGAGTTTAAAAGGAGCATAGTAAAAAATTTCCTTGGTATATTCACCCACCCAGAGTGCTAGAAGGCTCCCAGACCTTGAAACACACTCCTAGATAAGGTCCCATTCTCTCCTTCTGAAAGCCAGGTTTTTTTCCCCCTTTAAATCCACTATCCAGTGAGTCCAATGCCCAGTCTGACCTCAGCATTTGGAAGCCCTGTCTTTACCAACCCACCACACCAATGCCCTGCAGCTTTCTGGGAAAATATCCTTGTCACAGCAGGTAGGCTGGTCTTGTCCTTGGAGGTCTCCACTTGTTCTCCAGTGTTCTTGAACAGAATCTAGGGTTTCTTTCACTGGGGATGCATGATTGGTGTCACCCCGCCCTCAGTGCTTGACCTCCCACGCTGTCCTGGATGGAAGCCCACATCAAAAAGCAAAGACTGTCTACCCAAGCCTTTCTTAGCAAGCCGAGCCTTCAAGGCTGGGTCTCTATAGACTGTAATCTGTACAGGAGACAACTGGTAACTGGATGGTGATTACGTCTGGTCCCCCAAATGGGTCAGGTGCCATGATCAATATAAAATGAGATATGACATCTGTCTTTCCTCAGTGGTCCCATCTCAGTACTCACTGCACCATTTGAGTTTACATGACCTCTCTCTCTTCACACACACACACACACACACACACACACACACACACACACACACACACTAGTTCCAGGTAGATTTTACATCAAAATGAGAAACCTGAAACAGTAGCCTTATTCTCCTGCAGAAAGATAAGCATCCTTCTGCCAGAGTGACCTCCAAGGTCTGTTCCCCACTGACACAGCTAATATTTTAATTTAAAATAAAAACTTTATTATTATTTGTCTGTGTGTGTTTGTGTGTGTGTGTGTGTGCACGCGCGCACACACACGCATGTCACAGTATGAGTGCTGTGGTCGAGGTCAGAACTAACTTTCAGAAGTCTGTTTTCTCCTTCCACGGTGGAATCCAGGAATGCATGGAGGTGCTCTTACCCATTGCACCATCTTACCAACCTGGCACACGGTTTATATTGAATTTCTTGTTATGTTTATTTGTTGATTGATTGATTGATTGATTGATTTTGAATTTCTTGTTATATTTATTTGTTGATTGATTTTGAATTTCTTGTTATATTTATTTGTTTGTTGATTGTGTGTGTGTGTGTGTGTGTGTAGACATAAGTATTAAACACGTTTTAGGTGGTTCACACAGACCCAAGTTCTATATTCTCTAAGATGATTTCCACACAGGGAACAGTTACAGTCCACAGCATCTTTCTCCCCAGAGAAGAGACTTTTCAGGGTCTGTGATTCTCAAGTCCTGCTCCTTAGCCTGGAGTAGGCACCATCCTCCAGTCGATGCATGCCTTTGCACTTTACCTTCAAGCCCCTACCTTCTGCTGTCACCGCAGTAACGATAACCACAACCGGTGGATGATAGAGCAGAATGAGCCTAGAAGTTTGATGTTTGCGAAAAGACCATCAGTATGAGAGCCTGATGGATGCGCAGCATGGACCATAAATGTGAACCCTGAGTCCTTACCTCTCCGTTCTTCCAGGCTCCCATTCTCTTCCATGGCATTATTAGTTGTGTTTGGTTTTTTGTTTGTTTGGTTGGTTGATTTTTTTTGGTCTATTTGTTATTTTTTAAGGATCTCTTTATGTATCCCAGGCTGGCCTCAATCTCATAGAGTGCTGAGATTCAAGGGGTGCACTACCACACTCAGCTAAACCATCTGGGTTGTGACCAAAGATCAAATGTGCTTGTTTTTAAATGAATAGTCATTGCCTAGCTCTATTTTTAAGCTTTCTGTCTTTCCTCCATTTCACTGCAGTAGAGATTAATGAATTTGAAGGAAAGAAAGGAAAGATATGGGAGGGTTTGGAGGGAAGAAAGGGAAGGGAGAAATTATGTAATTCTATTATAATCTCAAAAAGTAAAACATAAGTTTAAAAAATAATATTTGAAAACTTCTCATGAAAGTCTTGCACATCTTTCACGTGAAGTATTGTATATAGTTGTACATTTCATTTTGTAGGTATTTGTTACAAATGCTTAAGTGAATGTCACTTAGAAGCACAACTGATTTTTTTAAAAAATCTTTATGTCCAGAAACACACTTCAATTAGTAATACTTTATCAATAGATTGTCTAAAGTATGCATCTTTCTTAAGTATATGAGTGTTTGATCTACAAACATTTGAAGTTTTTATTTTCATTTCCGTTTCGTGTCTAAATGTAATGCTTAGAGTCTTCAGTTTGAGGGTGAATAAAAGCAGCGGCAGTGAACATCTGTATTCTTGATCCTGGACGGCGGACTTTTAGTGCTTCACCATCAAGTATCGTGTTTGGCTTATAGTTATCATAAAATCTAATTTTTTAATTAAAATTATAACTGAGTTCCAAATTTTTAAAAATGCTTTCCTGCGTATCTTAAGATCATCAAGTGATTTTCTGCATTATTTTGTTAATTGCTGAATTACATTAGTTATATGTCTGATCTTAAGCCATTGCATTAACTGTTGAATGGCATGTTAAATGGTGGACCGCTGTATGCCCTCTGCCCAGGTGTATTAATTGCTAATATGTGGCTCCATTCTCTTCCTCTCCCTCTCCTGTTCTTGTCCTTCCTACCTCTTGGTACATAAAAATATGTGTATCTATGACTTCTGGGAAGCAAAATGCAGAAATCTACACACCATATCGATTTTTCTTTCCATGCTAGCTTCTGGTGCCTCTTGGGAATCCAGGGAGGAGAAAATATGAGAACAAATTGCTCATGGTCATTCGGCTCAACTTTTTACTGTCCCGTTCTAACTGTGTGACTCCAGCCCAGCCAGATGCCATACATAGCTCTTGGTCCCCTCTGTTGGAGATCCAGAAGATCCCTGTGGATGACCTGCCTCGAAGTCCCTGTGTGCCCTTGCTGCACAAAGGTGTCCAAGCACTTCGCCTTGCTCTGATAGGGTGTCAGCACCTGGGGGGCTGGGAGGAGGGGCTCTGGGTACGTAGCTACAGGAGCTGCTGGGCATGAGGATGAGTAGGAGGGTTTTGAGTGCAGACATTCCAGCAGGAGTTAGAACGGAATAGGCTTCATGGTTACGAAGGTAAAGACGAGGCTTCCCAGCAGGGAGTAACAGAACAAGACTACTTTTGGCTTCTTTCCTTTTGATCGTTTTGTTCTTTGAGAGCAAAGAAGTCAAGCATTTAAAAGGGAAAGGGAAAAATATCAAATAGCAGGTTTGCTGTTCATTGAGACTTAGCATTTTAAGTATTTTACTTTAAATTCTATGCTGTATGTGAAAGTGTGTGCGTGTGTGTGTGTGTGTGTGTGTGTGTGTGTGCGCGCGCGCGCGCGCGCACGCGTGCATGTGCACCCAAGGAGGCCAGATGTGTTAGATGCCCCTGGAAAAGGAGTTACAAGCCACCTGCAGCATGGGTACTGGAAAGTGAACTTGGGTCCTCCACAAGGTCAGTATTCACTCTGAACACTGACTCCTCTCTCCAGCCCCAGTGCCCAGCATTTTAGCATCTTAGTTCTCCAAAGCTTTACTCACCCTTCTTATGCCAGTCTGAGAATTAAGGCTGTCTCCGTGTGTTGTTGGCTGGCTGGGGGTGATGGGAACCTCAGTTGTATGGAGCCCTGCTAGCTATCATGAGCCTGCTCCCTACTGTGCATTCATGCCCTCCCCCAAAACTGAGCCCATTCAGGGGAGAACCCAACCATTTTGAACTGGTCCTAATCCAAATCTGACCAATGTTGGTTTCTGCGGTAAAAAACTGGTTTCTCTGGGCCACTCCTGGAGCCCTTCCTTCTTAAGAAGCTGGGCCTAGAGGTTCGCCTTGCCAAGACAAACTGGCTACTGGGGAAATGTGGTGAAGCAGCTGCTGCAAATGCCCACACTTGGCAGGCCTGTGAGTCGGTCTCCCACTGCCTCCCCAGCATGGAGCTCGGTAGAGTCAGGCCAGGCCAGAAAAGGCTGTCGGACATCTCACTGAGTGAGGTAATGTTGGTTTTACTTGAAAACTGAAAAGTTTTCATAGTGATGAAAAAGCTGATCACTATGCTTAAGGTTGACAGAACTCCAAGTCCAGTTCCCCTTGAAGGAGCTCAGCATCAAAGGTGTGAAGAGAGATGCGTGTCAGATGTGGGTCTGCAGTAGCAGGAGAACCAGCAAGGCCTTCTCTTCCCTCCACATAGCCAGTGGGATGGTGCTACATTGTCGTTATCTGTAATTTATTCAGCACGCACTATAATCTGAGGTAGGAGACCCTAGAAGCAGAGCCTGAACTGAAGAGATTTGGATATGCATGAAAGTTCTCTGGAAGAAGAGAAAGGGCAGAGGGTATTTGGCATAATGTCATCTCCATGGAAGTCTAACACTGTCCAAGCTCTGGAGGCTGCAAGGCACCGCAGTAGGCTCCTCTTTGTGAAAAGATACCGCTTTATTATTCCCGTGCTCCTGGTAATTGGTTGCTGACTGCCAGAGAGGTAACCCGGGTGAAGCAGCTCACATTTGGCCATGGGCAATACCTGGGAGAAGGAATCAGCTGCGCACCGAGTTAGCCTGCGCTTAACCAAGATGGAGAGATGAGTATTCTGGTTGGTGACATGTCTTTTTCCATTATCTTATGTTAATAAGTTTCCCTGCCGATGCAGTAAGCTGGATCAAGCCAAATTACAAGTATAGCAACAGACCTATTGAGAGCAAGCAACTCCCAGGTATGTTCACTGATCTCAGAGGAACAAAGTCAGAGAAGTCGTGCCTCAAAGCTAAGGTGGGGAGGTTTTATAGACCTTAGGCAGGGAAATGATCAGAAGTGAGGTCCCTGGGTGGGCATTTGGGTGTCATTCCTTTGTTCAGAGTTTTTTCAGCATAGGCAGGGATGGGAGACGTAGGGCAGATGGGGTTTTCAGCTTGTGCAGGGGCAAGCCAGAAGCTACCAAGGAACATCCCGACCTCTTTGGGCACAGGTTCAGATCTGGCTGCTTCCTACTGGCATGGGACAGCATGGGGAGAGGGAGTCAGGAGTCGGTGGAATGGTGTTTAGAGGGAGGTACAGGCGAAGGAGCATCTGGTCAGCTGCCGCCCTGGAGGCTTCGCAAATCAGTTCCTGGAGGAGGCAGAGAAGGCAAGGGACTAGAAGGAAAAGTAGACAAATGAGAGCAACTGGTCCCCTAATAGGGTGAGCCAAGCAGAAAGGGAGGACGGCCACCATGGTAAGGGAGAGGAAGTGAATTGGTCATACCGCCTGAGGTCTTTTCCCAATGTCTTCTGGCCAGACTCCTTGTTGTAGCAGCATTCTTTCCCTGGAAACCTGGAGGTGTCTCCCTTGTCTGCTGGGAAGAGGTTCAGGGCTCTGTGATTCTGTAATACTACCTGAGCTATTGAAGTGATCTGGGGTTGGAAAGGGGCTAGGGACTCCGCTGAGTCCTTGGTGGCCTTCTGGAGTTGCTCAGATAATTTATTATTTGTAGTAATTGAGTATGTTATGGCATCCATGCCTCAGCTGGACACTATTAGGACTGAGGCCAAAGCGATGTCCACTATTACCGAGAGAAAGACCACACAGAGTGTTCGGCCCAAGTCAGGCTTATGACAAACTTTGTCATATTATCGCAAACTTTGTTAGCTGTAGAACCAGCATTACCGGAATCATAGGGAGATGAATGGGAAGACTGTGGATGAGAGATTTTTAGACAGGGTCTGGTTACATCAGAGAACCCTCCTGGGGGTGTTCAGATGGCTGTTGATGGCAGATTAGTGGAAGGGGTGAACCTCAGTAATCGAAGGAAAACCAAAGGTCCAGGGGAGTCCCCGGAAAGAGGAATCCCCTGGATCAGGGAAGACTGAAATGGTGGCAGAAGTGAAGAAGAAAGGGCTTCAAAGGGAGTTGGCAAGGGTACCACCTTGAGGGGAGATTGGCTTAGGGAAGGAGTGGCTCAGGTTGGACAACCCTGAGAGGTTGAGCAAGGCACCCTTCCTGAACACACACATGAGTCCAAGGAAAGTGTGGTCCCTACAGGGACAGGAGTGTAGAGGAGGCTGGGCTGAACTGGGCCATGTCGAATGGGCAAGGTTAACATTGGAGGGAGTGCAGGTGGGGACTGGATGGGCTCCCGAAATTGTGGGCAGTGGGGACTATAGCAGCCACTGAAGTTCAGACCTGAGAAGCTGTGGGCCTGGACAGGCTCCTCAGTACCACGGGCTAGGTTGAGAGGAGGAAGTGGGGGAGGGGGAGTGAGAGCCAGGACATAGAGGCTAGTCTGTCTGACCTTGGTGAAATCTGGGTGGGTGGAGGAGTGGGGAGGGTGGTGGACAAAGGAGATTGTTGGGAATGAAACTGATGACCAGGAAGGGGGGTTGGGGTATCATCTGCTGGGTAGAAGGCCAGAGTTCCAGTTTCGGAAGCGTGTAAGTGTGAGGGGGAGGGGCTGAGGACTTGAGAGCAAGGAGGACGTGGGATGGTGAGCAGGAGGCATACAGAGAGGGCTTGAAGCAGAGAAAGGAAAATACAGAGACTCAAAAGATCTCTTTCTGTTTTCCTGTGCAGTCACAAAAGGTGTAAAGATCCCAAACAACATTAGGGTCCAGAGAGCCATTAGGCAGCCATTTAGATCAATTATCTAGAGGATAGAGAGGCCATAGTCGAGGCTTCAAGAGGTTTAGGCCAGTAGGAGGTTGGAAACCAGAAAAAGAGAGAAGGAAGGAGGGAGAGGGAAGCCTGGGGTGTTGGAGTGGGTGGGGCAGAAGGAGGGGAGGAGACAGGGTGGTAGGAAGGGGGTGATTGGAAGTTGGAGGTTGAAGAGAGGGCAGGGGAGTCAAAGTTTCTGGAGGCTCGGTCATGGGAGAGGTCTGGGTTTGGGGTCTGTCCTTGGAAGCAAGAGGTCTGCCAGCGTGACCATCCATGCTGGATCCGACCTAGGCTGTGAAACATCAGCTATAGGGAAGGGACATGGACACAGTTCCCAAAAGCCCAGGCATGACAGAGTTTTGACCATTTGCCCAAGCACCTGTAGAAACGCTTTAGGATCATGGAGGATGTTAAGGTCAAGAGTGCCTGTGGTGACCATTTAGACTGGTTTTCTAGAGTGTAGTGAGACCAGGTCACAAAACAAAGGAAAACTAGGTGCTTTGGGTGTATGGTCTGAGACAGTCCCAATTTGGATAAATTTTTCAGCAGGCACCCCAGGGATGATTGAGGATTGGGTTTAGACTCAGTGTTATCCATTTCTAAGTCTGTGCCAGAAACCAAAGACTAGGGAAAGGCATCGTCTGTGATAGCCTGGAGTTGAACAGTGGGGGTGGAGTAGCCTTGGGAAACATGTCTCTGAACCCAAAGACTCCCCAGAGTCTGTCTCTGTTCTGACACAGGCTTGCCCTGGTGTAGCTGAAGCTTGGCAGGGGACTTTGGGTTCTGGATACTGGATGAGGCACCTGGTGTCTCTTAGAAGATGACTGGGAAATGGGTAATTTACCCTAAGTCAAAAGTCAAAAGTCAGGGCTAGGCAGTGGTGGCACACACCTTTAATCCCTGCACTCGAGAGGCAGAGGCAGGTGAGTTTGAGGCCAACCTGGTCTACAAGAGCTAGTCCCAGGACAGCTAGGACCATTGCATAGGGAAGCCCTGTCTCAAAAAACAAAAAAACATAACAAAAAACAAAACAAAAAAAAACTCGAAAGTCAAACAGAGCAACGATAAAGAGCCCTCACCACACCGGGACCACCTGCTGAGGGCTCAACTCCTCCCAGGTTTCAGCACCTTGTTGTATAGGGGTGCAGGCTGCTTTTCGTCGCCTGGCTCCCAGCTGCCTGGCTAGCTTATACCCTGAAATAACAACACACAAATTGTATTCATTTAAACACTGGCTGGCCCATTAGTTCTAGCCTATTATTGGCTAATTCTCACATCCTGATTCAACCCATTTCCAATAATCTGTATGTCACCATGAGCTTGTGGCTTACTGGGAAAGATTCAGCATGTCTGACCTGGCAACTTCATGGTGGGCAGTTCTCTGCCTCAGCCTCCTTTTTCCCAGCATTCTGTTCTGCTCCACCTATCTAAGTTACTGCCCTATCAAAAGGCCAAGGCAGTTTTCTTTATTCAACCAATGAAGGCAACACATAGAAAGAAGACCCTCCTACACCAGCACCTAGATGTGTTTTTTCCCCAAATAAATTTCACCAGATAATGTTTTCCTACTGACTAGTAAGCTGGATCAAGCCAATTACAAATATAACAACAGGCCTATTGAGAACAAAACAACTCCTGGGTGGGTTCACAGGTCTCTGAGAATGCGGCCAGAGAAGTCACACTCCTGAGCTAGGTTTTATAGATCTTAGACAAGGAGTGATGACCTGCCAGCCAGGAGTTGGAACTGTGCCAAGATATGGTCAAAAACTAGGTCCCTGGGTGGGCACTTGGGTGCCATTGCTTTGTTCGGAGGTTTTTCAGCATGGGTGGGTTGGAAGAAGTAGGAGAGAGGGTTCTCCAGCTTGTGCAGGGGCTAGCTGGAAGCTCCAACTGAACAGCTGGCAAAGAGGATCTGGGGGAAAGACTGTGCCCATCTGCCTAGTGTCTTTAGGAAAAGGAGTTAGGCCTTCCTTTGTGCCATCTCCACTTCTTGAGTGGTGAAGACACCACTTTTACTACAAGGAAAGCTTATAGGATATATCCTAAGCCATTGAAAAGCAAAGAGTATGCATCCTCCATTCCATGATATTAGAAGAGGCCGGAAGAGCTCTGCCACAGAAGTGGATGCAGAGAGCAAGTAAGCACTTGACTCAACAGTCGTCAATTGTGATGATACTGTCGGTTTTAGTTTGGGTTTCTATTGCTGTCATCAAATACAGCTTGGGGAGGGTAGAGTTTGCTTCAGCTTATAGTTCCCAGGTCAAATTCCATCACTGAATGTGTGCATATCTTTCTGTCCTGCCAGCCAGCTCCCAAATAACCACATGAAGACTTTTTATTAATTATGAAAGCTTGGCCGATAGCTTAGGCTTGTCACTAACTAGCTCTTACAACTGAAATTAACCTGCTTTATGGGTCTACTTTTTGTCTCATGGCTTTATTACCTTTACTCTGTTCTGCCCACACTGCTTACTCTCCATCTGGCTGGTGACTCTGCCTTTCTTCTTCCCAGCATCTTCTGTGTCCAGACATCCTGCCTGCTATCGGCTGTTCAGCTTTTTATTAGACGAATCACAGTGGTATATCTTCACACAGTGTAAAGGAATAGTCCACAACAACTGAGGGCAATTGAAGCAGGAACTTAAGCAGGGCAGGAGCCTAGAGGCAGGAGCCAATGCAGCGCTGATGCAGGAGTTCTGCTTACGGGCTTGCTCTCCATCTCTTGTCCAGCCTGTTTTCTTACAGCATTCAGGACCATCAGCTCAGGAATGGCATGGCCCACAGTGAACTGAACCCTCCCGTACTTATACCAATCACCAAGAAAATGCCCCATGGGCAATCTCATTTCTCAGTTAAGATCGCCTCTTCCCGGATATGTCTAGACTTGTGTCAAACAGGCAAAACCACAGAGCAGTGTCTACGTTAGTTCTGTTGAACCATAGCCCTTATTGTTACAGACATCACTAAAAGCTGATCAAAGGCTTGTCCCCCATCACACTCCCACGGGCTGGGTTCCCTTTCCCTTCTCTCTTGCCTTCTAGGTCAGGTGACCTTCTGCCAGTCCCCAGGGTAGGATAAGGGATGGTGATCTTTCTGTCCCCCTAGTCTAGCTGGAGTCTCTGACTTGCCAGTCCCCAGGGTAGGGTAAGGGATGGTGATCTTACTGTCCCCCTAATCTAGCTGGAGTCTCTGACCTGCCAGTCCCCGGGGTAGGGTAAGGGATGGTGATCTTACTGTCCCCCTAGTCTAGCTGGAGTCTCTGACCTGCCACTCCCCGGGATAGGGTAAGGGATGGTGATCTTACTGTCCCCCTAGTCTAGCTGGAGTCTCTTGACATCCAGCCCTGCTCTCCCGGCCCTTGGATTCTCACAAACAACAAAATAAAGGCAGGACAATGGAGCCGGCCCTATTTCTTCCTCCCTCCCGCTGGGACAGCATCTTAATGAGCACTCTCTCTTAGACAGCTCTAGGTACCACTGATTAACAGAGATGATGGTAGAAATGACAGAAAGGGGACATGGGACAATGCCCAGAGAACAAAGGTAGCATGCTCTGGGAGAGTAAGTGCTGAGAGAGAAGCCCAGAGCAGGGGAGCTAATGGGGTGGGAAGGTTTCTAAGGCAAAGCCCTAGAGAGAGGAATTAAACAGTATTCCTGGCTAACTCCACAGAACGGAAACTGTCCCGTTTCCGGCTATACCAGCAAAGGCCGGGTAGAAAGCAGGGAGCAGTGTCGGGTAAGATCAAGTGAAGACCTGTGATGTCCATCCATGCCAAACAGTGAAGCCTCCTCCCACCACATTGTCTCCTGAGTTCTCAGAGAAGACCACAGAAAAAAACAGCCACAAAGTGCTTTTCAGTCTCTCTGTGGGGCTGGTGTTGCCAGAAGCCTAATGAAGGGTCAGAATCATAGCCCAATGTTAGCCTTTCCCTGACACACTTAGAGCCAGACTACCTATCCTTGCTTATCAAAAGAAGAAACAGCTCCTTAGGAACCAACCTTAGTTATGTGGGGAACCTGGATTTTCTGCCTCCATCTGACAAAGCACCCACCACCCCTCAGACGCTAAGCACCAGAAGAAAGCTAGTTATAATAAAAAGCTGTTAGGTATGGGGGCACAGGTCTTTAATCCCAGTCATCAAAAGGCAGAGGCAGGTGCATCACTGTGAGTTTGAGGCCAGTCAGGTCCATATATCAAGTTCCAGGCCAGGCAGACAGAGTAAGGCTCTGTCTCAAAACAAACAAAAAAAATTACTAAAAAAGGACCTTGACTACAACACAAAATTAATATAATTAACAGAGATGATTTTAAAGTGATTGACAAATAAGTATGAGTACACTTGAAGCAAAATGAAAACAGCCTTAGCAAAGAAAGAGCGGGAGATGTGGGTGGTGGTGGTGCATGCCTTTAATCCCAGCACTCAGGAGACAGAGGCAGGAGGATCTCTGTGAGTTTGAGAACAGCCTGGTCCACAAGAGCTAGTTCTAGGACAGGCTCCAAAGCTACAGAGAAACCCTGTGTTGAAAAACAAAAACAAACAAACAAACAAACAAAAACTTTAGAACTGAAAAATACAATCATGATAGAAAGTTCAACAAAAAATAATAAATTAATAATAATCATTGCTTCAACAATGAAATGAAGGGTATAAACAAACCAAAATAAAATCAATGAGCTCAAAAGACTAACAAGAACGACCAAAACTTCCCATTATCCCAATCACAGGGACACTGTTTATGAAGTGGCCCCTTCTGGCTGGGTTTGAATTAGCAACCTACTTCCACACATTTGAATTTCTTATAAAGATATGATTTTTAAAACATCTGTACCTTCACAAAACCCTGAGGAACCAGGTCAGTGTATTGATTGTGTTTCCCCACGCCCTCTGAATGCAAACCTTAGTAAATAGTGGCTTCGCGTTAAATTCGGAGACTATGGTCTTATTGCCTTTGCTAACTTGGGAGTATCGAGCTGGAGGTGTATAGTACAGTCTTAGACCACCTTCGTCATGTTCACTGTTGATTCCAAATAGGTTTCATTTTGAGCACAAAAAAATGCATTAATATTTATTTCTTGAGAATAATACTTCAAATGAACACACAGAAAGAATGTGGAACTTTTACAGGAGTTTCATAAACGGAGGAATTGCTTTTCTGAACCTATTGACTCAGAAAGTTGCAATCAGATGTTATCAATCTGTGTCTACTTGTTTCAACATTTGCGGGAGGAGTTGCTTGCCGTGCCTCACCACTTCCAGCAGGTGGTCTTAGGTCCAGCCATCACATCTGAAGCAAACAAGCATTGTTCTGAGTCAGGGGTAAGACTGGATCACAAAGAAACGGCGAATGTAGAAAAATCAAAGCTATGCATTTAGTCGAGCTTGGAGGCGTTCATTAAATCATAAGATTGATTGCATTGTTATTCTTAAAGGTCAGTTAATTCTAAACAGGCCAAGTACCCAGTGTGTCAACAGAAGGAGTGTAGGGTTCTAAAAACTCTCAGAGCACAGCATTAACTTTGTTACAGGTTGAGTGAACATTTGATTTGTAAAGGCAAACTTTAAATAGCATTTCTCAGAAAAATCACTCCCTTAATGTGTGTGTGTGTTTTTTAAGTTGCTTATGTGTAAGGGTATTCTTGCCTGCATGTATGTCTATGCACCATGTGTGTGCCCACAAAGGCCTGAAGAGGACTTTGGATCCCTTGAAGTTACAGATTGTTGTGAGCTGCCATATGGGTGCTGGGAACTGAACCCAGGACCTTTGGAAGGGCAGCCATTGCTTGTAACTACTGGGCCATCTCTTCAGCTACACAGTGTTTTTTTTTTTGATTCACTGTGTAATTAGAGGAAGAGATCCACTCATTTAAACTGTGAGATTTGCACATACCACTTTGCTGTTCCTTTTCTCTAAGTCCTCCTGTGTTAAAATGCTTTCTTTTGTGTGATCTGAGTTCCCAGCTCTCCCTTTTCTATTTTCTTTGAGTTACTTTCTCAGTGGTTACCATGGGGACTGTAACGCCATTCCATAGTAGATCAGCATCTGTCCCACCTGCGTGGTGTGTAGGAACCCCGCTCCTCCTCAACTCTGCTCCCTTGGCATCTCATCTGTGCTCTTGTCATACGAACTATTTTTTATGCACTATATATCTGCCAGTGTAGACTTTTTGTAATAACTTTGAGATAAAATTTGCAACTTTATAATTCACTCATTTCAATAATACAGTTCAATGGTTTTCAATATAGTTGTAGAGGTATATATCATGATCAACACATTCTGTTTTAGAGCTGGGAAAGACAAAATATATAGCCACGAAGACAAACACAAAACCTTATTTATTTTTGTTCTAAGACTCCTTCCCAATTGTGCCCTTCTCTAATTTGTTTTCTGTATCTGCTGATTTACCTACACTGGCCCTTTCTTCTAAAAGGCCAGTTGTGGTGATGAGCCTGTGATCTCAGCACTTGGGAGTGAAGGATCATGGATCCTTTAAAAAATAAAAAGTTATTTTATTTATTTGTTTATTATGCATATAGTGTTCTGCTTGCATCTGTGCCTGCAGGCCAGGGGAGGGCTCCAGATCTCATTACGATGGTTGTGAGCCACCATGTGGTTGCTGGGAATTGAATTCAGGACTTTTGGAAAAGCAGCCAGTGCTCAACCTCTGCGCTATCTCTCCAGCCCATTGCTTTAATTAAAAAAAAATTGGAGAAAAAAAAGAAAGAAAAGAAAGAAAAACTCCTCCTTTTAGTACAGAAACCTGCAGACTAACCCGCGGCCCCATGTTCTGCCACGCAATTCATTACTTTTCCCTTCTTTAACCTTTGTTCTCAAATATAACAGTTCAGTTTATTTTTTATTATTTGTAGAGACAGAGAGATGCTCAGCAGTTGAAGGCCCTGGCTGCTCTTCCAGAAGACCCAGGTTCAATACCCAGTGCCCACATGGTGGCTCACAACTGTCTGCAACTCTAGTCCCAGGGGATCTGACTTCAGAAGCCCCTTCAGGTACAGGCACTATGTGGAGCACAGTCATATACACAGCAAAATACACATACACATAAAAACAGATAACTTAAAATTAATTGTGGTAAAACATACTTACAATAGAAGTTATCATCTTAACTTTATTTTATTGTTCTTCCTTGAGGTACTGGGTGCCTTAGTGGCGCTGGGCGGGGGCTGCCGCTGGACCACTTTCCCAGTGGTTCTTTTACTTTTGAGACAGGGTCTCCCTAAGCTGCTGGTGTTGAACACGCAATCCTGCCTTAGTCTCCTGGAGGGCTGACTTTGTAGGGGTTTTAAGTCGTGCCTAGCCCATCATTGCCATCTTTAAAGGTACAGGCCATCTAAATATGCTCATATTGTTGGGCAAATATTGCCACTGTTTATCTTCAGAATTCTTCCAACCTTGCAAAATGTAAGTTCCGTACCCACTGTGATTTAAAGGGAAATGTCCCACCACTGGCTCATGTGTTTGAATACTTGGTTCCAATTGATGGCGCTGCTTTGAGAGGTCCTAGAACGTTTTTTGTGTTTGGTTGGTTTTGGATTTTAGGGACAGGTTTTCTTTGTGTAGCCCTAACTGTCCTGGAATTTACTCTGTAGACCAGCCTCAAGCCGGTCTTGAGCTCACAGAGATCCACCTGCCTCTGTCTCCTGAGTGCTGGGTTTAAAGGTGTACATCACTTCCTAGTGAATCTTTTTAAAATTAAAACTTATTCATTTATTTTACATCCCGACCATAGTTTCTGTTCCCTCCCCGCCTCCCATTCTCTCCCGCCTGCTTTCCACCCCCACCCAATCTACTCCTCCTCTGTTTCCGTTCAGAAAGGGGCAGGCCCCCCCACAGGTGTCAACAAAGCATGGCATATCAAGTTGAGGTAGGTCATAGAATTTTTTTTAAGATTTATTTATTTACTATGTATACAGTGTTCTATACTGCACACCAGGAGAGAGCACCAGATCCCATTATAGATGGCTGTGAGTCACCACGAGCTACTGGGAATTGAACTCAGGATCTTTAGAAGAGCAGCCAGTACTCTTAACCTCTGAGCCATCTCTATAGCCCAGATCATAGATCTTTTAAGAAGAAAGAGATTCCTCGGGGTGAGCTTTAGGTTTACAACCTGCCTGGTTTCCTAACTGTTCTCTGCTTCCTGTTCCACCAAGATGTGGAATGGGGGGAGCCCCAGTTGTGCCTCCCACCAGAAGGAGCTGCCTGCCCATGCTGGACCCTCAAAACATGAGCCAGAATAAATTCTCCCTCCTGTGAGTTGTGTCACAATAACTAGTACACACATTGAACAATAGTCCTAGTTTCTTCTCCCCCAGCCCAGGCCACCACTAATCTAACTTACTGTTTCATGTGATAAGTCCCACAGTCCTGCATTTGTCATCTTATAAGTTATTTCACTTAGCATATCATTTTCAAGGTTTATCTGCTGTGATGTGGGTCAGAATCTTCTTCCTTTAAAATTTAATATTTTGATTAATTCTTAGAGAATTTCATACAGTTTATCTTTATCATATTCACCCTTACCGGAACCACTCACACTCTCTCTCACACACACATGCATACACACTCATACACACACGTGCACACACACACTCTTGTCCTTGTTTTAGAGGATACTATCTTGAAGCAGATGATCTGGTCCTCTGGCTCTTATAATCTTTCGCCACTCTCTTCCATAATGTTTATTGATCCTCAAATATAGGGATTGTGTTGTAAATTGGAGATGGGCACCAAATTGCCAGTATATGCAAGTAGTGATTGGATAATGATTGGTGGTGGCCCATGTCTTTAATTCCAGCACTCAGGAGACAGAGGCAGGAGGATCCCTGAGTTCGAGGCCAGCCTGGTCTACAGGGCTAGTGCCAGAACAGCCAGAGCTACACAGAGAAACCCTGTCTCAAGAAAACAAACAAAACAAAATAACAAAAAGAAAAAAAGTTGGATAATCTTTCTTTTGTACGATGCATAGTTTTCTTCTTCTTCTTCTTCTTCTTCTTCTTCTTCTTCTTCTTCTTCCTCTTCTTCTCTTTTTTCTTTCTTTCTTTCTTTCTTTCTTTCTTTCTTTCTTTCTTTTTTGAGATAGGATCTCACTATGTAGCCCTAACTGGACTGGAACTCACTATGTAAATCAGGTTGGCTTCAAACTCACACTGATCCTCCTGCCTCTGGTTCTGCTTTTGCAGTGCAGAACAAGGTCATCACTCCTAGCCCCCAGAATTATCTTACTTGTGAAGTTTTGTCCTTTGTCAAATCTAAAAGTCTTTGGTTAACATTTGCTCCTGTGACTGAAGACATAATTCTGCAGGAAAAAAGCAGCAGTCTGAAACCAACCCCAGAACCACATGATGGAAGGGGAGGAAATATTATGGGGTACTTGGAACAAGACTAGAACACCAAAACTTTTCTTCCAAGAAGTGTTTTCTGTGCTGAAACTTCTACTTTTAGAAGATTCCTGTTCAAAGATTTGAGCCCCAAACCCTATAGGGTTAAGGCTCGGGTTTTATATATTTTGGACTTTTTTGTTTTGTCTCTTGTATATGATAAATACCATCTTTTTTAAAAAAAGAAAAAGAAAGAAAGAAAGAAAGAAAGAAAAATGTATTTATTTATTATGTATTCAGTGTTCTGGATGCATGTATCCCTGCAGGCCAGGAGAGGGCACCAAATCTCATTACAGATGGTTGTGAGCACATGTGGTTGCTGGGAATTGAACTCAGGACCTTTGGAAGAGCGGGTAAAGCTCTTAACCACTGAACCATCTCTCCAGCCCCAATGATGAATACCATCTTGATTGGGTTTTTGAAACTGTGAGGCTTTAGTATTAAGATAACTGGGAAGGGAGGAGACGGAAGGTGCAAGAGAGGTGTGGGAAGACGGCAGACACTCAAAGACACTTGAGTGTTTCCTGGTTTTCTTTTCTTCCACTTGTCAGGACACCTACCACAAACCAACTCCTCCAGGTTGTCTTCTGACACCCAGAAACATGCCTCAGCCAAAGACAGGGTTTTGTGCCTCTTGCCCCTCCATGCTGGAATGTTGACTGGCTTGCCCTTGTGCAGGTGACCATAGTCACTGTGGGTTCGTGAGTGCAAATGCAATGAGTCTCTGCACTAACCACTGCCCACTGCTAAAAGGAGCTTATCTGACTAAGGTTAAGAGCAACACAGATCTACAGACATAGACAACATTTAGAAGACAGTTCAACATAACTATTTGCAAAACAACAACAGTAGGCTTGCTTGCCCATTGGGCCTATTCCCTCCACAGTCATGGACTTCTGATCAAGTTTACAATACCAGGCATCAATTCCTTCCTGTGGATCAGACCTTAAATCCAATCAGAAAGTGGTTGGCTATCCCCAAACAGCCATGCCTCTGATACACATCTTGTCTATCCTCATGTAGAATCCAGTACTACTGGGTAAAACCTGATGTATTTTCTCTCCCAGTGACCTGCATAGCACTTTTTAGCTTTATGAAAGCTAATCATCAGGGAGGATGTTTCCTAGTCAGTTAATTGATTTCTCTGTACCCTACAAAGTGTGTGGTGTCTTCGGCAATCGGACCTTACCATCTACCTCTGGTGAGTATATAAGTGTGATAGCAATGGTCTGTGTTGTTCTGTGGGCCTCTGGGTTACTGACTCATTTATAGTTTTTAAGAAACGATGTGTGAGTATTTTGCCTGCATGTATGTATGTGTGCATTCATGGGGCCCTTGGAGGCCAGATAAGGGTATCAGAAACCTTGGAAATGGAGTTAAGGAAAATTGTAAGTTACCATGTGGGAACTGGGAACAAAACTTGGGTTCTCTGAAGGAAAAGTAAATGCTGAGCTATTTCTCCAGTCCTGGTATTGGCTTATTTTACACAGAATTCCCTGAACATGCACAATACAGTGATCCTACTCAGAAATCCTTTTCAGTGTTTCCAACATGTAAACAAACTTACTTAATGTTGATTTGAAGTTTGTTTTAGCTTGACTTCCTACATTGTAAAGGTAAGAAATAAGTCTCCCAGACTTCCTTTTACGTGGGATTGCTCATATAACCTAAATACCACCAAAGAGATGCCATAGCCCTAGACTGGGTATAAAGTTGGGCAACAGGAGATGGCATATTTTCTGACACTCATAGTGGTGGAAGTGTTCAGTTCTTCTAGTACGTATAAAGAGGTTTCTAACCTTTGGTCTCTGGTATCTTACCTGCTAATGGAAAGTAAATGCTGAGTGGTGATTCCTATAAGATATCCCTATAACATGTTGTTTCTTGACATTGCCTGTGCTGTTTAGAATAGGAAGCATTGAAATCTGGTCTCTAGTCCTCTTGGAAATTGTTTAAACTAAGACCTTTTTAACAAATTTCTTTTTTACTTAAGCCATCTAGAATGGATTTTATCATCTGCAACTAAGAATTCTGCTATATCCAGTGAAGTAAAAGTAGAATACAAACCAGGAGGTGGTAGCACACGCCTTTAATCCCAGAACTCAGGAGGCAGAGGCAGGTGGATCTCTGTGAGTTCAGGGCCAGCCTGGTCTACAAGAGCTAGCTCCAGGACAGGCTCCAAAGCTACAGAGAAACCCTGTCTTGAAAAAAAAGCAAAATTAAAAACAAACAAAAACAGACCCAACTCAGGAACACAATGGAGAGAAATTTCTGCTACTCTGAAATATAAAGGGACCCAAAGCTTACCTATATTTCATAGATTTCCTTGACAGCTAAGTTAGTTAGATTCAGCATCAACATAGCCAAACACAGATTTACAAACACCGAAGCAGAGACAGGCAAGATGGTTCAGCAGGTAACAAACCTGATGACCTCTCATTGCTGAGGCCCATGTAGTAGAAAAGAGCTGACTCCCTAAGCTGTCCTCTAATTTCCACTGCATGTGGCACCCACACTAAATAAAGAAAACTTTAAATAGCAGCAGTAATAAATAAAGGCGATTAACTTCCTGCTTTCTGTGTAAAATTCCCTTTCCCCCTTTTCTCATCTAGTAATTTCGATATCTTCGTACACTTATTTCTAACATGAAAATTCTGTCTGGAACCATTGTAATGGGTTGTATTCTCGGCAAGACATAGGCTCACGATGCAATTCCTCCTTTAGCAGGAAAGAAACCATCATTTATTGGTACTCTAAATAGCTGAAGTGAATTCAAATGCTTTCAGCTGATCTTTAGTCCTTATCCATACCCTATGCCCGGTCTACCTTCATCTGAATTCCTAAAACCATCTCAACTGCATCCTTGACTGTTTTCAGTCACTGCAGACCTGCATTTGCTGTGTGTGTGACCACCCTGCCTCCTCTACCAAACCGGCTTCCACCTCAGCATAGCTCACAGTGTATTACCTCCTAACCAAAAGCCCAGAAGGCTGGGTGCAGACACCACTGACCTTTGACTGCTTGCACACTTGACACCAAGCAGATGCTTAAGGAACATACTAGCACCCATGGCAGAAAAACACAGGCAGAAGTGAGTCGCTCTGCCGAGCCTCAAGTACAAGGGCTCAGGTGGGATCGTCTGTGTACATAACCGGCTAGTGTGTACATGTGCATTCAGACCCCGGACAAGGACCTGGAACACAGAGACCACAGGACTATCAGGCACCAGAAGCTTTAATAAGACATAGCACCTCTTCTACTACCCTTTCTCCCCACTCCCTTCCTCCCTCAGTTCTGAACAGGTCCAGCCTGTTCACAAATGTGGCTCTCTTCAGCTAGAGACATTAATTCTTCTGTCCCCTCAGTTGCTCTAACTTCCTCCGAAGGTCTGGGGGCACCTTAGCCCCTGCTGCCAGCAGCTCTCGAAGCCTCTGCTTGGGAGTCTTGGTGAGCAGGAAATTGCAGGGGACAGGACCCTCTTCAAAGGTGACCTGGCAATGTTGTTTCACTGTATGGTAGCCCTCGGCACTGGCTGTCACCACGTAGTCCTCAGGAGTCAGCAGCCGCCAATAATCGCCACCCCACGCTGACAGGAGAGACGAGAGAGGTCAGACGGGTTCAAGGTTCTTCAACTTCCGACCAGTCGAAAGGGCCCAAGTTCTTCCCTCTGCCACACACACCTGTTGTCACATCGTGGTTAATGCCCTCCACGGCAATGACAGCATCCGCAATCCCGAGCTCTGTATCTTTGTCCCGTACAACTCCTGCAATGCCCATGCGCACCTGTGTAGCAGAAGTTTTTAGGTGGGTTTTTGTTGTTGTGTATTGTTTTGTCTTTTAGTGGGGTTTTTTTTGATTGTTTGTGGTTTTTGAGACAGGGTTTCTCTATGTAGCCATGGCTGTCCTGGAACTCACTCTGTAGACCAGGCTAGCGTTCTACCTGCCTCTGCCTCCTGAGTACTGGGATTAAAGATATGTGCTATAACTGCCAAGCTGAAGATTTTTGCTTTAAAGCCAAGTCTCAATATGTAGTCCAGGCTAACCCTGAGCCTGCCTCCACTTCCCAAGCTCTGGAATTACAAGTGTGAGTCACCTCAGTCTGTATAAAAGTTTATCAAAACCTTGAGGTGGGTGTAAGATTTCAAGTTTGAGACTAGCCTGGGCTACACAGTGAGACCCTGACTTAAAAAGCAAACAAATGAAAAAAATTAAAGACACTTTCCCTTTGCAGAAGAGCGTGACTTCATTAGCTTTCTGGCTGTCGCCCTGCAAGCTTGATAAGGTGTCAGGTCTATACTATGATCCTAGGTGACAAAATTTCTACTGCAAAGGAGAGAAGGGAGGGGAAACTGCAGCTGGGATGTAAAATAAATAAATAAATTTATTAAAAAAATTATCTCCTAATTTCTAAGTTACCCCTGGTCTAGTAAGGTGTTACTGTGGGCTTTCTAAAGGGTGATGGCACTGTTATTAGGCTTGTCCTCGGATATGAGCAGCTGTCCCTGAAGAGGGCACCAAGGTTCTGTCACTCTCCAGCTGTTTCTTTAAAGCAGGGTCGTCCTTGAACCTGGAGCTCACACTTGGCTACGCTGGAAGCCAGCAAGGCTCAGCAATTCTTATCTACCCAACTTGGAGCTACAGTTACAGGGATTTATGGGGATGATCAGCTGACTACATGCATGCTGGGATCTGAACTTCAATCCTCTTTTAAAAATCATTTTTTTACATTTAGTTATTTTGTGTGGATCTATGTTTGCATGCGGCTACACACATGCCATGGCACATGTGTGAAGGTCAGAGAACTTGTAGGAGTCAGCTCTCTCCTTCCTTCCACCACGTGTGTCCCAGAGATTAAACTCAGTTGTTAGGCCAAGCAGCAGGTGCCTTTACCTGCCGAGCCGTCTCACACTAGGGAGATGTTCTTCGTAGACACAGAAGCTGTTCTTACAGAGCCATTCACAGGGACCTTCGTCCCGAAGGAGGTAACACCGCACCAAGGCAGTTTTCACGTCTGACTGTTATCTTTTCTGAGAAAAGCTATCCTGACAAGGACAGGTTTGTGACAGTTCTGGGTACCACTCCTTAGCCTCGGGTTGTCCTGGCTTCTAGTTCCATTGCTTTATAACATCTGAAACCACCCTGCTAGCAAGCTGCCCTTCCTTGTCTAGCTCATTCCAAGACAATCTGACATCACATGTGGCCCTCAATGTAGTGGAATCTGAAGCCAGTTAAGACTGCTGGTGCCCCCGTTCCAGCACGACTCCGGGACAGCAGGCTGGCCAGGGGTAACTCAGAGAGGCCAGGAACTGGGGATTCAGATCCCACCTGCTCCAGGTAAGTGAGAAGGGCGTCTTTGTTGTTTTCCCACTCCTGAGGCAGCTCCTTCTCATGAGGGAACTTGTCACAGGACAGCTCCACAGTGACCTCAAAGCAATTGGTGTGTAGGTAGCTGAAGTCGTTCATGCCTGGGGATGCCAAAGACACTGGAGTGTTAAGTGGGTGGACAGGAGCCCCACTCTCCCAGTGCTCTTGAGAGATACCCACGGTAGGGCTTGACTACAAGAGACTATTATGGGATAGGTGGTTATGGAGACAGGACTAATTCCACTCTCGGGCACATACTCCCAGGAACTGTGTGCCAGTCGGCTCCATTAATGACATTGCCATGCAGGGAGAAGTCCTCGCTATGACAAGGTCGGCGATCCGTATCTTGCATGACCCTATTAGTGCCAGCATAGACGGTGCTAAGCCAGCGGAAGACAGCATCATCCGGTGTAGGGGTGAGTTCGCGAGCAGCCCATGGGGTCCGAGTCATGTCGAAAGGGTAGGACACCACAAGTTCACCCCCATGGAAGTTGGCACTTAGCACAAACGGAATACGCTTCATCCATTTGATCACTGCCCATGTCTCAGGAGCCACCTGGACAAGGATAGGTGAGGATGGGGTGCACACAGAGACAAGGGGCCTTGCCTTTCACCCCATCCCCAAAATACTCACAGTGGCATTGGGCAGTGTATAGTAAGAAGGCAGTGGCAGGTGATGGTTGGGGACAGTGTGGGGTACCAGCCCTTCATCTTCGGCATACCACAGGGGTGTGTTGAGGTCAGCAAAATTGTGGTTAAGGTCAATGCCCTGGTGGGTCCAGCGACCCTCTGCCCAGCCCACCAGCTCTGAGCCCTGCCAAGAAAGGGCTTTGTTCAAGTCAAACAGGCTCTGTGTACCATGGCAGAGAGGACAGGGAGGCCCTCATTCCAGGTGGCCTACCCTGTGGTAGGCAGTCTCATAGCCGTCAGGATTCATGGAGGGCAGTAGGTGAATACGTGTCTCAGTAAGCAGCCGAGTCACTCGCGGGTCCCCTCGCAGGAACTCGTGACACAAGAACTGCATCAAAAGCAGAAGTAACTCCCGCCCCAGGGCTTCATTCCCATGCATACCAGCCACATAGCGGACCTCAGGCTCTCCTGGAAGCACATGGAAGTTCAGAGCTGGCTCATACCGCAGCCTGCCCTGTGCCCGCCTCTCCCCATGCCATCAAACAGTACCCAGCTCATGCTCGCCAGGCTGGTCTGACATCTCCATCACGTACAGCTTCAGACCCTGGTGGCTCTTCCCGATGCTGTAGATGCGGGTGATGTTTGGACACTGTTCGTTCACCTGCTTCATCAGCTGGGCAGCAGAGGGGAGCACGGGGCAGTTACACGCAGACGTCAGACCACGAGTAACCGCGGAAGGACGTACAGAGCCAGAGGTGCACACAGATGGGAGTGACATGGAATGATCCAGAAAAGGCCCAGCAGGTCAGGAGGAAGGGACAGAAAGGGGTGGTGTCGTGACAAAGGTAGCTGGAGCAGAACTTAGGGATGGATCAAGGGAAACAGAGGAGAATGGGACACAGGAGACTCATGGGTAGTCACAGTCAGTGTGACTGCCCTGCTGGGAGGGAAATGGGCAGGATTCTTTCCACGGTCCCCGGGGTTGTGTCTGACCTTTCTCATAGCCTTATAATTGTGATGCCGGAAGTCCAGAGAGTCAGAAGATGCCAGGGTGTGGGCCTCGGGGAACAGGTCATTAGGATCTGGTGGGAAGTGAGTTCCAGGTAAACGTTAAGTTCATAGGATGCCCCTGAAGTCAGGCCCTGCCCCTCCAGCCTTTGCCCAGCTGCCCACCTGAGACTGGACAGGCCAGGATCTCTGCCCGGAGGCAAGGTGCACCTTTCTGGAGCCAGGTCTGAGGCAGCAGGCGAATGAAGCGAGCCACCTGAGGCTCTGGCAGGAGGTTCAACACCGAGGTCTCTGGGTCTGAATTGGCAGGAAATACCTGGAGATATGGGGTCCCTGCTGGGGATGCTCAGACCTGATACTGGCCCAAGATTCAGGGATGGAGTTCAGGCTCCCACATTCACAAGTCAACCCTCCCTGGTGGGTTCAGCTGGAGACGTACACACTATCAAACAGGGACCCCAATTTCCTTAGCTCCTGCCAGTGGGCAACTTTGGGCAGCTGTGTTTTCTGACACGGTCTCAGCTCATTAGAGCAACATACCCATTCTGCAGCCTTGTATAAAAGAGGTCCATGAGACAGAAAACCAGAGCCATGAGCAGGCAAGAAGTAAAAAAACCCAGAGGCTCGTGGTCAGAAAGAGTGTCCCAGGAAGAAGCTGCAGCATCTACCCCATGGTGCAGTTAATGGGAATATCCCAACGGAGCTTGTGCTGGGTGAATAACTGCCCTGTGAATGCACCAAGTCCTTAGCACTGCAAAAACACCAGCTTTCTCCTAGAGCTAAGTGGGTATCTGTCTTTTATATGCAGAGAATGCTCACCCTAGCCTAGCACCCTGGCCGGTCCCAGTCACTATGGGGACACTTACCATGTCCATCCCACTACTATGATTCTTACTCGTCCACCAGGTCTGACTGTCATTGCTGAACTGGACCTTGTATGATGTGACCCAGTCATACCTGGTCAGAGATAAAGAGAAATATTATTACACAATTATATACTATGCAGAAATACTGCTCAGGCAGTGCCACTGCAGTACATCTGTGTCTGTCCACCAATCACTTCCGGGCTAAGAGCTAGCCTGCCTCACCTCCAGATGGAATTTCTGCCCTGCGTCACGATTCCTGAGAAGCGGACAGGATGCTTAGCATCCACCTGAAGCCAAGGCTTGGTGTCTTGTTGCTCAGCACACCAAGCCCCATCATACAGATCGCCATCCTCCAGACCGGACTGTGGACAAAAGGTCATGGTCACCAAGCCAGGAGGGCCAACAGACAAGCGCTAGGATGAGGGGAGAGAAGGAGCTCTTAAGGGTGTTGACCTGGATGTTGAGCCGTCCTCGGTGTGGGCCGAGACCAAAAGACTGGCTGCTAGAGGCCTCGAGCTGACTGTCTGAAACCCGCAAGGACTCCAGGCCTAGAGGGGGGCATCCTGGGGTAATGACAGAAGAAGGAGACAGGATTAGAGTAAGGGGGTAACCGGGGCAGCTCAGGAGATGAGCCTGACGAGTTCCCATGCTAGGCGGGGCCCGCCCGGAAAGGCAATCAATACCTGGTTCTTGTTTCTCAGGGAGAGTGGGGGTCTTTGCTGGGTTGGTGGTCACCGAAGGCCTGGCAGTCACTAAAGGACCCGGTTGCCTTTGCTTCTTTCGCTTCTTGACAATGATCTTTTTCTTCTTGATGACTCGCAGCCGGACATGCTGTCCTGAGGTCTCTAGGGTACCAGGAGGCAATGTACCAGGAGAGGGAAGAACGTCACAAAACCCAGATGGAAAGGTCCGTTAGCTCAAGAAGGCATTCGAGCATATGGGACACTCACTGCAATCAGTGAAGTCTTAACGTGGCATTCAAGTCCTGACACCTATTCCCAACCTGCCTTTCTTAGTCACATCCTTGGTGCTTCCTTCTTACACAATTACATCTTTGGACAGTGTGCCCTCTGACTCTGATCCAGGGGAGAGTGATGTCGAGTCATTAGAGATCCGAGTTTAGTGTTTAACCTCTAGACCTTGCCCTAGTTGCTCCCTTTGCAGCAATGATACCTCCCACCTCTGATTTTGCACCTCCCCGACCATCCTCCAAGCCATCCTTAGTTTTAGACTAGGCCTCAGCTCTTGTCCTGAAGTCCGTGCTTGGCCTATCTGCCTGGCCTCAGAGCCCCGACTTCCTACATGAATAAGTTGGGAGGCCCGACAGCCTGTCTGTACCCACCAGGAGCCAGTAACCCCTTTTCCCCCACGCAGCCTTGTCGCCCTTTCTTTTCCCCTCCAGTCCTTGGCGTTAAACACTCTCCCACACAGGCTTACTCTGCCCCTTTTAGTCTGGGGTCTCTTCACCTTTCTTGAGCTCCTCCAGATTCTGGTCTCAGTTTCTTCATTTGTGAAAAGAGAAGGCTGGAGTTGGGGCAGCCAGCATCCCACTGGGCCTGCCCTGGAACTGCTGACTAGGTCTGACCAGAATGGGGTTGCTGAGTCAGCAGCCATTGCACAGGGCTGTGTATGTGTGTCCCAGTTCACAGGCTGGAGGACCCAGCTGGGGGAGTGGGTCTGACCTGCCCAGCAGCCGACCGTGGGTCCCAGAGCTCACCATTTGCCTTCGTGGACGTCTGTGTAAGGTTGCTATGTGGGGCCAGGGTTGAGCCCGGCGACAGGCCCAGCTCTGAAGCGCTGGGCGCCCCCAGACTCAGACCGACGGAAGGCGCAAAGGCAGTCACAGCGAGCAAGAGGCCCCACATAGCTGGAGGGTCGGCGAGCCCGCTGTGCCGAGGCTCTCGGTGGGTTCTCTCCTTCCTGCGGGCGCCCGCGGAGCCCCCCGCCCCTTCCTGCCCGCCCCTCTCCTCCGCCCCACGCCCCTCTGCAGCCTCCGGCCCGCCCACAGCCACTCGCCGGAATCCGACCTCCTAGGAGAGGGGAGGGCGGCTTGGGGAGAGCCGCGAGGTCCCTCCGTGGCGGTGGACTCGGGTGAGCCGCGAGGAACCCCGGCGACGGCGGTGGGCTGGGGGCTGCCCAGGGACCCAGTGCCGCAGCCTCCACGGTGCCCGGCCCGTCACTGTCTGCGAAGCCACCGCACATTCCATTTGACTGCTCGCGCCCAACCCAGCGCAGACACCTATGCAAGGCACTTTGCACGTGCTCTGAATTTTAGTCAAACTTCAGTTTACAGACTGGCAAACTGAGGCTCAGAGCGGCGCCTAGGTGATGTGGTCAAGGTAGCAAAGTTTTGGAGAGGAAACAACCTGAAAGGAAACTCTATCCAGAACCTCGGATACCTTGCTGAGGTGTGTGGGACTAAGCCGGGAAAGTCCGCGGGAAAGCAACGGGAGTCAGTGAGGGTTCAGGGCTGCGGGGGAGGAGGCAGGGATGAGGAGTCCTCCATTAATCTCAAAGACAACCAACCCATAGGGTGTAGAGAGGCAGCTCTTGCTCTCGTCACCACCATCCTCGGTTCCGCCCCTTCTCTTTTTCCCTCCCTGGGCTGCCACGTTTTGGGGCTTACATAACTCGAGGAAGGCAGCCAGAGCTGATAACCGGAGGGCTGGCGTCAAGAACCGAGAGGCCAAAGCTTGATAGGCGCCCTGTTCTGTTCTCCCTGTTCCAACTCCTTCCCCTCTTCCTCTTATCTTCCTCCACAAGTCCTCAGACCCATGTCTTCCCCAGGACCCCTCTGGGTTACACTGCACCTCAGCCACCCGCCCAAAAGAAAGGGCTGTGGTTCTGCCTATGCTTGCATCCCCACAAGAAGTGTTGCCCACCGGTGCCTGGGACCCCTCACAAAAGTACAGGGCCATGGTCTATGTAAACAAATTGAATAACCTGGTTATCAAGTCGGCTCCTCTCTGGCAGCATTCACCGGAACCAGAATCTGGCAGAAATGCCTAAGGCCACGTGTGGGGCTCCTGAACTAAGGCCACCTCCAGAAGGGACCACTCCAAGGGAACAAGCCCTGCCATCTGGTCCAACCGTGATACTCCAGAGAGAGGGGCAGGGAACTCTGAGAAGGGAGTGATCACCGAGACCAAATTCCTTTTTGACACCCCAACCTGAGCAGCAGTGCTAGGCCCAGGTCTCCTCGAAGAGAGGCATAGAGAAGTTTAAGGGAGCTTCTGATAAAACACACACCACAAGCAACTTTGCGAAAGAGAAGATTTATTTTCATTTGTAGGTTCATCCAGGGCAGTCAAGGCAAAACTCAAGCAGGAGCTTGAAATAGAAACAGGAGAAAAACCCTGCTGGTTGGCTATCGGGCCCATTCTCAACTGGCTTTCATATACAGTCCAGGACTACCTGTCCAGGGGATGGTGCTGCCCACAGTGGCCTAGGCCCTCATACACAAACAATCAGGACAGCTTCCCACAGGCCAGTCTTATCTCTGCAGTTCCTCAGTTGAGGTTTTCCTCTCTGGTGTATCAGGTTGACAACAGACGCTATCAGGCTGTGCTTTACATCACAGACTTTGTGAACACAGGGCCAATGCACATATGTAAGACAGCAGACTCCGTGCATCCTTGCGTTGCAGGCCGGTATCTGAAAAGGTAGAGGTGGTAGTGGACTTCCACCAGCAGCCCCACTTTCAACCAGGTTTCCCAGAGAGCTGTGAAAGGGGGGGGAAGGGAGAGAGAAGTACCAGCAACAGAACATCTCAGACTCAGCCCTTCCTCCCTCCTTCCATACTCTTCCTCGGAGCTCCTTTATGCCCCTCTTGGTCCTGAGCTGCTTTACATCTTCTCACACCCCTCTCTTTCTAGGCTCTGCCTCTGGCCCTGGCCACTGGGTATTTGGGACTGCCAAGGCAAGAGGCCTCAACACAGATTCAAATGATGATGATCCATCTCTGGGATACAATGGCAAATTTATACCCAGTCACCTGCATACCATGGTCTCTATCTCCAAGAGCATCAAGTAGGATCTTTGGGTACCACAGGGACAAGCCTGTAGGTACTAGGGAACAGCCTAGTAGGTTGGATGGGGCAGCTGTCCAAAGGAGATTTTAGTTTAAGGGACAAGCTGGGATCAAGAGTTCAAAGACAGCATGAGCAGGATAATGAGCCTTGATCTCAAAATGAAACATTAAAACAAAGAATATAACGAATAAACAAAATTCTGATGCCATTTTGGTTGTATGTATATCATCTTTTTCTGTGCAGGAAGCACCAGTAATTTTAATTTCACCTGACTATGAGCTGGTAGGACTATATGGGCTCTATGTAGCCCAGACTGGTCTTGTCTTAGTTAGAGTTTCCATTGCTGTGAAGAGATACCATGACCACACTAGCTCTTATAAAGGAAAGCATTTGATTGGATGGCTTACATTTCAGAATTCCAATCTATTATCATCATGGTGGGACATGCAGTGTGCAGACAAACATGATGCTGGAGAAGGAGCTGAAAATTCTATGTCTCAACCCAAAGGCAACAGGAAATGAACTGAGACACTGGGCATATCTTGAGCATAAGAGACCACAAAGCCCGCCCCCACAGTGACACACTTCCTCCAAAAAGTCCCACATCTACTTCAACAAAGCTACACCTCCTAATAGTGCCACTCCCTATGAGCTTAGGGGAGTCAATTACATTCAAACTACCACAGGTCTCTATGCACCTGAGGATGACATTGGACATCTGATCCACCTGAGTACTGGAATTCCAGGTATGCACTCCTCACCACACCCAGTTTGTTAAAAGTTCTGTGATTTAGGCTCTCTGCTCCTCCCTGTTCAGCCTGGTCACTAGGGCTGCCTTCAACTCTGGTTCAGTGGATACTGTTGCCATCAAAGACCTCAACTACATGGTCTACATGTTCCAGCATGATTCCACCCACAGCAAGTTCCCTGGAATAATCACGACTGAGAAGAAGAAATTTGCCATCAACAGGAAGACAATTTCCATCTTCCAGGGGCAGGATCCTGCCCATATCAAATGGGGTGACGCTGGTGCCAAAGTCCAGTGGGGCCAACTGATGTCTTCACCACCAGGGAGAGGGCTAGGGCCCCTTGAGGAGTGGAGGCGAAGGTCATCATCTCTAACTCTTCTGCTGCTGCTGCCGTGTTTGTGATGGAATGAACCAAAAGAAGTATGGCACTCGCTCAAGACTGTCAGCAATGCTTCCTGTACCAACAACTGCTTATGTCCTCTGGCCAAGGTCATCTGTGACAACTTTGGCATCATTGGGGGACTCATGACCACAGCACATGATATCACTACCATCAAACACACACACACACACACACACACACACACACAGAGAGAGAGAGAGAGATAACCCTTCTGGGGAAGTGTAGTGTAACGGCTGTGGGACTGCCTAGAATACCAACCTTGCATCCACTGGTACTGCCAAGGCTGAGGGCAAGGTCATGTCATGGCTGAGCAGGAGGCTCACTGGCATGGCCTTCAATATTCCTAACCACAATGTGTGTGTTGTAGATCTGACCTGCCTCCTGAGAAAGCTGCCAAGTACAAAGACATTAAGAAGATGGTGAAGAAGCTGGAGCGATGACTCAGGGGTTAAGAGCACTTACTGCTCTCACAGAGGACCTGGATTAAATTCCCAGAGCTCACAAAGTGGCTCACAACCCTCAGTAACTCCAGTTCCAGGGGATCTGGTATCCTCTTCTGATCTCTACGGTCATCAGGCACATATGGTGCACTGACATATATGCAGGCAAAACACCCTTAGACAGAAATAAACTGAAATTGTATTTAAAAGGTGGTGAAGCAGGTACCAGAGGGCCATACAGGACGTTTGGGGCTATATGAGAAAGAAGAGGCTGTTTCCTGTGATTTTAGCAGTGACACCCACTCTTTCATCTTTGATGCTGAGGCTGGCATTGCTCTCAATGACAACTTTGTCAAGTTCATTTTCTGGTATGACAATGAATTCAGCTACAACTGCAGGGTGGTGGAGCTTATGATCCACATGACCTCTAAGGAGTAAGGAGCCCTGGGCCACCCATCTGGAAGAACATGAAAGGAAGAGTAAGGCCCTTGGCTGCTGGGGCTTTCCTCTCCCAACTCAACCCCCAACATATGTTCCCTGTTATAACTTTCATCCCAGGACTCCATAAGAGAAGGAGGCGCTTGAAAAGCCCCTTTCCCTTGAATACATAGATAAAGTTCATTGCATCAGAAAAAATTTTATGATTTTCTGTTTGAAATTTTTTTTAAATATTTATTTATTTAGTATACAATATTCTGTCTGTGTGTATGCCTGAAGGCCAGAAGAGGGCATCAGACCTCATTATAGATGGTTGTGAGCCACCATGTGGTTGCTGGGAATTGAACTCAGGACCATTGGAAGAACAGGCAATGCTCTTAACCGTTGAGCCATCTCTCCAGCCCCCTGTTTGAAATTTCTAAGACTAACTTTCAAGTATTCTTTGTCCTCTACTTTTGCTAACTTTTTTTTTAAAGTTTCTTTGGGGTTCTGGTTAATTATTCTCCTTTCTGGACAGTTTCCTAAACAACTCCCCTAGGAGTTAGCTGTCATCAATAAATTCCACTGATAACTTTGACCTCCAGCAACTGATCATGGGGCTGCTTCATTTCCAAGCTGGGGATGACTAAGTAGCCATCTGGGAATCAAAGTCTCTCCCTCTTGTCCTTTCTCTCAACTCGTGATCCCATCCTATTTTAGTGACTCAGCACTGTTCTGGTGAATCCTACTTTGGATGCCAGTGCTGTTCCAGAGTCCCCACAACCACTCTCTTTCTCAACGGTTTATCAGAAGAATTCGCCAAAGTGGTTATACTAATGCTCACAGGTTGTGACAAAGAAAGGTAGCAGGCAGATTAAAACCCAGACAGAAGAATGTAAACGGCAGGGTACAGGGAAGACTGTGTATGAGCTTCCAGTTGTTTATATGAAAATGGAATCGGGTTGCCAGTATCCAATCCTTCCAGCAGTATGTGAGACAACATTCATCAAGCGCTGTTCGTAAGAAAAATTCACTGAACCTTTGGAGTCCAGAATTTTTTTGGAGATACAGATACAGTTGACTGCCTATGTTGGTTGATGATAGTCCAAACATTCTAGAGGCCAAGGTAATCCTGATTTCTGGTCTAAGTCCCCAAGGAAAATCATATTGTTGGCATAGACTATTTGATGTAGTTCAAGACTTCTGTGCAAACAGGATATTCCAAGGACTTAGAGACTAGCTCCATAGAGCCAACCAGTTCTGAGGTTTAAGTGTGTGTGTGTGTGTGTGTGTGTGTGTGTGTGTGTGTGTGTTTTGCCAGAAGATAGTGTTGAATCCCCTAGAGCTGTAGTTGCATGCAGTTTTGAGCCACCTGATGTGAGTGCTAGGAACTGAACTATGCTCCTCTGGAAGAGAGGGAAGACCTCTTAACCACCAAGCTCTACTCCAGCCCCAAGTCAAATAGTTTTCATGGATAAACATGATACAAATCATTCAGATTTGCTGAATCTTTTACTATGAGATCGACTGCCATAGCTGTTATTTCCCACCGAGGTCCCTTTTACCAACACTGCACCCACCCCCATTGTTGTTTGCCATGCATAAATCATAGCTGTTTGATTTCTACAGACAAAAGCCCTCAGCAGATAGGAGTTGCTTTTATACTAAAAGTTACAGTTCCCCGACTTCTATCTCTTTCTTCTCTTTCCTCCAAGAAAGACAGTCATCATTGACTGACTGGTATAATGGGATCGACTCTACAGCACAATTGACTGTTCTCAGAGCTGTCTTCGAGGTCAGGCTGAGGCTGGACTCCAGACAAGACCATGTGCTAGATTAGCCCTTTCCTCTACCCTGTCCTCCTCCTTTCTCATCTCCTATTTCTTTTTCCTTCTGAAGACAACTCCAAACTCTCAACAGGACATCTGTATGAGAGCCTCCGAACTGCCTTAGGAGTCATAACCCAACAATAGGCACAAGGCCTGGCACACAGGGATCACTTTATACATTATTATTGAATGAAAAAGATTGAGAAAACTTCAAGTAGAACTCCCCTACAAATTATACAGAGCACCTCACATGAAACCTTAAGGGGTATTAGTTGCACACCCCAGCGCCAACCCCTTGCATAGTGGCGACTACCTCTCCGTAGAACTCTTGGGACGTGACTCTCAATTCCATAGTTCAGGGATACAATCTTGTGGCTGCGTCAGAATTGACAATTTAAAAGCTAAATGCTAATTTTCTCATTTACAAAGGCAACTGAGACTTAGACAAAACAAACAAACTAAAACAAAACAAAAAACAGGATCCTCTGCTACCTCCTAAGTCCTTAGAGACAAACCTATATCTGAAACACAATTCCCAGGCAAACAAAAGCCAGTGGAAGGACAACTGGTGGATGAGTTAAGGGCAAATGACACTGGCTCTATAGTGTCCAGTTCGTCAACACCAAACATGCCAAGGCCACCGCTCTGAGTCTTTGGGGAGGGCCTCCTGGGGGGCAGATCAATGCCCTTTCTATCATTCTTACTCAATCTCTCCTTTTTCTGGGGGCTATAATGTCAACGTCTCCCCTATTCCAACCCCGTCAGTTTTCCTTCAAAGTGTGAGTAATACTTAAATTTATATGTCACTTCACTCATCTTTATCACCAGACTGTCCATGGATTTAGTAGCTCTGTAACCACTGCCGCCATAGATTCAATGGGAATACGTTTATTCTCATTGAATAAGTGTCACCAGTGATGGTGCTCAATCTGTTTATTCCATGTTCATTCCTTAATTTCATTCTTAGATGGCAGCCTTAACTTCCCATTAGGAGTGTATGCAAGGCATGGCAGTGCATGTCTGCAATCCTCACTATCACAACGAGGAGGCAGAGAATCGCCAAGAGTTAGGGAGCAGCCTGCATTACATGGTTATTTCAAGAACAGCCTGGAACACAAGAACAGAATAACTTGGGGTCACAATGCTGCAGGTTTCTTAGGTTCACAACCACTGTCTTTATTTTCTTTAAATTTCTCTAACATCTCCCGAAACTGCAGTGCTTAAAACATGCAGTTCATGTGAGATTCCCCTCTGTATGCTGTGAATATGTTTTAAAACCATTGGTTAATAAAGAAACTGCATTGGGCTATGGCAGGACAGAATGTAGGTAGGTGGGAAAACTAAACTGAAAGCAGAGAGAAGGAAGGTGGAGTCAGGCAGATGCTATGTAGCTGAAAAAGGAGAAGGACGCCAGAAGCTCACCGGTAAGCCACAGTCCTGCGGCAATGCGCAGATTAATAGAAATGGGTTAATTTAAGATGTAAGAGCTAGCTAGAAGTATGCCTGAGCAATCAGTCCAACAATGTTGTAATTAATAAAGCTTCTGTGTGATTATTTGGATCTGAGCAGCTGGGAAATGAAAGTGCAGTCTCCGTTCATATCCAATGGCATCCTCCTGCCACCCACAGCCTAGTTGCCTTCTGGAAAAGTCTATTCTGCACCCCAGAGTTTCAGGCCTCACTCTACCCCTCAGGCCTCACCTCATGTTCAGGGAAGAAAACTGCATACAGAAAAACTGAATGACATCCCAGACACAGAGCCTGAGGACCTTCCAGGAAGAAGCAGCCTCTCCTCCCTTGGGCAGGAGTCCGAGGAGTCATGCTGCTAGCATGCTTTCCTGACAACCCAGAAACCCTGGGAAGTCCCCAGGGCAGAAAATCATTAGCCAAGGCAATAACTAAGGGTGAGTCGTAGTTCTCAGTAAATAGTGATTTGCTGGCTAAGCCCCACCTAGGCTACCAGTGCTTATGAGGCGAGACAAACTGTTGTCCTGTTCTTAACTCAAGGTCCTACCTGGCAATAAGTCACAATGACTCAGTGTTCAAATCCAGAATGGTCAACCCAAGTGGGAGGAGGTGAGGAGGGTTTAGTGAAGATGTGGAGTGGAAGTTGGGGGTGGAGGGCATCCACAAAGAGCCTAGTTCCCTATTCTTTGAGCTCTCCCTTGAGTATAAACCAAGGTCTTCCTCTTTCCTGATTCTTTAATCTCCTAGCACTAGCTCTTCCTAATACTTCCAGGCCCCAGATCTGCTTACCCATGCTCAAAGCTCTTATAGACCCCACCCCAGCCCTCCCAGCAGTCTGGATACTTGACAGGAGTTGAATAGGTCAGTGAGTCATGTGTGATCCCTGGGGCTTCAGCCTGGCCCGGCTCCTGGACAGTATCCTGGGGCTGGGGGCACTAGGAGCGACAATTCAAACGGTCTTCTCGACGTCTGGCCTAGCCCTGTTGCTCCTGCTGCTGGTCAGCTTCCTGGCCTTTGACCTGCTCCACGGGTAAGTGACAGGAGTCTGCCAGGTGGGTATCCCGAGCACAGGGACAGATGAGAAATTGCCTTGAACTGCCCTCTTCTCTTTCCACAGGCCCACAGGTCCTATCCTGCCACGACACAGACTTCTTCCAATGGGTCCGAGCCAGGGGGCTGGTGAAGGTCCAGGACAGCAGGCAGCTGCCCTCTTCCACACAGGGCTAGTCTCAGGACGACTCAGCTTCCAGGGTGCACTGCTCCTGCTGCTCCTGGGCCTGGGTCTGTTCTTGGGAGGCTCTGGTATACCTTTAGCCCTGCTGGGCCTGGCTTTCTGCCTCCATCCTTGGGCCTGAGGGCCCTCCAAAAACTGAATGCCTTCTAAAAATACACCAGCCATTCTGCCTCCCCAGGTTTCTTCTCCTCCATGCTGAGCTACATGAGGGTAAAGTGGTGAGGTGAGGGTAGAATACTCCATTGTGTTCAGCTTGAACCTCAGAGGCCTCTAGTTCCATAGTATGGACATTTGAGAACTGGGGCTGAGGCTTAGGGCAACAAGAGAAGGCAGAGAAAAGGGTGGATACAGCCACCAACTCCAACCCTGCAGTTTGAGGCAGCCATCAAGGAGGGACAGGAGCGGGAAAGGCTTCCTATAAACAAGGAGAATGGTTTCTGTGAGGTTTACTGAACACTCCTGCCAGCCTAGAGGGTCCATAAGTAAGGGACACAAGAGAGTCTCACACTATGCAGTAGCTCCTCTCTTAGCTGGGCCCCGCCCCAGCCCGGGTCATAATGAACTCCTCTGAGGATGGTGGGGTGAGTGAGGGTGAGATTGAGGCCTGGCTGCCAGGCTGGCCTGGGCACAGCAGGAAACATCATGACTTAGGTGGCTCTGCCCAAAGGTAAGTCCTAGGCCCTGGTTCAAAGCCCAATCCTGCCTGTGCTGGTATCCTCCTCACCCCTGCAACCCTACCTATCCGGAGGTCCTGGGCATTTCCAGGGCTGCTCCTGCAGCTGGCCTGGCCCTGTCCACAGGTGCACCAGCCGTGATGCAGCAGCCACGAGTGGAGACGGATATCATCGGGGCTGGCGAGGGACCCCAACGGGCAGTGCCCTGGTCAGCCTGGGTCACCCGTCAGGACTGGGTGCGCTGGTGGGCATGCCACATGCCCCGGAGCTGGTCCCAGTGGTGGAATACATCAGGTTGGCGGCAACCTCTACAACATATGCTATGGGGTCTGGAGGGGACACTCTACCTGCTGCTGTCCCTGATGCTATGTCATGCACTCTTCACCACGGGCTCCTACCTGCTGAGCTCCCTGTGGCCTGTGGTGGCTGTAGTGTGGAGCCACCTGCTGCCAGCTATCCTGCTGCTGGCACTCAGTGCCCTGCCTGCTCTGCTCTTCACGGCCTCCTTCCTGCTGCTCTTCTCCACGTTGCTGAGCCTCGTGGGCCTCCTTACCTCTATGACTCGCCCAGGCTATGCTCAGAACTTGGACCAATAGAAGGGCAACCCCATCTTATTGCCTGTGTCTGTTGAGCCCTGGCCAAAGGCCTGAGTCCTGTGGGGGAGGGAGGGCAGTGGGACCCCAGCAGTTCTCAGACCGCCCCCCCAATCACAAGCACAGGTGGGGGCCTGGCTTCTGAGCCATGTACTCATATTGGTGTCAGGGACAGGACAAACGGTTTAGACGAGGACAAGAGCTTGTTCTTGTCTTTTCCATACGCCCATACGGAAGTGATAACGTCACTTGGTCTCCCAGGAAGCATCTTTTTGTCCTGCCACCTCAGTCTTCCCTGCTTCAGGCTTCCTGAGCATTTCCACCTGCATAATCCTGGTCTTATCACTCTGTGTACATTTGTCAAGGATCCCCTCTCTCTCTCTCTCTGCTTCCAGGAGGAGAGTAGAAGACTCTGGAATGGGCCTTACTGAAAGAAAGATAGATAGGAGTGGTCCTGGTCCAAAACCGTGGGGACCTTACCTCTCTCATCTCTCAGAAATGGAAAATAAGCCAGTCATTGTAGTGAGTTTCATGTGTATGTGTGTGTGTGTGTATGCACACGCATGCTAGAGATTGACTCCAAGGCTTTGTGCATCTGCATACACTCCATCCTACAGACATACAGAACCTCCAGATCTGTTATGAAAGAACAAATCCCATTTCAGACACCGACAGCTTGGCCAGTTCATTATTTTTGAACCTCAGTGTTAAGTGTGTCCCATTTTTTTCATGTGATTGTTATGATCCAAAGTTAGTATCTATTTACAAAATACTTTGTTTTGTTTTCAAGACAGGGTCTCATGAAGCCTGGAATGGCTTTGAACTTACTATTTAACTAAGGATGACTTTGAATTTCTGATCCTCTTGCCTCTACCTCTAGAGTCCTGGGATTAAAACTTGTGCCACCATGCCTGGTTTTATGAAAAATACTTTGTAAGGCCAAAAAGCAGGTAAGATGTTTGGGCTCCAAGAACATTCTACAAGTTCAAAAGACCTTTTGATCCAGAAGCTTGATGATGGAGCAAGTTTTTCTAGGATTCTAGAGAAATTCTGTCATATATAAAATCTCAGCCCTAAAATAGCTAACACAGAATGGATGGTGTGGATTAAACGCAGAAGGCTGGGTCATCCACCCTCAAACTAGGCAGGTACTGAACTCTTGTGCAATGCTTGAGGTTGGAGCCTGGTGCCAGGAAATGCTTACTCCTGTGTGAGTAGGAAAATAATAACTCAGGGATTTCTAAAATTGATCATGCAAGTTGTTTACATCCCAGAAGGTTTTAAATCATCCATACTTCCTCGGAGTGTGGCTTCTATGCTGACCCTACCAAAAAAACCTCTGAGCATTAGTTACCAGATAAGGTGACAGACTTGTTAGATAATTTACCCACAGTCAGGGCCCAACTAGCAGTCTTTATCCATGCCCAACCCCTACCCATTCCCTGCTGCTTCCCAACTCTATTTTATCCCTAACCTTAAAATATCTGCTGCAGAAGTTCTAGGCCAAAAAACTCTTCTGCCACCCATGCACTCATGCACCTTAAATCATGGTTCACTTTGGCCAAAACCTGCCGCAGTTTTAGAACTCTATATGTTATTGGTTAGACATCTCTAGTTTGTGTCTAAAACTCCAAACCAGTCCTTCTTTTTCTTTGTAGTTCCCCCTGCAATATGGCCATTTGTCAAGGCAAGACATCGAGATGCTGTTAATCTTGTGGTTACCATGCTATAAGCCTAGTCCGTCACATTCTCTCTCTCTCTCTCTCTCTCTCTCTCTCTCTCTCTCTCTCTCTCTCACACACACACACACACACACACACACACACAGCCACATAGACACTCCTCCTGTAGTTCAGACTGTCCTCAAACTCACTATGTAACTGAGGATGATCTTGAACTTCTGATCCTCTCACCCCTACCTCCCAAGGGCTAGGGATACAAAGAAGTGCTACCATGCCTGGTTTATTTGGTACTGGTGATCAAACTCAAGGTTTCCTGCATCTTAGACAAGTATTCTACCAACTGAGCTACATTCCTAGCCCCCTGATAGGTCTTTCTAAACTTCTTTTTCTACATGAACATAAAACAGACAATTGACTTGGGGCATTAGGCTTGCAAGGTAAAGTGCCTGAACTAGCCCCTAACACCACTATATACATACACATACATATGTACGTATGTACATGCATACGTACATACACTGTGACTATTTTGTCAGGATCAGGATAGTCACTCATCAGTGTCAAGGCCAGGCTGTTTGAGTTCCAGATCACTCTTAACAGGCGACTAAGAAGAAATCCACATTAGAGATGATGCTAAGTACTTGCGATGTCATAAGCAAATGTGTCTAGATGTCTAGATGTCTGGAGGGCTGAGACTTCAGAGTAGTCTGTGGTGGGAATAGAGCCTAAGAAACCTAGCCTGGATCTTTTACTAATCTAGCCATGCCTTGCTGGTCAGGGACATCACTCCAGAGACCTGGGATCATTCTAATTAAGGGGAGAGGAGGCTTTAACCAAGACCATATGCACAGGATGGCAGGGGACACAGTGTAGGTGAGAATACGAAAGGCCTTTCCCCTCCCCTCACATCAAAATACATCTTCCATCCTCCTGCTGATGTGGGGTAGGGCAATGCAGTGAAACTGGCAAGCAGATGGGCAATCCTTACCACATGGGGCACTCATCCTATAACCCAGAAACAAAATGAATTCTTGCAGAGGTCCTGGGGGCCTCACTCTTCAAAATGCGGTCCCAGGAAGAGCAGTATAGTCATTCCTTAGCTCTTTAGATCTGTGGAGACTCTGTGGGGGCTGAAGAGATAGTTCGGCAGTTATGAACACTTGCTGCTCTTTCGAGAGGATCCTGGTTCAGTCCTCAGAGCCCACATGTCAGCTCACAACCAACCATCTGTAATCTTAGTTCCTGGGGATCTGATGCCCCCCCTCCTCTGTGGGCACCAGACCCTCATTTGGTGCAGATGCATGCAAGCACTCATACATGCACATGAAATAAAACTTAACAGCAAAAAATAGACACTCAGGGTCTTAGGATGCAGCTCATTTGGTAGTGTTTGCCCTTGATCTCCAGCACTACACAAGCTTGGCTGCTAGTTCTTGCCTGTAGTCCTGTCTACCACTTGGGAGATGAGGAACAAAAGTACAAGGCCTTCCTCAGCAAGTTTGAGACCAGGTTGGATTACATGAGACCATGTCTAGAAAGAAAAAAGCAAGCACTCCCTGCCCCCCAAAATCACATTTGACAGCTCCATCTTAGGCCTGCTGAGCTAGAGCCTGCATTTTAAACCCTCTGAGGCGACAGGTGTCGGAGAGACACTGCATTGGATATACGGTTGAGGATTTCACTGCGCTGTTGTTGGGGGGCAAGGAGATAGGAAGGGCAACACATGGGGGCGGAAGCAAACAGAGCAGTTGTGAGATCTTAGTATGAAATACGGTTCTAGTGGCACACATTTAAAACGTATAGAGGCACAATATTTCTTTTTGTAAGAAACAGAATGGCATGCATAACTAGTGCCGGGCAAATGGGAGTGGGATATAATGTGAGACACCTTGCAAGAAAGAAAAAACAGTTTCAACTTAATTCCTGAAATTCCTTTAATGTATTCAAAGCCATCCACTTTAAATGATTTTGAAATACAACCTGATGGAGAATGGGAATGCTGGCATCAAAATGTTCTAAGCCTTTCCAGTTGGGCCAAGAGGAAAGAGCAGTCCCAATTGACCTGATGTCTGGACCACTGGATGAATATTTTTGCCTGCCCTTCCTCGTCTCATCTACAGTTTTTTTCCCCATGGGGTTGGAATAAGGGGCTGGGATCCACCAGTGGTTTTAGCCAGATAAACCGATCAGGCATGGCTTAGTTGATTCACACCAATACAGTATCCTGATACTGAGGTGTGTGTGTGTGTGTGTGTGTGTGTGTGTGTGTGTGTGTGTTCAATGCGACCTTTCTCTCACTGCCTCATGGTCCAGGGAGAAAAGAGGAACAGTGTAGACCTAGAAGGACCTCTAAAGATGGTCAGAGGGGGAATGCATGTATCTAGGTACTCATGGATGAGCACGCCTGACTGAGTAGGACAGACAGGAAAGGGATCCCTAGAAGCAGGAAGACAAGCAGAGCCTGGGAAACTTTACAGGCTCACTGTTCTAAGACTAGACTCTAGAGGGCGTGCTCAAGGGTGACTGGCCCTTGGCCAAAGGGAGGAGTGAGGAAGCCTTGGTATCCAGGTCTCAGAAGCGGCCTGAGAAGCCCAGAATCAAGGGTGACCACTGGTAGGCATGCTCAGATGTACTCAAAGGCAGAGGCAGGGAGACAATCACTAGCGTAGGGGTGTGTCTCTGAATTGCTTAGCAGATGCCTGGTCTAGGTGGTGTCCTCTGGAAACCCTGTCTGGCTAAGGGCAGAGGAGTCATGAGGGCAACTGACAAGCATTGAGGTGGACTGATGTGTAGAAAGGCCTGACACTGATAAACCCCAAGCCCAGCCTGGGATACAAAGGCCATGAGCATCTACAAGGGGGAGTGATAACCGTCCTGGACCATGGAGAGCCCCAAAATCCCAGCAAGGGGAGTCTGGTGATCAGTGTAGCAAAGCATGCCCCCCCCCCCCCGGTGCAGATCTGTAGTTCTGGTCATGAAAGGTCGGCCTTGGTTAGGGTCTCTCAGGGAAGCGGGATTCTGCAGGCTTGGACACCAGCCTTAGGGTGAGTGGGGCAAAACTTGGGGGCCATGGAGACATAGCAGGTCTAGCATCACCAGAGTGACAGTTTTGTTGCCTCCTCACCTACTTTCCTAAATCTTCAGCTTGGCTACCCTAGCAAGAGAAAACCAAGACTGGGAGGGCTCACTGATGACAGTCCTGAGAGCGCCAATTGCCTCGGTGAGAATCTGGATACAATTAACTCTGTAAAAAATTTTTGGGGGCTGAGTCAACATTTCCAATTATGTTTTGCAAGGAAACCTTTGCTTCCTTTATATTGATATTTCTCAAGTATTTTTCATCTTAAAACTAAAAAAAAACCAAACAACAACAACAACAACAAAACAAAATAGGGCAGGAAATGTGGCTCAGTGACAGAGCCTGGCTGTTGTGTGATGTCCAAGGTTTGAGTCCTGGTACCGCAATAAAACAGTTTTAAAAGAGATTCGTTTAACTTCTGTTATTTCTACCACAGTTTCTCCCCTGCCATCAAATGTCAGACCCCCAAATAAAATGGGAGACGTTGGTGTATGCATCGGTAGTTCACACTGTATGTCTGCATACTCAGAGGCCACAGGATAGGCCTCAGGAACACCAGCTGTGTGCTATGAGACAGGAGCTCTCATAGTCTGAGTCATCTATTAAGCTAGAACAGCTGGCCAGCCAGCCTCAGGCATCTGCCTGTCTCGGCCCCACCAGCACTGGATTCAAGTGTGTTCCACAATACTCAGCATTCTTAGGTAGGTTATTAGGAATAATACATACGTAGGAATTAGACTGAGACTGATCCTCAAGCACTTCACCTACTAAGCCCAACAGTTCACATTTTTGTTTTTTGTTTGTTTTTGTTTTGAGACAGGGTTTCTCTTTAGCTTTGGTGCCTGTCCTGGAACTCACTCTTGTAGACCAGGCTGGCCTCGAACTCACAGAGATCTGCCTGCTTCTGTCTCCCGAGTGCTGGGATTAAAGGTGTGCGCCATCACCACCCGGCTCAGTTCACGTTTTAAAATAATCAAGTAGTATTCTAATGGGTAGTGTAGTGAGGGGCTGTGGGCAGGCCTGCTTTTCGTCCCGCCCGGCTCCTGCATGGCTAGCTTAGTCCCAGAAATAACAACACACAAATTGTATTCATTTAAGCACTGCCTGGCCCATTATCTCTAGAGAGTTAGTTACTGACTAACTCTCATATCTTGATATTAACCCATTTCTAATAATCTGTAGCACCACGAGGTGGTGGCTTACCGGAAAAGATTCAGCATGTCTGACCTGGTGGCTGGCTCCATGGCGTCTGGCTCATAGCCCTCTTCCCAGCATTTTGTTCTGTTTACTCCGCCTACCTAATTTTCTGTCCTATCAAGGGGCCAAGGCAGTCTCTTTATTGACCAATAAAAATAACACAATAGACAGATAACCCTCCTCCATCAGGGTAGTATACTCAGTTTATCGATTCACCCGTTGATGAGTGGACATGTCATTTTCAGCTTTTGAAATTGCAATAATAAAGTCTTCCTATGAACATGCTTTCATTTTGTATGGGTAAACACTTAAAGATGAAGTGGCCAGATTATATAGACTATCTTTCCTGTGTTAGCCATCCCAGCAGCAAATGGTGCTACCTCATATGGTTTGTATTTGCCTCTTTCCTAGTGGCTGAAAGTGTTGACCCTCTTTTGACGTGTTTATTTACAATCTGTCTTTTTTCCTTAAGTGTTCAAACTGTTTGCATTCCCTTAAATTTATTGGGAGGGTGTTTTTCTTTTTTAATCCTAGATACATGCCTTTTATCAGATAGTAAGATTTGTAATGACATTCTCCCCAGCTACAGCTTGCCTTCTCTTAACAGCTTTTGGGAGAACAGGCGTTTACATTTAAATGAACTACACTATAATGAACTACACTAATGAATTCTCATGTGTTGTTTGAGTTCACGGAGAAGCTGGCTCTGAGCACAGTTGCCTTTCCCCACACCCATTTTGGACCCAAGCAAATTTGTCTCAAAGTTTCTTCCAATTTCTCCTTGTCTGAGGGTGGACTACCTCTAATTTCTGTGACATGGAGGGGAGAGAACTTGCCAAACTGCTCAACATTGTATCTCCTCCACATCAAGGTGGCCTGGACCATGGAGATCCCCTAAAGGCCAGCATGGGGGAATATGGTGCTCAATGTAGCAATGTGCACACACACACACACACACACACACACACACACACACACACGTAGGATATGGGCTCTGGTTATGAAAGGTCAACCTTGGCTAGGGTCTCCCAGGGGATCGGGATTCCATCTAAGAGGCAAACTATTTAAGAGAGGTTACTAATGCTTATCCATGTCATTAAAAAAAGGAAATTCAGTCATGGGAAGCTCATTTATGGAGAGAACGTTCAATCGGGTATTCTGATGGCCTGCCTCAACTTCCCCACTTGGTTTCTGGATGTTGTGCCTGACTTGATGACATTGCTATTTTTCTGTTGCTATTTGTTTTATTTGGATGCCCACCCAAGGAAGCACTCTATTCTGCCTAGGATTCTCGCTCTTGGGAACGCCTGCTGGCTGTCTTGAGGAGGCTTCCTCAGTACATTTCTGCTTGGTGTTTGAGTACCCAGTTTGAGGGTTAGCTTGTTCACTCCCCCCACCCCATCCCGCCCCTCCCCTTGAGACAGGGTCTCTCTATTTAGTCCTGGCTGTCCTGAAACCCACATAAGTTTTGTAGAATCAGGTTGGCCTCAAACTCACAGAGATCCTTCTGCCTTTACCTCACAAGTGCTGGGGTTAAAGGCCAAGGTCTCTCTCTCTCTCTCTCTCTCTCTCTCTCTCTCTCTCTCTCTCTCTCTCACTCTTTTTCTCTTATTTTTTTGTTCTTCAAGACAAGGTTTCTCTGTAGCTTTGGAGCCTGTCCTGGAACTCTCTCTGTAGACCAGGCTGGTCTCGTACGTCACCACCACCCACTATTTATTCTTCTAAATTACTTTTTATTACTTTCTGTGTAGGGTGCTTTTTCTGAATGTATGTCTGTACACATATGCTTTTCCCAAGGCCACAAAGGCCAGAAGAGGGAGAAAAGGGCATGGGATCCCTTGGAACTGGAGTCACAGTTGGGAGTCACCCTGTGGGTGCTGGAAACTGAACCCAGAACCTCTAGAGGAGCAGCCAGTGCTCTTAAACACTGAGCTCTCTCCAGCCTGCTACTTATTCTTCTGCTTTGGTTTCCTATAGAGTAACAAACTGTCACTCAAAATTGAAAATACAGCTCATTCTCTGGACTTTATGGCACAACAGCATATCAAAATGTTATTTTATGGGCTTGGCATGATGCCACATGCCTTTAGTCCCAGCACTCGGGCAGGCAGATCTCTGTGAGTTTGAGGTCAGCCTGGTTTACACAGTGAGTTTCAGGACAGGTAGGACTATAAAGAGAGTCACTGTCTCTAAAAAACAAAAAAAAAACACTATGGATTATGCTTTTGATGTTATATCTAGAACATCTTTGTTGCCTAACAATAGGCTACAGCTATTTTCCCCTAGATTTGCAACTTTAAGTTTTACATTTTGGGTTTTGAGCTGTATTTACATGGTATGAGTTGCAAATGGAAATGCATTTTCCTCTGATGACTATGCAGTTTTCTTCACTTTCTAAGTCTATCCTCTACTAACTCGCCTTTAAAGTTTTTATTTTATCCTTTGTGTGTAAGGGTGTTTTGCTTGCATGGATGTCTGATTTGCACCTTAAACACTGATCTGCCTGGTGCTCACAGAGGCTAGAAGGAATCCCTGGAACTGGAGGAACTGGAGCTACAGATGGTAGTGAGCCACCCTGTGGGTGCTGGGAACTGAGCCCAGATGCTCTAGAAGAGTAGCCAGTGCTCTTAACCTCTGCAATAAACAGTTGTGAGCTGCCATGTGACTGCTGGTAATTGAACCTGGGTCCTCTGGAAGAGCAACCATTGCTCTTAACTGCTGAGCCATCTCTCCAGCCCTCTAGACTACAGACCTGTGCCTGTCTCTACCCTCTGAATGTAGCTTCATCAAAATTTTGTTAACTAGCTATTCTAGATCCTTTGTTTCATATGAAACTTTAGAATTACTTTAACTTTTGCAAAATTGTTTGTAGCTTGGCTATGATTATATTGAATATCTAGACCAATTTGAAGAAATTATCTTTTTAAAAGGTGGCATTTTTGTTGTTTTTGTTTCATTTTGGTTTTGCTTTTTTGGTTTTTCAGACATCCCTAGCTGTCCTGGAACTTGTAGATTAAGATGACCTCATACTCAGAGATTCATCTGCCTTCGCCTCCCGTGTGCTGGGATTAAAGGCATACACCACCACTCCCAGTTCAAAGAAAGTTAACATTTAGTGTGTGTGTCCACAGATGTGGAGGCCAGAGTACAACTTGAGGAAATCTGTTCTTTCCTTTCACCATTGTTAGGTCTCAGGCGGTCCAAATATCCAGAAATGAGCTCAGCCTGGACTATAGGAGGATTTCTGGCAGAGTGAAATCAACACTCCTCAGGAATTTATGAAGCTGGCTCCTGTCTACCAAAAGGAGTCATTTCCCTTACCTCTGGCAAAAGGGGCACATGGTTCCAATGACATGCATTGATATCACATGCATATCAAAGCCCATGCTGGCCTCCAGACTCCCATAGTCCCTAGTTACAAGCACTTGCTATACATTTCAAAGCTCCCAACACTACCCTCCTGGCCCTTTCCTCCCCAGCTACTTACCCCCTTATTCTTATTCTCCGCTCTTCCTGCACTTACTCTCTGGCTCTTCTCACCATACTCATTGCTTGCTCTCCCTATGCTCTAGTTTCTAAGTCTTCTTAGCTCAACTATTCCCTCCCACTCTCCTGCTCCCCTAGCCCTGACCATGTCCAGTCTGCAAGCCATATTTAGTCTACTTTCTTTCTCTGCTCTGAAGTCTTCCAGATGCCTCTGGCTGTTTTCTCATATCTACAGTAAGAACCGTAACCATATCGTGGAGTGGTCATGTCAACAGTTTCCTTACTTTTTTTCCCTTATATTTTGAGACAAAGTCTTCCTGTTGTGCATAGTAACTAATCTGTTATATTCACTTAATACTTGGATTTCCTTTAAAGTAATTTTCATTAGATTTTTTACTTAGACAGTCCTGCTCTCTGCCAGTAAGTCTTCTTGCTGTCCAGTCTCTATGACTTTTACTTAGATCTCCCGTGCAGTGACTAGGACTTCCAATACAACACTGAACAGAAATGGAGAAAGTGGATACGATACTTTCTGATCTTTGGGGGAAAGCATCCAGTCTCTTTCATCAGTATGATGTTAACTGGGAGTTTTTGGTTTTATTACTTTTAAATTTTATGTGGTATTTTGCCTGTACATATATCTGTGCACCATGTGTGTGCCTGGTACCCTGGGACTAAAATTACAACAAGTTATGAGCCACCATGTGGTTATTGGGAATCAAACCCAAATCCTCTGAAGAGCAGCCAGTGATCTTAACCATTGAGCCATCTACGCAGCCCTCATTTTGCTATTTTTCATCCATTCATAGGCTGGGAACAAAATTTCTTAACTGGGTAAAGGTCATTCATCAAAAACCTATAGTAACCTAAACTATGTTAAGATTTGAAATAATTTCTTTTAAATAAAGATTCGGTTAAACAGGGCTGAGGAGATGGCTCAGTTGGTACGAGGCTTACCATGCAAGCACCTGAGTCTGGGCCCGTAGCACCTATTGTAAGCAAGGCATGCTGGAATGCATCTGCTGTCCCAGCATGGCGTTTGGGTGCAGGGTAGGAGGGCAGAGAGGAGAGGATCCCTGAAGCTGTGATGGGGGGAAGCCAAAGAGCTAACCAGTGAGCAACACATTTAGTCAGTGTCCCTGTCACAATAGAGGAAGACGCTGACCTCTAACTCCCAATGCATATACACAAGTGCCTGTGCACCCACATACACAACTCTTTATAATTAAAAAAAAAAAACCAGTCATAGGTGACTAAAAAACAGCTCCATATCCTTGCTTGCATAAGCAAAGGGCACCACGTGGAAGTCTGATCTAGTCTGGTGGGTGTGACTGCCTTTGGGTAGTGGAGCTTCAGAGCTTTCGGGTGCTACACATATTTTACAAGGACATAATCTCAAACATCGATTCAAAGATTGGAATGATTTTTAAATCCTACTCATTTGGTTGAGTGAAAAAGCCCAATTAAAAAGAATGCCTATCAAATGATTCTATTCATATAAAAATCGTAGCAGATGGTACCAGTGGCTGGTTGGGGACTAACGTGAAATATGAGGAAGTTGTAGGCAGGGAGAGGAGGGAGAAAGCATGAGATAATTTGGTTACCCTGATGGTGACAACGATCTCACGGATGCACTTACCAAACTGTGCACTTTAAATATCTCCATCACATCTAATAGCTATTTAACTCCTACTTCCTTGTGATGAGAAAGGATACACTTTCACAATTTTATGTCTGGATGTATTTCAGCACGATGTACATACACTCTCCACAACAGGGCAGCACTTTTATTGGAAATCTTTCAGTTCATCAAATTATCTTGGGAAAAAAAATCCAGTAGTTTCACTTTCTTAAAAGAACTTTGGGTTCGTTCAATCCCCAGCACTGACGCCAGGCAGCTCACAAACTGCCTGTAACTCCAGCTGACGTGACAGCTCTCAGACCTCCTCCTGCGCACACACACGTGCGCACGCACGCGCGCGCACACACATGAACTTTGGGTCTTGTGTGTAGTTCCGTGGGTAAAGGGGCTTGCTGCACAAGCCTGACAACCCAAGTTCAATCCTTGGATCCCACATAAAGGCGAAAGGACTCCAAAGTGGTCCTCTGATCTCCACATGTACTGTAGCACACCACTCCCCTTCATCTCTTTTTCTCTCACACACACGCGCGCACACACACACACACAGTAGTTAAGCAGCCCCCCCCCCCTCCAGGAGAGTAAAAGCTGACACTAGTGCACACTCCGTGTACTGCTTTTCAGTGGTATCTTCCAATGGAATGGACCTATCCTTTGAAAAGCATGGTTCTGTGAATGAAGCAGTGAGAATCAATGGTTCTGGAGACAATGAAGATTGAGTTCTGTTCTGATTAGCCAACAGTGGGTCTTTCTATTGGGGCAACTTAAACTTTTAATCATTTTTACACCTTAAAACAGAGTCCAGGAAATAACTGAAATGTAAGTTCATGTATAAGGCTGTTTCTTAACTTTTCAATTGTATGACAACCAAAAATAAAATCTCCTTATCCTATTTTTAGGATAGACTTTTAAGTGTGTATATATCTTACTTCAAAAAAACTTTAAAAGAAAAGAATGTAAGGTAATTTTTAACAAAAGGGTGTGGCGTGGAAAGTCAGAGTAAATATAGAGTAGAATTAGAAGACAGGAAGAATGCAGACAATATTAAGCACACCTGTCTTGAGGTGGCTTATAGTGTGAGTTCTCAAGTTTAGAATTCAAGAAACAAGTATAAGAGGCTGAGAAAGGCTTAGGAGGGAAGGTGACACAGAACTCTGGAGAACAGGATGGCCAGCAACAAAGAAGGCCCACGAGGCTGGAAAACTCAATTTTTTCCTGGAAATCAACACAGATGTGGTTTCTCCAGCAATACTGGAGAATCAAAGACACAAAGGTCTCTGGAAGGAAATGCAGAAAGTGACGAGGTACCAGACAAACTGCAGCTGGAGAAAGCTTCCCCACAAATAAGTTTTTGATGATGAAAACAAAACATCCATTTCTGCAAAAAAAAAAAAAAATTCTTATCTCAATAAAAAAAAGGTTTTCATTTTTGTCTCCCTTTAAATCTTGTTCATAAGGCATTCATACGTGTCTCAGGCACTGTGCTGGTGCTTCTGCCGTCTCCTAGCTCTCCAAAGGGTTTATTAACTCACGCTGTCTGTGACCATCTCCTTAGCACCACTGTATGTTAACCGCGTCTTTTACTAATCTACCAGATTGTTACTTAAGATCAACATTTTTCCGACCAGTTTTTCTGTTTTCCTTTGGGTGAGATGTTGTCCTTTTCAAAAGTTTCATTAACAAGAACAGAAATGAATCCAAGAACTCATTTAATTCAAATTTAATGGGTCCTTACACACCCACTTTCTGCCCCATTATCACTGTCATACTCCAGCCCTTCCCCTCCCCTATTTCAAAGCTGAGCCCTTGAACTGCTTTTCTTTGCGACCAGTTTAGCATAGCATCTGTCACCACCCCGCCTTGCAATGACCTTGGGTGTCTTCTCTATCAGCTCTTGTTTCTCCAAACTACCAACAAAGGTTGGCCAATGTTTTGCTTTGCTCTCATTGACACCATATCAAATACATAAAGGGATCCTAACTGGTCTTCAGCCTACATTTGAAGCTTCTCACATAGGTGCTAACAACTTACTGAATGTCTGCTATGTGCCAAGAATGCATGCTAAGACTGTGTCCTTCTCCCTCCAGGAAGAGATGAGTACCAAGCATACACATGACTATACACAATGGAGAGGGTAAGTTAGAATTAGCCAAACCCGAAATCCCACCTAAAACACTGACAGTTTAACTCAATTCTTGATTTTTTTTTTCCATTCCCAAAAACTTGCTGATAACAAGGGATATTTAGTGCATGTTTTTGTGAAGATAGAACTGTTAGAAGAATATTCATTAAAATATATTTTGAATAGTTTGCACAAAGGCCCAAGAGGCAGCTCCCCCAACCCTTAAGGCCACAGTTTGAGAGAACCAGTCCCTCACACAGGAATGTCACTCTGTCCTTCCATGCTTTTATTGATATCAGCAATGGACAAGAACACCCCGGCCCAGTAGCTACGGTATCAGGCAGACCCTCCAGGGTTATTGGCAACTCTGGTCCCAACCTAAGATCCTGTCTACCCAGGCCATGTTCCTGAATGGGCATGTCCCCGTCTGTCCTGTTTATATGTGTGAATCAGTCTGTCTGAGTGTCTGAGTCGCTGCCTACATGCCCCACCGACCCTTGGTACATGGTAGGGGTTGTTAGGAATACAACGTGGCTTGCCCCGGTGGACCACAGGGCCCCGGTGTTGACCATAGGAGACAGGGCCAGACACTGACGGTAGCAGGGGACCAGGCACAAAGTTCATTCCAGGGCCACATCCTAGAAAAGAACCAGTCATTATCAGAGTAAGTTTCTGACTAGATAGCTCTGCTCCTTTGGGGGTAAGTTTCTCTGGACTTTTATTTCCCTTCTGCGAAATGGGGATTCTACTTCCCTTACCACCAGACCAAGAACTGTGAACAGATTAATGAGTTTACAGAGGCTGTTCCAATCTGAGGGACTGTGACTAAGCCCAACTCCCAAGCTTATGTGAACACAGGTGGCCAGGCTGGAGAATGTGCACGGAAGGCTGGGGAAGGTGTGAGCAGAGGCTACAGAGTTACCTACCTAAGTTAGATGGCATCGAGAAGTCCTCCACTGCATTGTGTTTGGAGAATTCATAGGGTGGAAAGGGCTGGCCTTGGGAAAAGGGGGCATCCTGGTGCAGGGGTGGGAACAAAGGAGGTGGTGCAGGCTGAAGAAGCGGGTAAGGAAAAGACATGGGAGGAGGCAAATGGAAAGGTGGGAGTAGGGGCAAGGCCAGCTTCTCCTTGAAGTCTAGGGGCTGCTTATGGCTTCCCTGGAATGGATGCTCCATCTCTGGCCAGTCTTCAATCCATGGGTCTAAGAATAGGATGGTTGTGTTAAGTAGGCCGGGGATGCCAGGCTGCCGCAAATGCTGTCTATTCACACTTCCAGCGCTCTGCTGCAGCCTTCCTCATTCCTCTTCACAAGACAGGACTAAATCGGGTTCCTTTTCTGACTACTCATGCCTGTGTTCTGACTTCATGCCTCCAATGCTTTTCCTACTAAACAGAACTTCCTGACAAACTTAACAAACCCCTTCATTCCGAGAGTTCAGCTACACGACAGCAACAACACACCCTGTCCTGGAAGCACTTTTCTGATCTCAACTACTTCTGTTTCCCCATCAATCTGTTCTCTGCCAACCCAAAGTGTGAGCATGGCTCTGTTGTCTCCTTCCTAGTTCACACTCACATACCCTCTGCTACTGATGACTCCAAGTGTGTCTGTAACACGTCAAACAGATCTTCCCACTTCAAATTAAATCTTAACTTCCTTTTCCCCCTCTTGAGAAGACAAGGTCTCATATCTTCCAGGCTGGCCTTAAACTCACTTTATAGTTAGTGATCCTCCTGCTTCATTTCTCAAATGCTAAAATTACAAGCATGCAGCACCATGCCTGGTTGTAAATGGTGCTAGAGACTGAACCCATGGCTTCATGCATGCTGCCAACTTCAAGCACTCTACCACCTGAGCCACATCTTCAGCTATTTCCAGTTCTTAGATGGAATCCGAAGCTGTGAAGTACCACAAACGAGCCTTTCAATCTTTTAAAACATTCCTTTATTTACTGAGGACCAATTTTCTCACTAAGCAAAACAAAGGAAAGGAACCAGTACATAATCCATCTGAATCCATCTTCCTAAAGTTCCAGCTCCTAGCTAAGAAGCCCTAGAGGTAGACTATTCCTGGCCTTTCTGTGTTCCCCGCAGCTTCTATTGCTGCAACAAACAGCATCTAAGATAACTCATGCTTCCAACTCAGTAAACACTGTATTCTTGGCACTGAAGCACAGCACATCTGTGCTGGCACTGGGCTGGAGGGGATGAACTACCAAAAAGTGACCTGATGCAGAGGAGAAGCATATGGAGAAAGAAGTCATGATGTTTCCTTTGCAGGCCAGCAGGGACTAAGAGACTAACAAGCAAACAAAAGATCCATAGCAGAGAAGGTCTCAGCAGGAAGGCAATGAGAGCAGTGTCTCAAAACCAAGCTGAAGGAGTGGGACTCTCTGCACCTACAGCAGTGGCTAGAATGGGGTCGGGGGAGACTGCACTAGGCTGGAACCAGAGAGACTGGGACCCTGAGGCAGAGCTGAGGCTATGAGCTACTGCCCACTAACCAAATCACCTAGAGACTGACTTGCAAAGACACTGCAGGTTACACTGTCTCTGCAACACTACTTGGACCACCCTTCTTCCATATCTGTCCTTCCGTCTCCTACCAGAGACTACCTACAAAGAGTTTCACGTTCCTTCATCTCACTGAGTATGGTCTTTTGATCCTGGCTTTGTTGATGTTGTTTTGCTTGTTTTGTTTTGGGTTTTTTGAGACAGGATTTCTCTTTATAATAGCCTTGGCTGTCCTGGAACTCACTTTGTAGACCAGGCTGGCCTCAAATTCATAGAGATCTGCTTGCCTCTGCCTTCCAAGGGCTGGGATTAAAGGCATGTGCCACCATTGCCCGGCCTTGACCCTGCCTTTGGCAATCAGTACTTGCACATTTTCCTTCAAGTAGGTGGAAGGAATCCCACAGCTGAAGAACTGGGAGATGAACAGTCATGTGACTCCCATGATCTAACCACTCCCAGGAAGTGAGAGACGAATGCTCAGGAGCCACCACCATTTTTCAAAGGATCACCTACTTTCTATAGGTACCTCTGTTGCATTTGGTTCTCTGTGCCTTCCGTGCTAAAGGTCCCATCTACATCACTACCCACTCACTCTGTGGCAGATCTTACCTGGGAGAGGGTCATGTTTGGGTAGCTCCACACCCCAGGCATCAGCCACATGGGCCAGAAGTAAGTGTGAGAGGTGGCGGTGTGCATGCTGGTCCCAATGGACACCATCTCGATGACGGTGACGCACCGCGTGACGGAAATGGAAGTGGAGATCCAGGACATCGAAACAATGGTTCCCAGCTAGTGTAGCACTGTAGAAGTTCCCCTCAACCACATCCTGTCGCAGAGAAACTGCCAGGGGCTGGAGCTAATGGAGAAAGTGGAGCCTCTAAAATGGTCTCCTATCGACCAGCCAGCCACACTATCCCCTGTCCAGAAGGGTCCCACTCACTCACCTCTGGCAGGAGAAAACCCCCAGTGACACGCTCCCCCAAAGGCATTGCCATGTTCCACACCAACAGACAAGAGTCTGGCAAAACCTGATCCATTCGTACAAACACTCGTTCCAAGTTCTCTCTGTAGCTCTTCATTGGGCAGCGACCATATCTGTTGGGTAACACAGAGGGTGGGCAAGGGCACAGGAATGGCGCCATACCTCCACCTCCAACCAGTATTTCCCTTTCCCCCCGCCTGAACCTGGAGAGGTCCCAGAGGCAGGAGTTGATGATCACCAGGTCAGGGGCAGGTCCATATGACAGCTCCTCCAAGACGTCCTCGAGGTACTCGGAGTAAACACGGGTGAGGAAGTAGAAGCGCACAAGGTGGTGGCCAGAGCCAGAGCAGAACTGGCGGACCTCTCGGTACTGTGTCCCGTTGTGGAGCTCGCCCAGCTGGCCCCCAGCCACCAGCTGATCCTGTTCAAAGCTCAGCTCCCCCTACCCACCCACCCCCACCCCGATGGTCAGATCCATGCCAGGCAGGTGGTCCTTTTCAGGCTAGGGTCTGCACCCACCCAACACTGGCATGGTTGCCAAGCTTCTCTCACCTTGGCTTTTAACTGGGAGGCTGTGAGCAGTGTGTCTTTCTGGAGCAGAAGCACCAGGTCCTTATACACAGCTCTCTGAACTGCAGGGAGACAGGAATCCTAAGGTTAAGGCAGGCATCAGTCCCTCTCAGAGCCTTCCAAATGAAGGCCTTTTGTTTCCCAGGGTTTGGCTGCCCAACAGTAGCTCTACTGAGGGTTGACTTAAAGGAAAAGAAAAGATGAGGTTTAAAACCCCAGCTCGGTTCTATCTAGTCAGATGCATCCCCTCTAACCTATGTACAGTGACCCAAGAGACCAAGGGGCACAATTAAGTCGGCCCTGTCACCAGGGAAACACATAACATAACCCACAGCTCCTTTTAAGAAAATCATAGAGGGCTACAAGAGATAAAGATGCGACAAGCATGGGCTAAAATAATGCACAGATGATATGCCAGGGCACCCGTGGAAGGTATGTAGGTGAAAAAAATACAAGTCTAGTGTTTTAAAACAGTAGAAGATGGAGAAGACGGAAATGGAGATATGGGTTGCAGACATAAAGAAAAGGCTGCAGATATAGGGCTATGAAATGCCATCCTAGAGTGGTCACTCACTGGAGTCCCCCAAAATGACCACGAACTTGTTGTGGAGCAGTTGCTGGACTTCGGAGGCTTGGAAGTGGACCATGGCGCCTCGCAGCAGGCGGTGAGGCATCTCGTTTTCCAAACAGAAGACCATGCTGTCAATGACGCCAGCTGCAGGGAGAGGCCACTAAGCTGACAGAGGGCAGGGACTCAAGGTAGGTCAGTCTGTCCCAAGATGAGATGCGCACTGGCCCCTCCCTGGCTGCTCTGAGTAATAGGGAGGATAGTGGGGCCGCACGGCGCATCCCATGATAGCATCAGCTTTCATCACACTCGGAGGAAAAGTGGAGGGTCGCTTGGACCAAGGGCCTACATGGCGCTTCGCGCGCGCAGCGACTCCCTTGCTCCCAGCCACGTGTCAGCAGCGGCCCCGCGCGTGCGCACACGTCCGCTCGCGCCAGTTACCAAGTCTCCGGGCTCCAGGGATTCACCAGCTAGTAGGGCAGGCCCGGGCGCCGTGCGCCTTGCCCGTGGCGGGCTCCTGATCTAGAGTCATGTTCCCGCGCCCCTGGAGGGCGGTAGGTTCTGCAAAGACCCCGTCCCGCAGAGCCCGGGTGCCCAGGTTAGCAGTCGGTGCGCAGCTCGACGCCCAGTGCTCTCCATGCGTGCGTCGCGGTGGTCCAGCTAACGCCTCCAGCATCTGAGCTCCAGGAGGAGATGCTCATGGCTCCCACTTCCGGTCACCCATGTCCCTCCCTGCGCGACTCGCAACGCCGGAGGGGTCAGAAAGACGGCGAGGTTGGCCGCCGTGAAGGATAGGAATCAGGTCTAGGCCCACCCGGGCGGGCGCGAAGCCCGGGTAGGAGCGGAGGGCAGAACGATAGCTCAGTACGGTTTGCCCACAATGCTGATGGCCGCTAAAGCGGCCTCGCCACGTGACCCCCGACGGGCGGAAGCGGAAGTGCGGCCTGGAGCTTGCGCCAGGCGGGTGTTTTCTAGGCGCTTCTAGCCGCCAGCTGTACCAGACATGGACTGTTACACTGCGAACTGGAACCCACTCGGGGACTCTGCCTTTTACCGGTGAGCCGCCCGCCGCCCCACCTTCTCGCCCACTGCCCAGCTTACCGTGCTTGTTTGCTGGTTTGAGCCTCCCCCGGCGGAGCCAGCGGCGCTCGCCCCCCGTCACTACGGGTGCTGACGTCCGCCCCTCCGGCTGCTAACCCGAACGTCTGCCACTTTACGCACGGTTGCCTAGGGGCAGCAATCTGGTCATTCCTCTGCTCCAACAGAGGCAAGCTCAAAAGACACCCCAATATCGAGGTCTGTCGGCCTCCGGAAGGATGCTCGGATCACGTTGAGGGAGGCCGCCCGCGGCGACCGCCAGTGCCAGTCTCCTTCCGGAAACTGCTGCTGAAGTCAGACCACAGGGGCTCTCAGAGGAGGGCGGGATCGCCACAGCGGGCGGGGTGACAGTACTGACCAAAGCTGAGAGAAGGGGGTGACTAGCCGGCACTATTAATGAAGAACCCTAGGTATTAGCAACTCACCGAAGTTAGAGAGCCCTGAGCAGTGGGTCTAAAGTAGAAACATGATTACAGTAGTTAGCGTCTTGCTGAGTTTCTTTCTAAGATAAGGTACAAACTACTTGTAGAACATACATCAATTGGTCAACTTGGGCCTCATCACATCCATGTAGCCTGTTGTCAAATAGTTGTCCAGCCTGTGGTGTCCCATGCCTCTAATTTCAGCAGTCTGGAGATCCAGGCCAGCGTGGCCTGCGTAGTCAGTTCAGGCCAGCCAGGGCAGCATAGTAAGACCCTGTCTTAAATCAGCAACACAGAAATAAACAAAATCTAATAGTTGCCCAACTCCTTGCAGAATTGCAAAGAGTGTTTTATTGTTGCACCTGAAGATCACGAAGACATTGCATTGGTGTCGTATTTCAGTAGAAGACATTGCTCTTGCTAGTGAGACTGTTTACCATTCTCATGGCCCAACTTTTTAATGAAATTTTGTTGTTCAGAGTGTGATGCATTTCCCAGACAAAGGATGCCTTGTAATAATTTTTAGAGATCTGTTGAGTTTGTTTATTCATCATTCCTTCTAGGCACATGTCAATATGAAAAATGAAAAACTTAGTTGAAATCAACAGAAACTGTTAATGATTTCACCCATTGAAAATACTAGTGAGCAGAGGGTGGTGTCACACCTGTTATCTCAGCCCTTGCCAGGTGGAGACAGGAGGATCAGGATTAGTAACTGATCAGTTTGTACTTTACCTTAGAAAGAAAGTCAACAAGCGGCTAACCGCTGTAATCATACACACATATGTATATAGCCAAGCCAGCTTTTGCTGTATTCATACATTGGAGGCCATCCTGGGCAAGGTGAGACTCCATCCCAAAACACATGCTTAAAAAACTAAAAACTGAAAATAAAATATTAACTATTATTTTTAAAGTACTTTTAAATCAGCATAGACACAAAGAAGACTTTATTACAACAGAGTTCCTTCTGTTGTTTGAAATCTTAGCTTCATGTATACATAAAGTTTCAAAAGATGTGAATGTGTGTCCTAGAAGTGGCTAACTTCCCATTACCTGCGTTGAACTCACAGAAACGATTAGAAGTATTAAGCCTTGCTGGAGATGGTATATATGTCCTAAGAGTTCTAATTAGTAATATTTTCTGCCAGGTGGTGTGGGTGCATGCCTTTAATCCCAGCACTTGGGAGGCAGAGACTGGCAGATCTCTTTGAGTTCAAGGCTAGCCTGGTCTACAGAGTGAGTTCTGGGACAGGCCCCAAAGCGACAGAGAAATCCTGTCTCGGAAAACCAAAAACCAAACAAATAAGACTTTCTTATATACTGAACGCTATGCTAAGTATTTGTATTTTATGTATAGTTTCTTAAGTATCCCACCACATAGAATTGGGATCATGATTTGCTCTAATTTACTGATGGGAAAGTTGAGGGACAGGGAGTCCAGGTTAAGTAAGTAAGGGGCTCTGTAAGTGATAGCACATGCCTTTAATCCTAGCAGAGGCAGCTGAACCTCTTGAGTTCGAGGCTAGCCCAATCTACAGAGTGAGTGAATTCCAAGATAGCCAGCACTACACAGAGTACAGAAACCCTGCCTTGAAAAGCCTCCCTATCCCTTCCCCGCAAAAACAACAGGATGTGTGTTGTTGATGTGATGCCAAAACAGAATTTATTTTACTGTGTGTGTGTGTGTGTGTGTGTGTGTGTGCGCGTGTGCATGCATGCATGTGCGTGCTCGCACGCGTGCGGCACAACAAATGTTTGGAGTTCAGAGGACAACTTGTAGGGGGAATTGGTTCTCTGCTTTCCACCACATGGAATCTGGGGATTGAACTCAGGTCTTCAGGCTGGCAGCACGTGCCTTTACAAAGCTGAGCCCCCTTGCCCAGATTGGTTTTTGTTTTGTTTTGTTTTTTGTCTTTTGTTCCTTTGTTTTTGAGACAGGGTTTCTCTGTGTAACAGCCCTAGCTGTCCTGGAACTAACTTTGTAGACCTGGCTGACCTTGAACTCACAGAGATCCACCTGCCTGTCTCTGCCTCCTGATTAAAGGGATTAAAGGCATGCGCCACCACAGCCCAGCTTTACTCTGCTTTTAAAGACAAGGTCTCTCACTGGACTTAGGGCAGGGATCCGCCTGTCTCCACCTTTCCAGCTCCGGAACCACAAGCATGCACCCCATGCCTGGTATCTTATGTGGTGCTGGGAATCAAACTCAAGGTCTCACAGCAGCAAGCATGTTAGTGAATGAATTAGCTGTCTCCCCCGTCCCATGAACTTGGATTTGAATACATTGAGTTTCATGCACTTTAGAAATAGTTCATTTGTAAAAGGAAGAAGAATAACAATACATTTTATATCCCCTGAAATATTTATTTTTGTAGGTTTTCTTTTCTTTGTTTTTCTTTCTCTCTCTAGATACTGGGTAGTCCTGTTATTTTTAAAAGGGAAGGAGATTATTTACTATTATTTTTAGATTTATTTGTTTTATGTATGCGTACTTTATTTGCATGTATGCCTGCAGGCCAGAAAAAGGAGGGCATCAGATCCCACTGTACATTGTGGTTGCTGGATATTGAACTCAGGACCTCTAAAGAGCAGCCAGTGCTCTTAACCACTGAGCAATCTCTCCAGCCCCAGACATTATAAGGTGACATGTGGGTGCTGGGAATTGAACCTGGATACTCTCTGCAAAAGCAGCCAGTGCTCTTAACTGCTGAGCCGGCTTCCCAACCTTTCTTGTTTTTTTTGTTGTTGGTGATGGGTTTTTTGTTTGTTTGTTTGGTTGGTTGGGTTTTTTTTTTCCTTTTTGTTTTTGAGACAGGCTCTCATGTAGCACAGGATGACCTGCCTCCATCTACCAAGTGTTAGGGATATAGGCATGTGCCGTTGTACCTAGATTATCCAGTACTGGGCATTGAACCCAGGGATTCATACATGTTAGACAAGTGTTCTACCGTCTGAGCTACTTTCCCAGCCCTTTATCTGAATCATTTTTTAACTACTGTCCAATAGTGTGGACTATATTTACTGTGGTGTGGAGCCAGTTTAAATTTTCTCCATCTAACAAAACTGAAATTCTGTATTAAATTGAAATTTCTCATTTACCAAATACTCCCCTTTCTCTGTATTTGACCATTCTAGGTAATTCATGCAAGGGACATCTATCATTTGTCTTTTTGTGACTGGATTATTTAACTTAATATTATAGTATCCCCAAGGTTAATTTTACAGCATATATCATAATTTCTTATTCTTTAAGGCTGAAAGATTTTGTTGTATGCACATACTGCATTTTTCTTATCTGTTCTGTCAGTAAGTGACATGGGGTCCAAATGGGCAAAATGGAGGACAGCGTCTCAGAAAAGCCTGCAGGCAGTACAAATATCATGGGGGGTAGGTTGTGTACTCAATATTAAAGGCTAGCTACATTTTCCTTCTCTGTACCGAGGCCCCATAGATGGAAATCTTGTCAGCAGCAGTAAATGGACTCTGGATTCTAATATCAGGAAACCATTAGACATGGCAGTGTTGCTGTCACCCCTTATCTCTGGAGAATAATGCTCCCGTAAACGTGTATGTGTGTGTGTGTGTGTGTGTGTCTTTAAAAGGGTTAGTTGAGTACATGCGTAGTTTGTGGGAGGAAATGCAAGAAATGAATGAACAAAAACCCTCTTTCAGACTCTGTTTCTGTTTCACTTCTTCTGGGTGTATATACAGAAATAGAATTACTGGATTGTCTGGCAGTTCTGTTTACATTTTTAGAGCTGCCATACTGTTTTCCACAGCAGCAGTTACACCATTTTACAAACCAGCTGCCTTACCCAAGAGTCCTTGAGTAGCATTTAGTTTTGAGTTAGTTGGAGATATGGGATTTTAGAAATGATTGTGGGCCCCCTTTAGGGACCTACAGAGTGTTGGATTGCTCCCTAATGTTAGACTTGATAGTCTCCTTCCCAGGGCGTCTCCAGACTGTTACACACTGGGCTCTTTTCACACCATGGTGGACAGCGCGTCCCCAGAAGTTTGCCTGCATAACCAGAGGGTCTTTATCGATCACTGCAGGGGCTGGAGTGGAGGCTACGAGAAGTACTGGGTTTCCTAGTTCCCAGATTAGAAAGAATCGAGGATCCATGTATTGCTGCGCAGGAGTTTTCCATTTCTGGGATGTGAGAATGAAAGAGAAGGATATAATTACATTGAGGGATGGCCTGTCCTCATGAAAGCTTTACCTCAGGCTTTCCTGAGAGGCTGCCCTCCACTCTGCACATCTGTTCCCCATGCCTCCAGGAGGCATGTGTTGTCCCCAAGAATACTGTCTACCTTGAAGGCTTTGGGAGGTGATCTGTCCAGTTGCTTTCCTCTTCCCTGCCTTCCTCCTGCATAGTTAGTTCCTTTATGCCAGTCACTTCCTCCTTCCCTCCTGGTCTTTGTAGCTGCCAAACCCTTGGACTACATTCCTCAATGGTTGTTTGGAAGCTTTGGCCCAGTGGCCTTCTGTACATCCCACCTCTTGCTGCTTTTGGGGCAGCATAAGTGAGCACTTGGCTTCACAGTTCTGACAATTTATCTTCAAGTGATTACACCCCCCTTACCCCCTCCCTGCCTGTCTCACCCCTCCAATGCCTGTCCAGAACCGCTCTCCCTCTACAGTATTGAATTCAGAAAGCTTTGAAACCCTCTCAAGCATGTAGAATCTGCTACAGACATTTTTTCCCCCTGTATCTAGGAGAACAGCCATGGTCACACAGTTCATTTTTGTTCTTGTCTTTTCTCTAACAACCTTATTCTTTGGTCCTCTGTCGTACCTGGCTATATAGAACCATCTCCTGTATCTGTGTCGAGGCTACAGAGTGCTAAGGTTCCACAGTGGGCAGGTAGGCGGTACTTCAGAGCCATGCTCCCAGTTTTATCTGGACTCCTGTGTCTTGTCTTGTGGAGTCATCCTATATTCTCCACAAAGGCTCAGTGTGTGAAAGATTACATGATGAAACAATTGTGAATGATTCAGATACTTCAAAAGTCATGAAAATCAGTGTCCTTGTACTTTCTCCTGTAGTTTCACCTTGTGCGCTTCCGAGAACTGAAGGTCATTGCACAGAAAGGCCTAGATTTCACCTGACTACCCTGTGTAATCATGCCCCTGTCCCTTCCCTTATGTATACCATATGCCAGCCCCATATCCTGCATAAAAAGTACAATGAGAAAGGGAAGATGATAAAGACCAGTGTGTGCATACATATGTATATATAACTAGTATAGAGAAAATGTGCAAAGTGACACCGGTCTCGTATTTGTTATCAGTCATAAAAGGTTGCTACCTACAGCTTTTAGCTGCACCTGCGTGTCCGCTATAACTAACTTTACTCCTCACCAGAACATCCTTTGTCCTTGTTTCCTCCCCAGTACCAAGCCTTCATTCCTCAGTCATGCTGCTGTGTTTGGTTCCTGAAGTTTCTCATTGACTGTTGCTCTTGGACATGAAAACCCAAAGAGATGCCACAGAGCAGCCCCCAGACTTTAGGCATAGTCCTTCCTGCCCACTTTTTTCCCCTTTTAAGAAGAATAGCCCACTTTAGTAAATTAAGCCGTCTTTTTATGCCTGTTGTCAGAACAGCTCAAGGTGGCACTCTAACCTTCCAGTTCAGTAAATCCATTGTCGTCTCTCCTGATAGACCTGTTAGCCCCTAGAAGACTCAGCTTTGCAAGCCAACAGACCACAGTTTTTAGAACAAGAAGCTACTGCACTTCTACCTTTAGATCCAGGTCTCATGTGTTCTGTGGAGAGAACTGCCTCTTGCAGTGGTTTCTGATCCAAAGGATAAGGCAGAATCCGTTCTTAAGGGTAGTTTGACTTCCAGTTCGTGCTTACTTCATTATCTGTTAACTTGGTGCTGTGGTCTGGATATGAAATATTCCTCATTAACTGTGTATGTTTTGGGGGCTTGGTTGCTAGCTAGGCTGGAGGGGAAGCAGTTAGATCATGGGGTCTCTGGCCTAATCAATGCTTTCATATGTTGAGGGATTCAAAATTGAAATAGTGTTTGAAGATTGTAGAACTGTGGGAGATGGGGCCTAGTTGTAGGAAGTGGGTATCTGGAGACATACAGTGAAAGATGTATCTTGTCCCGAGCCCCTCCTGTCTCCCTCTTCCTAACTTTCATAAGCAGCCACAACCACATGCTCTTACCACCATGATGTTCTGCTTTGTCTCACAGCTGAAGTCTGACCTTGACCTGAAGCCTTTCATAATGTCTTGGTTACTTTTCTTTTGCTGTGAAGAGACACCTTGACCAAGCCAGCTTATAAAATAATTGGGGACTTGCTTACAGTTTTAGAGGGTGAATCCATGTCCATCATGACAGTTAGCATGGCAGCAGGCATGCAGGCATGGTGCTGGGGTAGCAGCTACAAGCTTACATTATAATCCACAAGTTGGAGGCAGAGAGAGCAAGACCGTGGCCCCAGAGACATATCTCCAACAAGGTCATATTTCCTAATCCTTCCCCAAACGTTTCTACCAACCAGAAACCAAACATTCAAATATATGAACTTATAGGAGCCATTCTCATTCAGCCCACTACAGATTCTGTGAGCCAAAGCAAATCTTTCCTTCATTGAGCTCTTTCTCTTGCATCTCTTTCACCTCAGCGAACAGCCCGACATTTGGCTGCTTCCTGTGGGTGTTAGAATATATGGCAAGACCAATCGATTCTGTGGCCCAGAGCTGACTTCTTAACTCTGTGTTGGAATATGAACTCATTGAGGAGATGCAGTGCTTTGAAGATTGCTGCAATAGTGAATAAAGCAGTCTATAAGTCAAGAGATTCTGAGTGCTGACAAACACATAATTGGCAAGAAAGATGAATCTACCCAATATTTTTCTGTTCCAGTAAGAACAAATCTCTGCCTCTTCAGAGCCCAGTGTTATCATCTTGCGGATTGGACCCTTGAAAATTGTGCCATAGTGGAAATAATATTTTAAACACTCAGCATTGTGTTAGCCAGCTCAGCCTTGGACAGAGCAACTTCCACCGCATCTTCTGTGAATGAGATTATGATAGGGTTTTCAGGTTGAGGGTACCTGGTCCAAGAGATGACAGACAAGCTAAATTGACCAGGAAGAGAGGCTCCAAAATGGTCAGTTTTATCTAGACCTAACTACATACCCCTATTTAGGTTTCAGGATCCCATTGTTTCCTGATCAGTACCCTAACTTCCACATAAAATATGGTATGCTGGTAAACTCAGCTGTTGTGATTAAAATTGTGTTGATTTTCAGCAATAGCAACTGTATAGCTACAAGAGATTATCGTAGACCTGTCAAAGAAGCTTTCTGCTCAGGTCATGATTAGTTACCAGTCTAAGCAAGGTGTGAACATACAAGAATGGAGATAAAGGAACAGTTGGGAGGCCTGGAATACAGCATCCTTAAGGCAAGTCACACCCGAAGTCTGGATGTACAGCATATAAAGGCTAGGAACATACTAATACTAGTATAATACTAGTATACACAAAATATGTATATAGCCAGATAGGAAGGTGTACAGGCAAGTGGGTGGGCTGATATGAACAGAAAGCTTGGAATGGAGTGTCCGCAGAGAGCCCTGAGAAAGTGATCAGGGCCTAGGAGGATTTTCCAGATGTATTCACATTAGTGAAGTTGAGCGCCACCACCAGGTATCTTTATACCCAATGGCAGCAGGCAGCAACAAGAAAGCACTCAAGTTCTTGTTCTGTGTGTTGGTCTAGTGTTCTTCTAGCGCCCTCTACTGAGAAAGTCACATTGCGCTTACTGAAAGAAAGGCTTGAAGGATTAAAGGTCATTGTAAAACGTGTGAACATTTTGAACTGAATGGCGTCAGTTTGTAACTGGCACACTAGGTCTGAATGAAAAATATTTTTCCCATATTTCCATTCAGTGAATTTAATAATGAAATATCAAATGTATATGTATTGTAAAATTTTCAAGCCACTATGTGTCTCAGCATGATAGAAGCAGATAGAAGCAGGAGGGTTAACTTGAGTTTGAGGCCAGTCTGGGCTACAGGGTAAGACCCTGTCTGAAAACAAAAATTCCAAAGCTCTGATGTTCTAATTCTTTGTTTTAAAAGATTTATTTATTTTTATTTTATGTGTATGGGTGTTTTGCCTACATGTATGTCTGTGTACCATGTGTGTGCCTAGTGCCCATGGAGGCCAGAAGAAGGTGTTGGATCACCTAGAAATGGAGTTATAGACAGGTGTGAGCCACCATGTGGGTGCTGGGAACAGAACCCAGGTCCTCTTCAAGAGCGGCCTGTGCTTTTAATCACTGAGCCATCTCTCCTGCCCCAAATTCTTAATTTCTAAAACTCACATAATAGCAAAGTATATAGAATAAAAATAAATGATTCTTCTGCATACCTCCCCACCCATCACCCTCCACAGAAGTAACCACTGTTTTTGGCTTTGTGTGGAAACCTTAGAGCATTTTTCTATATATTTGCATACAAGTGTGAATATTTGCAAATATGCTTTTATTCTTTATTATTATTACATGAAGAGACCCAGCTAGGTATGGTAATACACACCTGTAATCACAGTATTTGGAAAGCAGAGGTGAGAGGATTACTATAAGTTCAAGGCCAGCCTAAGTTACATTGCAAGCTTCAGGCCAGCTAGGGCTACATAGGGAGACCCTGTCTATCATCAAAAGGGGAAGGAGGTATAATAAGAGATGTCTCAGTTTTTGAGAACACTGACTGCTCTTCCAAAGGGCCCAGGTTTGATTCCCAGCATCCAAATGGTGGCTAACAACTGTCTGTTATTCCAATTTCCAGAGGATCCAACACCCTTTTCTGGCCTTAGTTGTCAGACCAGAAGACACATAGGCATATACATGTAGGTAGGCAAACACATACAATTTCTAAAATATAAGTTTTTTAATCAATCCATAAATATGCAAATAAATCAATAAGCAGGCTCATGCAGTTCATGCTGACTTATAGCTTATTTACTTAGCCAGATGTCTTAGAGGTCATTTAGTTAGGACCTACAGATAAATGCCTTCAAAGTACTCTTCAGAATGGGCACATCACAGTTCATTTAACTAGTCTTGCTTTTGTGGGCATTTAAAAGTGTTTTCCAGGTTTGGGCTAAGTCAAAGGGTGTACACATTTAAATGCTGGACAAAATGATTTTGGTTTCTTCCCTAAGAACCGAACAGGGGACCATCAAAGTGGCTCAGTGGGTAAAGGCACCTGCCATCAGGCCTGATGAACTGAGTTCCACCCCTGGAACCCACATGATGGAGAAAGAACCTACTCCTGAGCCCTCCATGTGGGTACACACACACACACACACACACTCAAAAATCTTTCTTTAAAAAAGGACAGCTGGACCAGGCTAGGGGGTGTAGCCCAGTTTTTAGAATGCTTGCCTGGCATACTTGAAGTCTTGGTCTCAATCCTCAGTACCACATAAACCGGGCCTGGTGGTATTAGTCTGTACTGCCAACATCCAGGATATTTTGTACCAGTATGAAGGACCATCTTTATCATATGCTCAATTCCTGGATCTTTTCTGGACACTGTTTTCTTTCATTGATGTGTTTTTGGTTTTGTTTTAGGTTTTCATTTTTGAGATAAGGTCTTACTATATAACCCTGACCCTATGTAGACCAGGCTGGCCCTGAACTCTTAGAGATCTGTCTGCCTCAATCTCTCAGGTACTGGGATTAAAGGTGTGCGCTACTGTACCTGACTTTTTTTGATATTTATTTTTTTATTTCTAAAGTGTATTGTGGGGGGGGTGCATGCATGTGTGAGTACAGGTGCCCTCAGTGCCGAAGAGGGAATAAGGTCCCCTGGAGCTAGAGTGACGGGGTAGAAATGGAACTCGGGCTCTCTGTATGAGTCGTATGAGCTTTTAGCTGTGACCAGCTCTCCAGCCCCTCGTCTGTCTTCTTATTTCTATCCCCAAACAGTAGTTTTAATTAGTTTATATAGTATGTTTTATGTCTGATATGCATACATGGATGTACACGTGTGTGGTATATTTTTGAATGCTCTTAAATAGCTTCCACTATTTTGTTTCAAAGAGTCCCTTTTCCAACTATGAACTTTAGAGTCAATGTATACATTTCTATAAAGAAAATATTAGGAAAAAATTTTGTCAGAATAGTTTTGTATTTGTGGGTCATCTTACAATATTTATTCATGTCTTCTATATCTTTGAGGAAAATTTGGTATGGTTTTTATTGTATTTTTCATGAAGCTTACTCTTAAATATCTTAAAAGTTTTATTGCTATTATAACTAGAATATTTTTAATATTAACTTATTTTATTAAAGACAATGTGTATCCTGATTTATAAATTTTAACTTTTAAAAGATTCTAGTCATGCCAGGCATAGTGACTCATGTCCCCAATCCCAGAATTTGGCAGAAACATTGGTAGAGGGGCAGGGGACAGAGGGCAGAGGGGCAGGGTGCAGAGGGTAAAGGGGAAGAGGGGCAGAAACAGAGGCAGGAGGAACTGTGTTGAGGCCAGCCTAGCCTACATAGCAAGAACCAGGGCGGCCAAAAAGCCCATGTCTCAAAAACCAAAAACAAGTTGAAAGTGCTCGCTCAGTCATTTTCATTCTTCATTCATGCTCTCACCCTTCCTTGCCTTCCATGCTCCCCTCCTTTTTCTCTCCTTCAGCATGAGTCCTACTGTGAATGGAAAATTTCTTGCCATAGAAAATGGGCTGACGTTTGTTGCTGAGTTCTCTTACTGTCCTGTAGACTGCTTTGTTGAGTGTCCCTCATTTGAACTGAAATAAGTATTTCATATTTCAGAGTTCCTTGTAATTTAGACTATTTGTGTAGACTTAAGCAATTTATCATCTAATTTGAAATTCCAAAGTCTAAAATGTTCCAAAATCTGAAAAAATGATCAAGAAAATTCAGATTTTAAAGTATATTAGTCAGGACTCTCTCTAGATCAACAGAACTTATAGAATAAATATACACACACAGATAGGTAAATGGATAGGTACAGAATACATATAATGTATTATGAATATATTATTTAATAATATTTACTTGTTATAATATATCTAATATTATACATTTTATATATTTATGAGGGATTTATTAGAATGGCGTACAGCATCCAGTTAATCCAACAATAGCTGCTTATGAACTGAAAGTCCAAGAATTCAGTAGCTGCTTAGTCCCTGAGTTGGGATGTCTCAGCAAGTCTTTAGTATATGCTGAAATTCCAAAAAAGTAGGCTCTAATTAGCCAGTGAAGGAGTGGACTTGCTAGCAAGAGGGTACAAGCAGGTGAAGAGAGCTTCCTTCTTCCATGTCCTTTCAGTAAACTGTCACTGTGTGTAGTCCAGATTAAGGTGGCCCCTCCCACTTCAAAGATCATCTCTAACTCTAGTTTGACCCCTTAACATAAAGAGCACAATCTCATTCATCACTGGATCCAGAAATAGAAGAGGTCTCCTCTGAAGGTCTCACTTTCCTACTGTTTCTAGCCAGAGCCAGCACCTTACCTTAGCACCTTTTCAGTGTCTTGTACATGGCCTGTGCATCTCAGTTGTTCCCACCAATATTGTATATTTGCCTCAAAAGTCACATCCTTCCTTGTCAATACCCTGTGCTACCTCACCTGTAGTTCACAGGCCTCTGTAATATGGTCAGTCTCTAGTCATCATTCCCCTCTCTGCCTCCGTGTGCGTGCGTGTGTGTGTGTATGTATGTGTGTGTGCATGTATAAGAGGACTCTCCTCCACTGCCTGCAAAGAACAAATGGTAGCTTTAGGCATTCCTCTGGGGCTTATTCTGTCTAGATATAGGATCAAGAGGAAGCTAATCTCTGTTTATCTCTGTGGGTAGGAAATATGAACTGTACAGCATGGACTGGGACCTGAAGGAGGAACTCAAGGATTGCTTGGTGGCTGCTGCACCCTATGGGGGTCCCATTGGTATGTTGCCCCTCTATTACTACTATGTATTGTGGGATCCCAGGGTGTTCAGGTTGTTGTCTGCCAGTTCACCTTGCTAAAATGCTTTTAATTTGGGTCCTCATGAGGCTTGATTTCCCACGGGCTGGGAGTGAGGAACTAATCCAAGAGGCTTACCTCACCTGGGTTCTGAGGACCTAAGACAGAAGTCCCTTCTCAAAATGCAGCTCTGTTACGGAACTGTTGGAGAAAAGAGAAAGCTGCCAGCGTGCGGCCAGTACTGGAGATCTACTCTGCTTCTGGCATGCCACTGGCTAGCCTACTGGTAAGCACAGGACCTGTCTCTACAGTGTGATGGGCAGGGCTGGCTGATTCCAAGGAAAGCCATAGGAACCTCTTTCCTCTGCAGTGGAAGAGCGGGCCTGTGGTGGCCCTGGGTTGGTCAGCGGAGGAGGAGCTGCTCTGTGTACAAGAAGATGGTGCAGTGCTAGTCTACGGGCTTCATGGAGACTTCCGGAGGCACTTCAGCATGGGCAATGTAGGGGCCACAGGAGCCCGAGGAGGGAAGGTGAACTTCATCACCTGTAGATTTCTTAACCCATGGTCCCTTTTGCTAGGAGGTGCTTCAGAACCGAGTCCTGGATGCCCGGATCTTTCATACTGAGTTTGGTTCTGGGGTGGCCATCCTCACTGGGGCCTATCGCTTTACCCTGAGTGCCAATGTGGGTGACCTCAAACTCCGTCGGATGCCAGAGGTGCCAAGTAAGTCTTAATACTTAAGAGAGCTCTTCAGTACCACAGATGTGCCTCCAGACTGGGACCAGCAGAGACAGACACTGTGGACTCTGCTCATTCCAGAGTATCCTCTTGTCTGTCACAGGTCTACAAAGTGCACCCTCATGTTGGACTACACTGTGCCACGACCGAGTGGCACACATTCTTCTGGCTGTAGGGCCTGATCTTTACCTCCTGGATCATGCCACCTGCTCCACAGTGGTAGGAACCTAAGTGGGAATGAAATGGAAGAGCTGGCCAAGCAGTGGGAAAGCATTGAGAAGTTAGTTTATCTGGTTTCCTCCCTGCCCCTGCTTCAGACACCTGCTGGCCTAGCCCCCGGAGTGAGCAGCTTCCTACAGATGGCTGTATCCTTCACATATCGTTACCTGGCACTCTTCACAGACACGGGCTACATCTGGATGGGCACAGCGTCGCTCAAGGTGTGGCTCTGGAACAACAAGGGAAGAGCTATTGTGGACAGGGCCATGACTTTTGAACAGCAGGATGACTGCTGGGAAAGGGCCATAACATGCTGTGCCATTTCAGGAGAAGCTGTGCGAGTTCAACTGCAACATCCGGGCACCCCCGAAGCAGATGGTCTGGTGAGGAGAGAGGCATCCTTTAAGGCTGGGCTTAGGACATTGTTTCCTGGGATAACTTGAGTCATCCTGCCTTCTGTTCAGACTTTAAGTAGAGCTTTGGCATTCTCTTCTCTGCCAACTCTTGAAGAAACCGTGGTCCTCTGTGGGCCACTTGACTGGTAGTGCAAAAGTGAGAGGGGTAACAAATGGGCCATTTTATAGCCAGAGAAATGGACTAAGGGACACAGTATGTTCAGGGCTCTCCCAAGGAAAAGGGGTATAAGCAACGACATAGAAGACATGGCCATGGCCCTGATGTCCTGAGTGTCCCAGATATGTATATGATGTTGTCTATAGGTGTAGCCGTCCTCGAAGCAAGGAAAGGGCTGTTGTGGTGGCCTGGGAGAGACGGCTAATGGTGGTGGGCAATGCGCCTGAAAGCATTCAGTATCCTTGGAACACTTCCTGTGTGGGCTGAAGAGGGAGGGGAGAGGGGAGTTGCCCTGTCTTTGAGTAGACGCCTTGACTAAACTCAGGTTTGTGCTAGATGAGGACTCCTACTTAGTGCCGGAGCTTGATGGGGTCCGCATCTTCTCCCGCAGCACCCATGAATTCCTACATGAAGTCCCAGGTGAGGCTCCCACAGGGTACAGTGTTCCTGACCACAAACTACCACGCTGTCCTATGACAGTGGCCCAAAACAGGATCTGGGTAATGGGGGCAAGACTAAGAATTTTCATGCTTCTTCATCACTACTCAAAAACTCCTCTCCTAGTGGCCAGTGAAGAGATCTTCAAAATTGCCTCAATGGCCCCTGGAGCACTACTGTTGGAGGCCCAGAAGGAATATGAGGTAAGTCTGGCCTACTTCTAAGACCCCAGGATGTTCTCTCTCATCCTCTTTTTCACTAGACCAGCCTCCGCTGCCTGAGCACCCATGATAAGCTAGGGGCCACCTGGCAGGGGAGGGATTTAGGTAAGATACTGACTTGAACTGACAAAGGCTAGCACATTTAAACAGGCTGGGAAGGGCAAGGCATCCCTACTGTGCCCAGGCTCAAGTTGGTGCTACTATTAGGAGGTATCAAGCACCCCCACACCATCCTCACACAATAAGCAGTTGTGGGCTCCTCCAGTAGATTGAGTGGATAGGGTCTGTTCGGCCTTTCCAAGTCATTTCCATTTGAACTACATAGTCCCAAGAGGCTAGGAACCACAGTGAGGTGTTGTTCTCTGTGATGCTCCATCTTTGGGCCTCCTCCCACAGAAAGAGAGCCAGAAAGCAGATGAGTACCTACGGGAGATCCAGGAGCTGGGGCAGCTCATCCAGGCTGTGCAGCAGTGCATTGAGGCTGCAGGACATGAGCACCAGCCCGACATGCAAAAGAGTCTGCTCAGGGTTGGCCTGGAGGGAGTTTTGGGGGAGGGTGTGCTGGGAATGGGGTGGGTTGGGCAGCAAGGAAAGTTCTTCTCCATTGCTCTTTGGTTCTTCTCAGGCAGCTTCCTTTGGAAAGTGTTTCCTTGACAGATTTCCACCTGACAGTTTTGTGCGCATGTGTCAGGACCTGCGAGTGCTCAATGCTATTAGGGACTACCACATTGGGATACCTCTGACCTATAGCCAGTATCCTCATGCATACCATGAGGGTGTTTACAGCTGGGTATGGCAGGGGAAGGGGCAGGAGATGTGGTCTGCAGATTCCTTGCAAATGGGACTATGCCAGCTGGATCCTTAACCAAGGAAAATACAGATATAAGCAGCTCACCATCCAGGTGCTGTTGGACAGGTACAGAAGCTCACGGGTGCTATAGGAGGGCAAGGGTGGTTAGTATTACAGCCTTATGTGGGACTTGTGGGCACTATTCCTCACATGCCTTTTAGGACTAGGAGGCCTAAGACAGTCTGAGGTCATTTTACCTCACTTTGCCTCAAACCTTGTGTTCCTTACTCCCTGTCTGCCAGGCTTGTATTGCGGAGACTTTACCCCCTAGCTATTCAGATATGCGAGTACCTGCGCCTTCCTGAAGTACAGGGTGTCAGCAGGATCCTAGCCCACTGGGCCTGCTACAAGGCAAGGACATGGGATGTGAGGTAACCTTAGGCCCTGGAAACACAGGAAATACAGTGCACAGAAGTAAAGGGTGGGTTCTGATGGGAGTCCTGTGGGACTGGGCAGGTGACACCCACATGTGTACTCACAGGTGCAGCAGAAAGACGTCTCAGATGAGGATGTAGCACGGGCAATTAATCAGAAGCTGGGTGACACGCCCGGTGTTTCCTATTCTGACATTGCTGCACGAGCCTATGGCTGTGGCCGCACTGAACTAGCCATCAAGGTGTGATTATGTTACCTTCCCCAGACACCCCAGTGTGGGGGTTTCAGGCCCTCCTTCAGGTGCCTCTCTTTGTCTTCTACCCTACCTTGCAGCTACTGGAGTATGAGCCACGATCAGGGGAGCAGGTACCTCTTCTCCTAAAGATGAAGAGGAGCAAACTAGCACTGAGCAAGGCCATTGAGAGTGGAGACACTGACCTGGGTGAGCAGCGCATGGGTGAGGGCCAGGTAGCAGTAGGGTGATGAGGTGAGTAAGTCCTGTGATGTGCAGAGCTGGGCTGGAGGCCCCACCTACTTTGTCATCTCACAGTGTTTACAGTGCTGCTGCACCTAAAGAATGAACTAAATCGAGGAGACTTTTTCATGACTCTCCGGAACCAACCCATGGCCCTGAGTTTGTATCGACAGGTAGGTGTGGGTGAAGGGGAGGACATGGTTGGCGCCTTCTGAGCCAGTGAGTTGCCTTTGCTGACTAATCTTCTGCCTATGACCTAGTTCTGTAAGCATCAGGAGCTAGACACTCTGAAGGACCTTTACAATCAAGACGACAATCACCAGGAGTTGGGCAGCTTCCACATCCGAGCCAGCTATGCTGCTGAAGAGGTCTGTGGTGCAAAGGGAGGGTGAGGCCTTTGGAGCAGTTGCTGTTTGGTTCTTTCGCCAAGGCCTAGCTCTCTGCATTTGGTTCACCTTCTCTGGTCTTAACTGTTGAGGGGATCTGAGACCAAGAGGCAAGGATATGACACTAATTTCAAAGGAGCTAGCTGTCCTCTCTAGGCCACCAGAGGAATGCCCCTAGTGGGTAAGATTGACTCTGGGCACAAGGGTAGAGAGAGGCAAGGCTAATGTGTTGTCCTCTGCATACCTTTGTCTGTGTAGCGAATTGAGGGGCGAGTAGCAGCTCTGCAGACAGCAGCTGATGCCTTCTACAAGGCCAAGAATGAATTTGCAGCCAAGGTTTGACCCCCCCCTTTTCTGAGAGCTCCCTGTCCTGCCCTCTTGGCCTTTCTTCCTTGGCCCTCATCGCCAACCTGCCTCATTCTGGTCTCCAGGCCACAGAGGATCAAATGAGGCTCCTACGGCTACAGCGGCGTCTAGAAGATGAGCTGGGGGGCCAGTTCCTAGACCTGTCTCTACATGACACTGTTGCCACTCTTATCCGTGGAGGCCACAACAAGCGTGCAGAGCAGCTGGCTCGTGATTTTCGAATCCCTGACAAGAGGTGGGTGAGGAGCCTAGATGTTTGTAGTTCTGGGACCGCTTGCCTTTCCTGCATACCTATGTTGAGTCCAGCTTCCCTGCAGGCTCTGGTGGCTAAAGCTCGCTGCCCTGGCAGATTTGGAAGATTGGGAGGAGCTGGAGAAGTTTTCCAAGAGCAAGAAATCACCAATTGGCTACCTGGTGAGGTGCAGGGA